>NC_083721.1:136616281-136916281 GCF_028564815.1 Eubalaena glacialis | reverse complement strand
CACTGCCGGCATGGTTCTGAGAAGAAAATGAGTTTTCTCCTAAGAAACCTTGGGTTTCCAGTTCCTTGTTGGAAGCTCACCCTGCTCTGCTCTATACCTAATGTGAAAGTCAACGTGAGCCCAAGCTTCGAAGTAGGGCCCTGATTATCCTTGCAAAACGAGAGGCGTGCAGCAGCTCCATGAGGCCTTCATCGTTGTTCTGCTTTAGTTTCAAGGTAGTAAGCTTTGCAACACTCCTAGGGGACTTGCTTCAGCACCCGTTTCGGTACCAGAACACTGCGTAGAGACAGTAAGCTCTGGTCCTGCGTGTATGCTGCGTGTCAACCTAGAAATTGGAGACTGATGGCATAAGGCTTCTTTTCCCATTATGAAAGCTCCGTTCATGCGGCCTCGAAGCTACCTGAAAAGCATGGTTGTTGCCGGGGTTTTCCTCACTGCCGGCATGGTTCTGAGAAGAAAATGAGTTTTCTCCTAAGAAACCTGGGATTTCCAGTTCCTTGTTGGAAGCTCACCCTGCTCTGCGCTATACCTAAAATGAAAGTCAACGTGAGCCCAAGCTTCGAAGTAAGGCCCTGATTATCCTTGCAAACCAGAGGCGTGCAGCAGCTCCATGAGGTCTTCATCGTTGTTCTGCTTTAGTTTCAAGGTAGTAAGCTTTTCAACACTCCTAGGGGCCTTGCTTCAGCACCCGTTTCAGTACCAGAACACTGCGTAGAACCAGGAAGCTCTGCTCCTGCGTGTATGCTGCGTGTCAACCTAGAAATTAGAGACTGATGGCACAAGGCTAGTTTTCCCATTATGAAAGCTCCGTTGATGCGGCCCCGAAGCTACCTGAAAAGCACTGTTGTTACCGTGCTTTTACTTACAGCCGGCATGGTTCTGAGAAGAAAATGAGTTTTCTCCTAAGAAACCTTCTGCTTCCAGTTCCTTGTTGGAAGCTCACCCTGCTCTGCTCTATACCTAATGTGAAAGTCAACGTGAGCCCAAGCTTCGAAGTAAGGCCCTGATTATCCTTGCAAAACGAGAGGCGTGCAGCAGCTCCATGAGGCCTTCATCGTTGTTCTGCTTTAGTTTCAAGGTAGTAAGCTTTGCAACACTCCTAGGGGACTTGCTTCAGCACCCGTTTTAGTACCAGAACACTGCGTAGAACCAGGAAGCTCTGCTCCTGCGTGTATGCTGCGTGTCAACCTAGAAATTAGAGACCGATGGCACAAGGCTAGTTTTCCCATTATGAAAGCTCCGTTGATGCGGCCCCGAAGCTACCTGAAAAGCACTGTTGTTACCGTGCTTTTACTTACAGCCGGCATGGTTCATAGAAGAAAATGAGTTTTCTCGAAAGAAACCTTGTGCTTCCAGTTCCTAGTTGGAAGCTCACCCGGCTCTGCTCTATACCAAACGTGAAAGTCAATGTGAGCACTAGCCTCGAAGTAAGGCCCTGATTATCCTGGCAAAACGGGAGGCGTGCAGCAGCTCCATGAGGCCTTCATCGCTGTTCTGCTTTAGTTTCACGGTAGTAAGCTTTCCAACATTCCTAGGGACTTTGCTTAAGCAACCGTTTCGGTACCAGAACACTGCGTAGAAACAGTAAGCTCTGGTCCTGCGTGTATGCTGCGTGTCAACCTAGAAATTGGAGACTGATGGCATAAGGCTTCTTTTCCCATTATGAAAGCTCCGTTCATGCGGCCTCGAAGCTACCTGAAAAGGATGGTTGTTGCCGGGGTTTTCCTCACTGCCGGCATGGTTCTGAGAAGAAAATGAGTTTTCTCCTAAGAAACCTTGGGTTTCCAGTTCCTTGTTGGAAGCTCACCCTGCTCTGCTCTATACCTAATGTGAAAGTCAACGTGAGCCCAAGCTTCGAAGTAAGGCCCTGATTATCCTTGCAAAACGAGAGGCGTGCAGCAGCTCCATGAGGCCTTCATCGTTGTTCTGCTTTAGTTTCAAGGTAGTAAGCTTTGCAACACTCCTAGGGGACTTGCTTCAGCACCCGTTTTAGTACCAGAACACTGCGTAGAACCAGGAAGCTCTGCTCCTGCGTGTATGCTGCGTGTCAACCTAGAAATTAGAGACCGATGGCACAAGGCTAGTTTTCCCATTATGAAAGCTCCGTTGATGCGGCCCCGAAGCTACCTGAAAAGCACTGTTGTTACCGTGCTTTTACTTACAGCCGGCATGGTTCATAGAAGAAAATGAGTTTTCTCGAAAGAAACCTTGTGCTTCCAGTTCCTAGTTGGAAGCTCACCCGGCTCTGCTCTATACCAAACGTGAAAGTCAATGTGAGCACTAGCCTCGAAGTAAGGCCCTGATTATCCTGGCAAAACGGGAGGCGTGCAGCAGCTCCATGAGGCCTTCATCGCTGTTCTGCTTTAGTTTCACGGTAGTAAGCTTTCCAACATTCCTAGGGACTTTGCTTAAGCAACCGTTTCGGTACCAGAACACTGCGTAGAGACAGTAAGCTCTGGTCCTGCGTGTATGCTGCGTGTCAACTTAGAAATTGGAGACTGATGGCATAACGCTTCTTTTCCCATTATGAAAGCTCCGTTCATGCGGCCTCGAAGCTACCTGAAAAGCATGGTTGTTGCCGGGGTTTTCCTCACTGCCTGCATGGTTCTGAGAAGAAAATGAGTTTTCTCCTAAGAAACCTTGGGTTTCCAGTTCCTTGTTGGAAGCTCACCCTGCTCTGCTCGATACCTAATGTGAAAGTCAACGTGAGCCCAAGCTTCGAAGTAAGGCCCTGATTATCCTTGCAAAACGAGAGGCGTGCAGCAGCTCCATGAGGCCTTCATCGTTGTTCTGCTTTAGTTTCAAGGTAGTAAGCTTTGCAACACTCCTAGGGGCCTTGCTTCAGCACCCGTTTCAGTACCAGAACACTGCGTAGAACCAGGAAGCTCTGCTCCTGCGTGTATGCTGCGTGTCAACCTAGAAATTAGAGACCGATGGCACAAGGCTAGTTTTCCCATTATGAAAGCTCCGTTGATGCGGCCCCGAAGCTACCTGAAAAGCACTGTTGTTACCGTGCTTTTACTTACAGCCGGCATGGTTCATAGAAGAAAATGAGTTTTCTCGAAAGAAACCTTGTGCTTCCAGTTCCTAGTTGGAAGCTCACCCTGTTCTGCTCTATACCAAACGTGAAAGTCAATGTGAGCACTAGCCTCGAAGTAAGGCCCTGATTATCCTGGCAAAACGGGAGGCGTGCAGCAGCTCCATGAGGCCTTCATCGCTGTTCTGCTTTAGTTTCACGGTAGTAAGCTTTCCAGGACTCCTAGGGACTTTGCTTAAGCAACCGTTTCCGTATCGGAACACTGCGTAGAGACAGTAAGCTCTGGTCCTGCGTGTATGCTGCGTGTCAACCTAGAAATTGGAGACTGATGGCATAAGGCTTCTTTTCCCATTATGAAAGCTCCGTTTATGCGGCCTCGAAGCTACCTGAAAAGCATTGTTGTTGCCGGGGTTTTCCTCACTGCCGGCATGGTTCTGAGAAGAAAATGAGTTTTCTCCTAAGAAACCTTGGGTTTCCAGTTCCTTGTTGGAAGCTCACCCTGCTCTGCGCTATACCTAAAATGAAAGTCAACGTGAGCCCAAGCTTCGAAGTAAGGCCCTGATTATCCTTGCAAAACGAGAGGCGTGCAGCAGCTCCATGAGGCCTTCATCGTTGTTCTGCTTTAGTTTCAAGGTAGTAAGCTTTTCAACACTCCTAGGGGCCTTGCTTCAGCACCCGTTTCAGTCAGAACACTGCGTAGAACCAGGAAGCTCTGCTCCTGCGTGTATGCTGCGTGTCAACCTAGAAATTAGAGACTGATGGCACAAGGCTTGTTTTCCCATTTTGAAAGCTCCATTCATGCGGCCCCGAAGCTACCTGAAAAGCACTGTTGTTACCGTGCTTTTACTTACAGCCGGCATGGCACATAGAAGAAAATGTGTTTTCTCGGAAGAAACCTTCTGCTTCCAGTTCCTAGTTGAAAGCTCACCCTGCTCTGCTCTATACCTCAAGTGAAAGTCAACGTGAGCCCAAGCTTCGAAGTAAGGCCCTGATTATCCTTGCAAAACGAGAGGCGTGCAGCAGCTCCATGAGGCCTTCATCGTTGTTCTGCTTTAGTTTCAAGGTAGTAAGCTTTTCAACACTCCTAGGGGCCTTGCTTCAGCACCCGTTTCAGTACCAGAACACTGCGTAGAACCAGGAAGCTCTGCTCCTGCGTGTATGCTGCGTGTCAACCTAGAAATTGGAGACTGATGGCATAAGGCTTCTTTTCCCATTATGAAAGCTCCGTTCATGCGGCCTCGAAGCTACCTGAAAAGGATGGTTGTTGCCGGGGTTTTCCTCACTGCCGGCATGGTTCTGAGAAGAAAATGAGTTTTCTCCTAAGAAACCTTGGGTTTCCAGTTCCTTGTTGGAAGCTCACCCTGCTCTGCTCTATACCTAATGTGAAAGTCAACGTGAGCCCAAGCTTCGAAGTAGGGCCCTGATTATCCTTGCAAAACGAGAGGCGTGCAGCAGCTCCATGAGGCCTTCATCGTTGTTCTGCTTTAGTTTCAAGGTAGTAAGCTTTGCAACACTCCTAGGGGACTTGCTTCAGCACCCGTTTCGGTACCAGAACACTGCGTAGAGACAGTAAGCTCTGGTCCTGCGTGTATGCTGCGTGTCAACCTAGAAATTGGAGACTGATGGCATAAGGCTTCTTTTCCCATTATGAAAGCTCCGTTCATGCGGCCTCGAAGCTACCTGAAAAGCATGGTTGTTGCCGGGGTTTTCCTCACTGCCGGCATGGTTCTGAGAAGAAAATGAGTTTTCTCCTAAGAAACCTGGGATTTCCAGTTCCTTGTTGGAAGCTCACCCTGCTCTGCGCTATACCTAAAATGAAAGTCAACGTGAGCCCAAGCTTCGAAGTAAGGCCCTGATTATCCTTGCAAACCAGAGGCGTGCAGCAGCTCCATGAGGTCTTCATCGTTGTTCTGCTTTAGTTTCAAGGTAGTAAGCTTTTCAACACTCCTAGGGGCCTTGCTTCAGCACCCGTTTCAGTACCAGAACACTGCGTAGAACCAGGAAGCTCTGCTCCTGCGTGTATGCTGCGTGTCAACCTAGAAATTAGAGACTGATGGCACAAGGCTAGTTTTCCCATTATGAAAGCTCCGTTGATGCGGCCCCGAAGCTACCTGAAAAGCACTGTTGTTACCGTGCTTTTACTTACAGCCGGCATGGTTCATAGAAGAAAATGAGATTTCTCGAAAGAAACCTTCTGCTTCCAGTTCCTAGTTGGAAGCTCACCCTGCTCTGCTCTATACCAAACGTGAAAGTCAATGTGAGCACTAGCCTCGAAGTAAGGCCCTGATTATCCTGGCAAAACGGGAGGCGTGCAGCAGCTCCATGAGGCCTTCATCGCTGTTCTGCTTTAGTTTCACGGTAGTAAGCTTTCCAAGACTCCTAGGGACTTTGCTTAAGCAACCGTTTCGGTACCAGAACACTGCGTAGAGACAGTAAGCTCTGGTCCTGCGTGTATGCTGCGTGTCAACCTAGAAATTGGAGACTGATGGCATAAGGCTTCTTTTCCCATTATGAAAGCTCCGTTCATGCGGCCTCGAAGCTACCTGAAAAGGATGGTTGTTGCCGGGGTTTTCCTCACTGCCGGCATGGTTCTGAGAAGAAAATGAGTTTTCTCCTAAGAAACCTTGGGTTTCCAGTTCCTTGTTGGAAGCTCACCCTGCTCTGCTCTATACCTAATGTGAAAGTCAACGTGAGCCCAAGCTTCGAAGTAAGGCCCTGATTATCCTTGCAAAACGAGAGGCGTGCAGCAGCTCCATGAGGCCTTCATCGTTGTTCTGCTTTAGTTTCAAGGTAGTAAGCTTTTCAACACTCCTAGGGGCCTTGCTTCAGCACCCATTTCAGTACCAGAACACTGCGTAGAACCAGGAAGCTCTGCTCCTGCGTGTATGCTGCGTGTCAACCTAGAAATTGGAGACTGATGGCATAAGGCTTCTTTTCCCATTATGAAAGCTCCGTTCATGCGGCCTCGAAGCTACCTGAAAAGGATGGTTGTTGCCGGGGTTTTCCTCACTGCCGGCATGGTTCTGAGAAGAAAATGAGTTTTCTCCTAAGAAACCTTGGGTTTCCAGTTCCTTGTTGGAAGCTCACCCTGCTCTGCTCTATACCTAATGTGAAAGTCAACGTGAGCCCAAGCTTCGAAGTAAGGCCCTGATTATCCTTGCAAAACGAGAGGCGTGCAGCAGCTCCATGAGGCCTTCATCGTTGTTCTGCTTTAGTTTCAAGGTAGTAAGCTTTGCAACACTCCTAGGGGACTTGCTTCAGCACCCGTTTTAGTACCAGAACACTGCGTAGAACCAGGAAGCTCTGCTCCTGCGTGTATGCTGCGTGTCAACCTAGAAATTAGAGACCGATGGCACAAGGCTAGTTTTCCCATTATGAAAGCTCCGTTGATGCGGCCCCGAAGCTACCTGAAAAGCACTGTTGTTACCGTGCTTTTACTTACAGCCGGCATGGTTCATAGAAGAAAATGAGTTTTCTCGAAAGAAACCTTGTGCTTCCAGTTCCTAGTTGGAAGCTCACCCGGCTCTGCTCTATACCAAACGTGAAAGTCAATGTGAGCACTAGCCTCGAAGTAAGGCCCTGATTATCCTGGCAAAACGGGAGGCGTGCAGCAGCTCCATGAGGCCTTCATCGCTGTTCTGCTTTAGTTTCACGGTAGTAAGCTTTCCAACATTCCTAGGGACTTTGCTTAAGCAACCGTTTCGGTACCAGAACACTGCGTAGAGACAGTAAGCTCTGGTCCTGCGTGTATGCTGCGTGTCAACCTAGAAATTGGAGACTGATGGCATAAAGCTTCTTTTCCCATTATGAAAGCTCCGTTCATGCGGCCTCGAAGCTACCTGAAAAGCATGGTTGTTGCCGGGGTTTTCCTCACTGCCGGCATGGTTCTGAGAAGAAAATGAGTTTTCTCCTAAGTAACATTGGGTTTCCAGTTCCTTGTTGGAAGCTCACCCTGCTCTGCTCTATACCTAATGTGAAAGTCAACGTGAGCCCAAGCTTCGAAGTAAGGCCCTGATTATCCTTGCAAAACGAGAGGCGTGCAGCAGCTCCATGAGGCCTTCATCGTTGTTCTGCTTTAGTTTCAAGGTAGTAAGCTTTGCAACACTCCTAGGGGACTTGCTTCAGCACCCGTTTCAGTACCAGAACACTGCGTAGAACCAGGAAGCTCTGCTCCTGCGTGTATGCTGCGTGTCAACCTAGAAATTAGAGACCGATGGCACAAGGCTAGTTTTCCCATTATGAAAGCTCCGTTGATGCGGCCCCGAAGCTACCTGAAAAGCACTGTTGTTACCGTGCTTTTACTTACAGCCGGCATGGTTCATAGAAGAAAATGAGTTTTCTCGAAAGAAACCTTCTGCTTCCAGTTCCTAGTTGGAAGCTCACCCTGCTCTGCTCTATACCAAACGTGAAAGTCAATGTGAGCACTAGCCTCGAAGTAAGGCCCTGATTATCCTGGCAAAACGGGAGGCGTGCAGCAGCTCCATGAGGCCTTCATCGCTGTTCTGCTTTAGTTTCACGGTAGTAAGCTTTCCAAGACTCCTAGGGACTTTGCTTAAGCAACCGTTTCGGTACCAGAACACTGCGTAGAGACAGTAAGCTCTGGTCCTGCGTGTATGCTGCGTGTCAACCTAGAAATTGGAGACTGATGGCATAAGGCTTCTTTTCCCATTATGAAAGCTCCGTTCATGCGGCCTCGAAGCTACCTGAAAAGGATGGTTGTTGCCGGGGTTTTCCTCACTGCCGGCATGGTTCTGAGAAGAAAATGAGTTTTCTCCTAAGAAACCTTGGGTTTCCAGTTCCTTGTTGGAAGCTCACCCTGCTCTGCTCTATACCTAATGTGAAAGTCAACGTGAGCCCAAGCTTCGAAGTAAGGCCCTGATTATCCTTGCAAAACGAGAGGCGTGCAGCAGCTCCATGAGGCCTTCATCGTTGTTCTGCTTTAGTTTCAAGGTAGTAAGCTTTGCAACACTCCTAGGGGACTTGCTTCAGCACCCGTTTTAGTACCAGAACACTGCGTAGAACCAGGAAGCTCTGCTCCTGCGTGTATGCTGCGTGTCAACCTAGAAATTAGAGACCGATGGCACAAGGCTAGTTTTCCCATTATGAAAGCTCCGTTGATGCGGCCCCGAAGCTACCTGAAAAGCACTGTTGTTACCGTGCTTTTACTTACAGCCGGCATGGTTCATAGAAGAAAATGAGTTTTCTCGAAAGAAACCTTGTGCTTCCAGTTCCTAGTTGGAAGCTCACCCGGCTCTGCTCTATACCAAACGTGAAAGTCAATGTGAGCACTAGCCTCGAAGTAAGGCCCTGATTATCCTGGCAAAACGGGAGGCGTGCAGCAGCTCCATGAGGCCTTCATCGCTGTTCTGCTTTAGTTTCACGGTAGTAAGCTTTCCAACATTCCTAGGGACTTTGCTTAAGCAACCGTTTCGGTACCAGAACACTGCGTAGAGACAGTAAGCTCTGGTCCTGCGTGTATGCTGCGTGTCAACCTAGAAATTGGAGACTGATGGCATAAAGCTTCTTTTCCCATTATGAAAGCTCCGTTCATGCGGCCTCGAAGCTACCTGAAAAGCATGGTTGTTGCCGGGGTTTTCCTCACTGCCGGCATGGTTCTGAGAAGAAAATGAGTTTTCTCCTAAGTAACATTGGGTTTCCAGTTCCTTGTTGGAAGCTCACCCTGCTCTGCTCTATACCTAATGTGAAAGTCAACGTGAGCCCAAGCTTCGAAGTAAGGCCCTGATTATCCTTGCAAAACGAGAGGCGTGCAGCAGCTCCATGAGGCCTTCATCGTTGTTCTGCTTTAGTTTCAAGGTAGTAAGCTTTGCAACACTCCTAGGGGACTTGCTTCAGCACCCGTTTCAGTACCAGAACACTGCGTAGAACCAGGAAGCTCTGCTCCTGCGTGTATGCTGCGTGTCAACCTAGAAATTAGAGACCGATGGCACAAGGCTAGTTTTCCCATTATGAAAGCTCCGTTGATGCGGCCCCGAAGCTACCTGAAAAGCACTGTTGTTACCGTGCTTTTACTTACAGCCGGCATGGTTCATAGAAGAAAATGAGTTTTCTCGAAAGAAACCTTCTGCTTCCAGTTCCTAGTTGGAAGCTCACCCTGCTCTGCTCTATACCAAACGTGAAAGTCAATGTGAGCACTAGCCTCGAAGTAAGGCCCTGATTATCGTGGCAAAACGGGAGGCGTGCAGCAGCTCCATGAGGCCTTCATCGCTGTTCTGCTTTAGTTTCACGGTAGTAAGCTTTCCAAGACTCCTAGGGACTTTGCTTAAGCAACCGTTTCGGTACCAGAACACTGCGTAGAGACAGTAAGCTCTGGTCCTGCGTGTATGCTGCGTGTCAACCTAGAAATTGGAGACTGATGGCATAAGGCTTCTTTTCCCATTATGAAAGCTCCGTTCATGCGGCCTCGAAGCTACCTGAAAAGCATTGTTGTTGCCGGGGTTTTCCTCACTGCCGGCATGGTTCTGAGAAGAAAATGAGTTTTCTCCTAAGAAACCTTGGGTTTCCAGTTCCTTGTTGGAAGCTCACCCTGCTCTGCGCTATACCTAAAGTGAAAGTCAACGTGAGCCCAAGCTTCGAAGTAAGGCCCTGATTATCCTTGCAAAACGAGAGGCGTGCAGCAGCTCCATGAGGCCTTCATCGTTGTTCTGCTTTAGTTTCAAGGTAGTAAGCTTTTCAACACTCCTAGGGGCCTTGCTTCAGCACCCGTTTCAGTACCAGAACACTGCGTAGAACCAGGAAGCTCTGGTCCTGCGTGTATGCTGCGTGTCAACCTAGAAATTGGAGACTGATGGCATAAAGCTTCTTTTCCCATTATGAAAGCTCCGTTCATGCGGCCTCGAAGCTACCTGAAAAGCATTGTTGTTGCCGGGGTTTTCCTCACTGCCGGCATGGTTCTGAGAAGAAAATGAGTTTTCTCCTAAGAAACCTTGGGTTTCCCGTTCCTTGTTGGAAGCTCAACATGCTCTGCTCTATACCTAATGTGAAAGTCAACGTGAGCCCAAGCTTCGAAGTAAGGCCCTGATTATCCTTGCAAAACGAGAGGCGTGCAGCAGCTCCATGAGGCCTTCATCGTTGTTCTGCTTTAGTTTCAAGGTAGTAAGCTTTGCAACACTCCTAGGGGACTTGCTTCAGCACCCGTTTTAGTACCAGAACACTGCGTAGAACCAGGAAGCTCTGCTCCTGCGTGTATGCTGCGTGTCAACCTAGAAATTAGAGACCGATGGCACAAGGCTAGTTTTCCCATTATGAAAGCTCCGTTGATGCGGCCCCGAAGCTACCTGAAAAGCACTGTTGTTACCGTGCTTTTACTTACAGCCGGCATGGTTCATAGAAGAAAATGAGTTTTCTCGAAAGAAACCTTGTGCTTCCAGTTCCTAGTTGGAAGCTCACCCGGCTCTGCTCTATACCAAACGTGAAAGTCAATGTGAGCACTAGCCTCGAAGTAAGGCCCTGATTATCCTGGCAAAACGGGAGGCGTGCAGCAGCTCCATGAGGCCTTCATCGCTGTTCTGCTTTAGTTTCACGGTAGTAAGCTTTCCAACATTCCTAGGGACTTTGCTTAAGCAACCGTTTCGGTACCAGAACACTGCGTAGAGACAGTAAGCTCTGGTCCTGCGTGTATGCTGCGTGTCAACCTAGAAATTGGAGACTGATGGCATAAAGCTTCTTTTCCCATTATGAAAGCTCCGTTCATGCGGCCTCGAAGCTACCTGAAAAGCATGGTTGTTGCCGGGGTTTTCCTCACTGCCGGCATGGTTCTGAGAAGAAAATGAGTTTTCTCCTAAGTAACATTGGGTTTCCAGTTCCTTGTTGGAAGCTCACCCTGCTCTGCTCTATACCTAATGTGAAAGTCAACGTGAGCCCAAGCTTCGAAGTAAGGCCCTGATTATCCTTGCAAAACGAGAGGCGTGCAGCAGCTCCATGAGGCCTTCATCGTTGTTCTGCTTTAGTTTCAAGGTAGTAAGCTTTGCAACACTCCTAGGGGACTTGCTTCAGCACCCGTTTCAGTACCAGAACACTGCGTAGAACCAGGAAGCTCTGCTCCTGCGTGTATGCTGCGTGTCAACCTAGAAATTAGAGACCGATGGCACAAGGCTAGTTTTCCCATTATGAAAGCTCCGTTGATGCGGCCCCGAAGCTACCTGAAAAGCACTGTTGTTACCGTGCTTTTACTTACAGCCGGCATGGTTCATAGAAGAAAATGAGTTTTCTCGAAAGAAACCTTCTGCTTCCAGTTCCTAGTTGGAAGCTCACCCTGCTCTGCTCTATACCAAACGTGAAAGTCAATGTGAGCACTAGCCTCGAAGTAAGGCCCTGATTATCCTGGCAAAACGGGAGGCGTGCAGCAGCTCCATGAGGCCTTCATCGCTGTTCTGCTTTAGTTTCACGGTAGTAAGCTTTCCAAGACTCCTAGGGACTTTGCTTAAGCAACCGTTTCGGTACCAGAACACTGCGTAGAGACAGTAAGCTCTGGTCCTGCGTGTATGCTGCGTGTCAACCTAGAAATTGGAGACTGATGGCATAAGGCTTCTTTTCCCATTATGAAAGCTCCGTTCATGCGGCCTCGAAGCTACCTGAAAAGCATTGTTGTTGCCGGGGTTTTCCTCACTGCCGGCATGGTTCTGAGAAGAAAATGAGTTTTCTCCTAAGAAACCTTGGGTTTCCAGTTCCTTGTTGGAAGCTCACCCTGCTCTGCTCTATACCTAATGTGAAAGTCAACGTGAGCCCAAGCTTCGAAGTAAGGCCCTGATTATCCTTGCAAAACGAGAGGCGTGCAGCAGCTCCATGAGGCCTTCATCGTTGTTCTGCTTTAGTTTCAAGGTAGTAAGCTTTGCAACACTCCTAGGGGACTTGCTTCAGCACCCGTTTTAGTACCAGAACACTGCGTAGAACCAGGAAGCTCTGCTCCTGCGTGTATGCTGCGTGTCAACCTAGAAATTAGAGACCGATGGCACAAGGCTAGTTTTCCCATTATGAAAGCTCCGTTGATGCGGCCCCGAAGCTACCTGAAAAGCACTGTTGTTACCGTGCTTTTACTTACAGCCGGCATGGTTCATAGAAGAAAATGAGTTTTCTCGAAAGAAACCTTGTGCTTCCAGTTCCTAGTTGGAAGCTCACCCGGCTCTGCTCTATACCAAACGTGAAAGTCAATGTGAGCACTAGCCTCGAAGTAAGGCCCTGATTATCCTGGCAAAACGGGAGGCGTGCAGCAGCTCCATGAGGCCTTCATCGCTGTTCTGCTTTAGTTTCACGGTAGTAAGCTTTCCAACATTCCTAGGGACTTTGCTTAAGCAACCGTTTCGGTACCAGAACACTGCGTAGAGACAGTAAGCTCTGGTCCTGCGTGTATGCTGCGTGTCAACCTAGAAATTGGAGACTGATGGCATAAAGCTTCTTTTCCCATTATGAAAGCTCCGTTCATGCGGCCTCGAAGCTACCTGAAAAGCATGGTTGTTGCCGGGGTTTTCCTCACTGCCGGCATGGTTCTGAGAAGAAAATGAGTTTTCTCCTAAGTAACATTGGGTTTCCAGTTCCTTGTTGGAAGCTCACCCTGCTCTGCTCTATACCTAATGTGAAAGTCAACGTGAGCCCAAGCTTCGAAGTAAGGCCCTGATTATCCTTGCAAAACGAGAGGCGTGCAGCAGCTCCATGAGGCCTTCATCGTTGTTCTGCTTTAGTTTCAAGGTAGTAAGCTTTGCAACACTCCTAGGGGACTTGCTTCAGCACCCGTTTCAGTACCAGAACACTGCGTAGAACCAGGAAGCTCTGCTCCTGCGTGTATGCTGCGTGTCAACCTAGAAATTAGAGACCGATGGCACAAGGCTAGTTTTCCCATTATGAAAGCTCCGTTGATGCGGCCCCGAAGCTACCTGAAAAGCACTGTTGTTACCGTGCTTTTACTTACAGCCGGCATGGTTCATAGAAGAAAATGAGTTTTCTCGAAAGAAACCTTCTGCTTCCAGTTCCTAGTTGGAAGCTCACCCTGCTCTGCTCTATACCAAACGTGAAAGTCAATGTGAGCACTAGCCTCGAAGTAAGGCCCTGATTATCCTGGCAAAACGGGAGGCGTGCAGCAGCTCCATGAGGCCTTCATCGCTGTTCTGCTTTAGTTTCACGGTAGTAAGCTTTCCAAGACTCCTAGGGACTTTGCTTAAGCAACCGTTTCGGTACCAGAACACTGCGTAGAGACAGTAAGCTCTGGTCCTGCGTGTATGCTGCGTGTCAACCTAGAAATTGGAGACTGATGGCATAAGGCTTCTTTTCCCATTATGAAAGCTCCGTTCATGCGGCCTCGAAGCTACCTGAAAAGGATGGTTGTTGCCGGGGTTTTCCTCACTGCCGGCATGGTTCTGAGAAGAAAATGAGTTTTCTCCTAAGAAACCTTGGGTTTCCAGTTCCTTGTTGGAAGCTCACCCTGCTCTGCTCTATACCTAATGTGAAAGTCAACGTGAGCCCAAGCTTCGAAGTAAGGCCCTGATTATCCTTGCAAAACGAGAGGCGTGCAGCAGCTCCATGAGGCCTTCATCGTTGTTCTGCTTTAGTTTCAAGGTAGTAAGCTTTGCAACACTCCTAGGGGACTTGCTTCAGCACCCGTTTTAGTACCAGAACACTGCGTAGAACCAGGAAGCTCTGCTCCTGCGTGTATGCTGCGTGTCAACCTAGAAATTAGAGACCGATGGCACAAGGCTAGTTTTCCCATTATGAAAGCTCCGTTGATGCGGCCCCGAAGCTACCTGAAAAGCACTGTTGTTACCGTGCTTTTACTTACAGCCGGCATGGTTCATAGAAGAAAATGAGTTTTCTCGAAAGAAACCTTGTGCTTCCAGTTCCTAGTTGGAAGCTCACCCGGCTCTGCTCTATACCAAACGTGAAAGTCAATGTGAGCACTAGCCTCGAAGTAAGGCCCTGATTATCCTGGCAAAACGGGAGGCGTGCAGCAGCTCCATGAGGCCTTCATCGCTGTTCTGCTTTAGTTTCACGGTAGTAAGCTTTCCAACATTCCTAGGGACTTTGCTTAAGCAACCGTTTCGGTACCAGAACACTGCGTAGAGACAGTAAGCTCTGGTCCTGCGTGTATGCTGCGTGTCAACCTAGAAATTGGAGACTGATGGCATAAAGCTTCTTTTCCCATTATGAAAGCTCCGTTCATGCGGCCTCGAAGCTACCTGAAAAGCATGGTTGTTGCCGGGGTTTTCCTCACTGCCGGCATGGTTCTGAGAAGAAAATGAGTTTTCTCCTAAGTAACATTGGGTTTCCAGTTCCTTGTTGGAAGCTCACCCTGCTCTGCTCTATACCTAATGTGAAAGTCAACGTGAGCCCAAGCTTCGAAGTAAGGCCCTGATTATCCTTGCAAAACGAGAGGCGTGCAGCAGCTCCATGAGGCCTTCATCGTTGTTCTGCTTTAGTTTCAAGGTAGTAAGCTTTGCAACACTCCTAGGGGACTTGCTTCAGCACCCGTTTCAGTACCAGAACACTGCGTAGAACCAGGAAGCTCTGCTCCTGCGTGTATGCTGCGTGTCAACCTAGAAATTAGAGACCGATGGCACAAGGCTAGTTTTCCCATTATGAAAGCTCCGTTGATGCGGCCCCGAAGCTACCTGAAAAGCACTGTTGTTACCGTGCTTTTACTTACAGCCGGCATGGTTCATAGAAGAAAATGAGTTTTCTCGAAAGAAACCTTCTGCTTCCAGTTCCTAGTTGGAAGCTCACCCTGCTCTGCTCTATACCAAACGTGAAAGTCAATGTGAGCACTAGCCTCGAAGTAAGGCCCTGATTATCCTGGCAAAACGGGAGGCGTGCAGCAGCTCCATGAGGCCTTCATCGCTGTTCTGCTTTAGTTTCACGGTAGTAAGCTTTCCAAGACTCCTAGGGACTTTGCTTAAGCAACCGTTTCGGTACCAGAACACTGCGTAGAGACAGTAAGCTCTGGTCCTGCGTGTATGCTGCGTGTCAACCTAGAAATTGGAGACTGATGGCATAAGGCTTCTTTTCCCATTATGAAAGCTCCGTTCATGCGGCCTCGAAGCTACCTGAAAAGCATTGTTGTTGCCGGGGTTTTCCTCACTGCCGGCATGGTTCTGAGAAGAAAATGAGTTTTCTCCTAAGAAACCTTGGGTTTCCAGTTCCTTGTTGGAAGCTCACCCTGCTCTGCTCTATACCTAATGTGAAAGTCAACGTGAGCCCAAGCTTCGAAGTAAGGCCCTGATTATCCTTGCAAAACGAGAGGCGTGCAGCAGCTCCATGAGGCCTTCATCGTTGTTCTGCTTTAGTTTCAAGGTAGTAAGCTTTGCAACACTCCTAGGGGACTTGCTTCAGCACCCGTTTTAGTACCAGAACACTGCGTAGAACCAGGAAGCTCTGCTCCTGCGTGTATGCTGCGTGTCAACCTAGAAATTAGAGACCGATGGCACAAGGCTAGTTTTCCCATTATGAAAGCTCCGTTGATGCGGCCCCGAAGCTACCTGAAAAGCACTGTTGTTACCGTGCTTTTACTTACAGCCGGCATGGTTCATAGAAGAAAATGAGTTTTCTCGAAAGAAACCTTGTGCTTCCAGTTCCTAGTTGGAAGCTCACCCGGCTCTGCTCTATACCAAACGTGAAAGTCAATGTGAGCACTAGCCTCGAAGTAAGGCCCTGATTATCCTGGCAAAACGGGAGGCGTGCAGCAGCTCCATGAGGCCTTCATCGCTGTTCTGCTTTAGTTTCACGGTAGTAAGCTTTCCAACATTCCTAGGGACTTTGCTTAAGCAACCGTTTCGGTACCAGAACACTGCGTAGAGACAGTAAGCTCTGGTCCTGCGTGTATGCTGCGTGTCAACCTAGAAATTGGAGACTGATGGCATAAAGCTTCTTTTCCCATTATGAAAGCTCCGTTCATGCGGCCTCGAAGCTACCTGAAAAGCATGGTTGTTGCCGGGGTTTTCCTCACTGCCGGCATGGTTCTGAGAAGAAAATGAGTTTTCTCCTAAGTAACATTGGGTTTCCAGTTCCTTGTTGGAAGCTCACCCTGCTCTGCTCTATACCTAATGTGAAAGTCAACGTGAGCCCAAGCTTCGAAGTAAGGCCCTGATTATCCTTGCAAAACGAGAGGCGTGCAGCAGCTCCATGAGGCCTTCATCGTTGTTCTGCTTTAGTTTCAAGGTAGTAAGCTTTGCAACACTCCTAGGGGACTTGCTTCAGCACCCGTTTCAGTACCAGAACACTGCGTAGAACCAGGAAGCTCTGCTCCTGCGTGTATGCTGCGTGTCAACCTAGAAATTAGAGACCGATGGCACAAGGCTAGTTTTCCCATTATGAAAGCTCCGTTGATGCGGCCCCGAAGCTACCTGAAAAGCACTGTTGTTACCGTGCTTTTACTTACAGCCGGCATGGTTCATAGAAGAAAATGAGTTTTCTCGAAAGAAACCTTCTGCTTCCAGTTCCTAGTTGGAAGCTCACCCTGCTCTGCTCTATACCAAACGTGAAAGTCAATGTGAGCACTAGCCTCGAAGTAAGGCCCTGATTATCCTGGCAAAACGGGAGGCGTGCAGCAGCTCCATGAGGCCTTCATCGCTGTTCTGCTTTAGTTTCACGGTAGTAAGCTTTCCAAGACTCCTAGGGACTTTGCTTAAGCAACCGTTTCGGTACCAGAACACTGCGTAGAGACAGTAAGCTCTGGTCCTGCGTGTATGCTGCGTGTCAACCTAGAAATTGGAGACTGATGGCATAAGGCTTCTTTTCCCATTATGAAAGCTCCGTTCATGCGGCCTCGAAGCTACCTGAAAAGGATGGTTGTTGCCGGGGTTTTCCTCACTGCCGGCATGGTTCTGAGAAGAAAATGAGTTTTCTCCTAAGAAACCTTGGGTTTCCAGTTCCTTGTTGGAAGCTCACCCTGCTCTGCTCTATACCTAATGTGAAAGTCAACGTGAGCCCAAGCTTCGAAGTAAGGCCCTGATTATCCTTGCAAAACGAGAGGCGTGCAGCAGCTCCATGAGGCCTTCATCGTTGTTCTGCTTTAGTTTCAAGGTAGTAAGCTTTGCAACACTCCTAGGGGACTTGCTTCAGCACCCGTTTTAGTACCAGAACACTGCGTAGAACCAGGAAGCTCTGCTCCTGCGTGTATGCTGCGTGTCAACCTAGAAATTAGAGACCGATGGCACAAGGCTAGTTTTCCCATTATGAAAGCTCCGTTGATGCGGCCCCGAAGCTACCTGAAAAGCACTGTTGTTACCGTGCTTTTACTTACAGCCGGCATGGTTCATAGAAGAAAATGAGTTTTCTCGAAAGAAACCTTGTGCTTCCAGTTCCTAGTTGGAAGCTCACCCGGCTCTGCTCTATACCAAACGTGAAAGTCAATGTGAGCACTAGCCTCGAAGTAAGGCCCTGATTATCCTGGCAAAACGGGAGGCGTGCAGCAGCTCCATGAGGCCTTCATCGCTGTTCTGCTTTAGTTTCACGGTAGTAAGCTTTCCAACATTCCTAGGGACTTTGCTTAAGCAACCGTTTCGGTACCAGAACACTGCGTAGAGACAGTAAGCTCTGGTCCTGCGTGTATGCTGCGTGTCAACCTAGAAATTGGAGACTGATGGCATAAAGCTTCTTTTCCCATTATGAAAGCTCCGTTCATGCGGCCTCGAAGCTACCTGAAAAGCATGGTTGTTGCCGGGGTTTTCCTCACTGCCGGCATGGTTCTGAGAAGAAAATGAGTTTTCTCCTAAGTAACATTGGGTTTCCAGTTCCTTGTTGGAAGCTCACCCTGCTCTGCTCTATACCTAATGTGAAAGTCAACGTGAGCCCAAGCTTCGAAGTAAGGCCCTGATTATCCTTGCAAAACGAGAGGCGTGCAGCAGCTCCATGAGGCCTTCATCGTTGTTCTGCTTTAGTTTCAAGGTAGTAAGCTTTGCAACACTCCTAGGGGACTTGCTTCAGCACCCGTTTCAGTACCAGAACACTGCGTAGAACCAGGAAGCTCTGCTCCTGCGTGTATGCTGCGTGTCAACCTAGAAATTAGAGACCGATGGCACAAGGCTAGTTTTCCCATTATGAAAGCTCCGTTGATGCGGCCCCGAAGCTACCTGAAAAGCACTGTTGTTACCGTGCTTTTACTTACAGCCGGCATGGTTCATAGAAGAAAATGAGTTTTCTCGAAAGAAACCTTCTGCTTCCAGTTCCTAGTTGGAAGCTCACCCTGCTCTGCTCTATACCAAACGTGAAAGTCAATGTGAGCACTAGCCTCGAAGTAAGGCCCTGATTATCGTGGCAAAACGGGAGGCGTGCAGCAGCTCCATGAGGCCTTCATCGCTGTTCTGCTTTAGTTTCACGGTAGTAAGCTTTCCAAGACTCCTAGGGACTTTGCTTAAGCAACCGTTTCGGTACCAGAACACTGCGTAGAGACAGTAAGCTCTGGTCCTGCGTGTATGCTGCGTGTCAACCTAGAAATTGGAGACTGATGGCATAAGGCTTCTTTTCCCATTATGAAAGCTCCGTTCATGCGGCCTCGAAGCTACCTGAAAAGCATTGTTGTTGCCGGGGTTTTCCTCACTGCCGGCATGGTTCTGAGAAGAAAATGAGTTTTCTCCTAAGAAACCTTGGGTTTCCAGTTCCTTGTTGGAAGCTCACCCTGCTCTGCGCTATACCTAAAGTGAAAGTCAACGTGAGCCCAAGCTTCGAAGTAAGGCCCTGATTATCCTTGCAAAACGAGAGGCGTGCAGCAGCTCCATGAGGCCTTCATCGTTGTTCTGCTTTAGTTTCAAGGTAGTAAGCTTTTCAACACTCCTAGGGGCCTTGCTTCAGCACCCGTTTCAGTACCAGAACACTGCGTAGAACCAGGAAGCTCTGGTCCTGCGTGTATGCTGCGTGTCAACCTAGAAATTGGAGACTGATGGCATAAAGCTTCTTTTCCCATTATGAAAGCTCCGTTCATGCGGCCTCGAAGCTACCTGAAAAGCATTGTTGTTGCCGGGGTTTTCCTCACTGCCGGCATGGTTCTGAGAAGAAAATGAGTTTTCTCCTAAGAAACCTTGGGTTTCCCGTTCCTTGTTGGAAGCTCAACATGCTCTGCTCTATACCTAATGTGAAAGTCAACGTGAGCCCAAGCTTCGAAGTAAGGCCCTGATTATCCTTGCAAAACGAGAGGCGTGCAGCAGCTCCATGAGGCCTTCATCGTTGTTCTGCTTTAGTTTCAAGGTAGTAAGCTTTTCAACACTCCTAGGGGCCTTGCTTCAGCACCCGTTTCAGTCAGAACACTGCGTAGAACCAGGAAGCTCTGCTCCTGCGTGTATGCTGCGTGTCAACCTAGAAATTAGAGACCGATGGCACAAGGCTAGTTTTCCCATTATGAAAGCTCCGTTGATGCGGCCCCGAAGCTACCTGAAAAGCACTGTTGTTACCGTGCTTTTACTTACAGCCGGCATGGTTCATAGAAGAAAATGAGTTTTCTCGAAAGAAACCTTGTGCTTCCAGTTCCTAGTTGGAAGCTCACCCGGCTCTGCTCTATACCAAACGTGAAAGTCAATGTGAGCACTAGCCTCGAAGTAAGGCCCTGATTATCCTGGCAAAACGGGAGGCGTGCAGCAGCTCCATGAGGCCTTCATCGCTGTTCTGCTTTAGTTTCACGGTAGTAAGCTTTCCAACATTCCTAGGGACTTTGCTTAAGCAACCGTTTCGGTACCAGAACACTGCGTAGAGACAGTAAGCTCTGGTCCTGCGTGTATGCTGCGTGTCAACCTAGAAATTGGAGACTGATGGCATAAAGCTTCTTTTCCCATTATGAAAGCTCCGTTCATGCGGCCTCGAAGCTACCTGAAAAGCATGGTTGTTGCCGGGGTTTTCCTCACTGCCGGCATGGTTCTGAGAAGAAAATGAGTTTTCTCCTAAGTAACATTGGGTTTCCAGTTCCTTGTTGGAAGCTCACCCTGCTCTGCTCTATACCTAATGTGAAAGTCAACGTGAGCCCAAGCTTCGAAGTAAGGCCCTGATTATCCTTGCAAAACGAGAGGCGTGCAGCAGCTCCATGAGGCCTTCATCGTTGTTCTGCTTTAGTTTCAAGGTAGTAAGCTTTGCAACACTCCTAGGGGACTTGCTTCAGCACCCGTTTCAGTACCAGAACACTGCGTAGAACCAGGAAGCTCTGCTCCTGCGTGTATGCTGCGTGTCAACCTAGAAATTAGAGACCGATGGCACAAGGCTAGTTTTCCCATTATGAAAGCTCCGTTGATGCGGCCCCGAAGCTACCTGAAAAGCACTGTTGTTACCGTGCTTTTACTTACAGCCGGCATGGTTCATAGAAGAAAATGAGTTTTCTCGAAAGAAACCTTCTGCTTCCAGTTCCTAGTTGGAAGCTCACCCTGCTCTGCTCTATACCAAACGTGAAAGTCAATGTGAGCACTAGCCTCGAAGTAAGGCCCTGATTATCCTGGCAAAACGGGAGGCGTGCAGCAGCTCCATGAGGCCTTCATCGCTGTTCTGCTTTAGTTTCACGGTAGTAAGCTTTCCAAGACTCCTAGGGACTTTGCTTAAGCAACCGTTTCGGTACCAGAACACTGCGTAGAGACAGTAAGCTCTGGTCCTGCGTGTATGCTGCGTGTCAACCTAGAAATTGGAGACTGATGGCATAAGGCTTCTTTTCCCATTATGAAAGCTCCGTTCATGCGGCCTCGAAGCTACCTGAAAAGCATTGTTGTTGCCGGGGTTTTCCTCACTGCCGGCATGGTTCTGAGAAGAAAATGAGTTTTCTCCTAAGAAACCTTGGGTTTCCAGTTCCTTGTTGGAAGCTCACCCTGCTCTGCTCTATACCTAATGTGAAAGTCAACGTGAGCCCAAGCTTCGAAGTAAGGCCCTGATTATCCTTGCAAAACGAGAGGCGTGCAGCAGCTCCATGAGGCCTTCATCGTTGTTCTGCTTTAGTTTCAAGGTAGTAAGCTTTGCAACACTCCTAGGGGACTTGCTTCAGCACCCGTTTTAGTACCAGAACACTGCGTAGAACCAGGAAGCTCTGCTCCTGCGTGTATGCTGCGTGTCAACCTAGAAATTAGAGACCGATGGCACAAGGCTAGTTTTCCCATTATGAAAGCTCCGTTGATGCGGCCCCGAAGCTACCTGAAAAGCACTGTTGTTACCGTGCTTTTACTTACAGCCGGCATGGTTCATAGAAGAAAATGAGTTTTCTCGAAAGAAACCTTGTGCTTCCAGTTCCTAGTTGGAAGCTCACCCGGCTCTGCTCTATACCAAACGTGAAAGTCAATGTGAGCACTAGCCTCGAAGTAAGGCCCTGATTATCCTGGCAAAACGGGAGGCGTGCAGCAGCTCCATGAGGCCTTCATCGCTGTTCTGCTTTAGTTTCACGGTAGTAAGCTTTCCAACATTCCTAGGGACTTTGCTTAAGCAACCGTTTCGGTACCAGAACACTGCGTAGAGACAGTAAGCTCTGGTCCTGCGTGTATGCTGCGTGTCAACCTAGAAATTGGAGACTGATGGCATAAAGCTTCTTTTCCCATTATGAAAGCTCCGTTCATGCGGCCTCGAAGCTACCTGAAAAGCATGGTTGTTGCCGGGGTTTTCCTCACTGCCGGCATGGTTCTGAGAAGAAAATGAGTTTTCTCCTAAGTAACATTGGGTTTCCAGTTCCTTGTTGGAAGCTCACCCTGCTCTGCTCTATACCTAATGTGAAAGTCAACGTGAGCCCAAGCTTCGAAGTAAGGCCCTGATTATCCTTGCAAAACGAGAGGCGTGCAGCAGCTCCATGAGGCCTTCATCGTTGTTCTGCTTTAGTTTCAAGGTAGTAAGCTTTGCAACACTCCTAGGGGACTTGCTTCAGCACCCGTTTCAGTACCAGAACACTGCGTAGAACCAGGAAGCTCTGCTCCTGCGTGTATGCTGCGTGTCAACCTAGAAATTAGAGACCGATGGCACAAGGCTAGTTTTCCCATTATGAAAGCTCCGTTGATGCGGCCCCGAAGCTACCTGAAAAGCACTGTTGTTACCGTGCTTTTACTTACAGCCGGCATGGTTCATAGAAGAAAATGAGTTTTCTCGAAAGAAACCTTCTGCTTCCAGTTCCTAGTTGGAAGCTCACCCTGCTCTGCTCTATACCAAACGTGAAAGTCAATGTGAGCACTAGCCTCGAAGTAAGGCCCTGATTATCGTGGCAAAACGGGAGGCGTGCAGCAGCTCCATGAGGCCTTCATCGCTGTTCTGCTTTAGTTTCACGGTAGTAAGCTTTCCAAGACTCCTAGGGACTTTGCTTAAGCAACCGTTTCGGTACCAGAACACTGCGTAGAGACAGTAAGCTCTGGTCCTGCGTGTATGCTGCGTGTCAACCTAGAAATTGGAGACTGATGGCATAAGGCTTCTTTTCCCATTATGAAAGCTCCGTTCATGCGGCCTCGAAGCTACCTGAAAAGCATTGTTGTTGCCGGGGTTTTCCTCACTGCCGGCATGGTTCTGAGAAGAAAATGAGTTTTCTCCTAAGAAACCTTGGGTTTCCAGTTCCTTGTTGGAAGCTCACCCTGCTCTGCGCTATACCTAAAGTGAAAGTCAACGTGAGCCCAAGCTTCGAAGTAAGGCCCTGATTATCCTTGCAAAACGAGAGGCGTGCAGCAGCTCCATGAGGCCTTCATCGTTGTTCTGCTTTAGTTTCAAGGTAGTAAGCTTTTCAACACTCCTAGGGGCCTTGCTTCAGCACCCGTTTCAGTACCAGAACACTGCGTAGAACCAGGAAGCTCTGGTCCTGCGTGTATGCTGCGTGTCAACCTAGAAATTGGAGACTGATGGCATAAAGCTTCTTTTCCCATTATGAAAGCTCCGTTCATGCGGCCTCGAAGCTACCTGAAAAGCATTGTTGTTGCCGGGGTTTTCCTCACTGCCGGCATGGTTCTGAGAAGAAAATGAGTTTTCTCCTAAGAAACCTTGGGTTTCCCGTTCCTTGTTGGAAGCTCAACATGCTCTGCTCTATACCTAAAATGAAAGTCAACGTGAGCCCAAGCTTCGAAGTAAGGCCCTGATTATCCTTGCAAAACGAGAGGCGTGCAGCAGCTCCATGAGGCCTTCATCGTTGTTCTGCTTTAGTTTCAAGGTAGTAAGCTTTTCAACACTCCTAGGGGCCTTGCTTCAGCACCCGTTTCAGTCAGAACACTGCGTAGAACCAGGAAGCTCTGCTCCTGCGTGTATGCTGCGTGTCAACCTAGAAATTAGAGACCGATGGCACAAGGCTAGTTTTCCCATTATGAAAGCTCCATTCATGCGGCCCCGAAGCTACCTGAAAAGCACTGTTGTTACCGTGCTTTTACTTACAGCCGGCATGGTTCATAGAAGAAAATGAGTTTTCTCGAAAGAAACCTTGTGCTTCCAGTTCCTAGTTGGAAGCTCACCCGGCTCTGCTCTATACCAAACGTGAAAGTCAATGTGAGCACTAGCCTCGAAGTAAGGCCCTGATTATCCTGGCAAAACGGGAGGCGTGCAGCAGCTCCATGAGGCCTTCATCGCTGTTCTGCTTTAGTTTCACGGTAGTAAGCTTTCCAACATTCCTAGGGACTTTGCTTAAGCAACCGTTTCGGTACCAGAACACTGCGTAGAGACAGTAAGCTCTGGTCCTGCGTGTATGCTGCGTGTCAACCTAGAAATTGGAGACTGATGGCATAAGGCTTCTTTTCCCATTATGAAAGCTCCGTTCATGCGGCCTCGAAGCTACCTGAAAAGCATTGTTGTTGCCGGGGTTTTCCTCACTGCCGGCATGGTTCTGAGAAGAAAATGAGTTTTCTCCTAAGTAACATTGGGTTTCCAGTTCCTTGTTGGAAGCTCACCGTGCTCTGCTCTATACCTAATGTGAAAGTCAACGTGAGCCCAAGCTTCGAAGTAAGGCCCTGATTATCCTTGCAAAACGAGAGGCGTGCAGCAGCTCCATGAGGCCTTCATCGTTGTTCTGCTTTAGTTTCAAGGTAGTAAGCTTTGCAACACTCCTAGGGGACTTGCTTCAGCACCCGTTTCAGTACCAGAACACTGCGTAGAACCAGGAAGCTCTGCTCCTGCGTGTATGCTGCGTGTCAACCTAGAAATTAGAGACCGATGGCACAAGGCTAGTTTTCCCATTATGAAAGCTCCGTTGATGCGGCCCCGAAGCTACCTGAAAAGCACTGTTGTTACCGTGCTTTTACTTACAGCCGGCATGGTTCATAGAAGAAAATGAGTTTTCTCGAAAGAAACCTTCTGCTTCCAGTTCCTAGTTGGAAGCTCACCCTGCTCTGCTCTATACCAAACGTGAAAGTCAATGTGAGCACTAGCCTCGAAGTAAGGCCCTGATTATCGTGGCAAAACGGGAGGCGTGCAGCAGCTCCATGAGGCCTTCATCGCTGTTCTGCTTTAGTTTCACGGTAGTAAGCTTTCCAAGACTCCTAGGGACTTTGCTTAAGCAACCGTTTCGGTACCAGAACACTGCGTAGAGACAGTAAGCTCTGGTCCTGCGTGTATGCTGCGTGTCAACCTAGAAATTGGAGACTGATGGCATAAGGCTTCTTTTCCCATTATGAAAGCTCCGTTCATGCGGCCTCGAAGCTACCTGAAAAGCATGGTTGTTGCCGGGGTTTTCCTCACTGCCTGCATGGTTCTGAGAAGAAAATGAGTTTTCTCCTAAGAAACCTGGGATTTCCAGTTCCTTGTTGGAAGCTCACCCTGCTCTGCTCTATACCTAATGTGAAAGTCAACGTGAGCCCAAGCTTCGAAGTAAGGCCCTGATTATCCTTGCAAAACGAGAGGCGTGCAGCAGCTCCATGAGGCCTTCATCGTTGTTCTGCTTTAGTTTTAAGGTAGTAAGCTTTTCACCACTCCTAGGGGCCTTGCTTCAGCACCCGTTTCAGTACCAGAACACTGCGTAGAACCAGGAAGCTCTGCTCCTGCGTGTATGCTGCGTGTCAACCTAGAAATTAGAGACCGATGGCACAAGGCTAGTTTTCCCATTATGAAAGCTCCGTTGATGCGGCCCCGAAGCTACCTGAAAAGCACTGTTGTTACCGTGCTTTTACTTACAGCCGGCATGGTTCATAGAAGAAAATGAGTTTTCTCGAAAGAAACTTTGTGCTTCCAGTTCCTAGTTGGAAGCTCACCCTGCTCTGCTCTATACCAAACGTGAAAGTCAATGTGAGCACTAGCCTCGAAGTAAGGCCCTGATTATCCTGGCAAAACGGGAGGCGTGCAGCAGCTCCATGAGGCCTTCATCGCTGTTCTGCTTTAGTTTCACGGTAGTAAGCTTTCCAAGACTCCTAGGGACTTTGCTTAAGCAACCGTTTCGGTACCAGAACACTGCGTAGAGACAGTAAGCTCTGGTCCTGCGTGTATGCTGCGTGTCAACCTAGAAATTGGAGACTGATGGCATAAGGCTTCTTTTCCCATTATGAAAGCTCCGTTCATGCGGCCTCGAAGCTACCTGAAAAGGATGGTTGTTGCCGGGGTTTTCCTCACTGCCGGCATGGTTCTGAGAATAAAATGAGTTTTCTCCTAAGAAACCTTGGGTTTCCAGTTCCTTGTTGGAAGCTCACCCTGCTCTGCTCTATACCTAATGTGAAAGTCAACGTGAGCCCAAGCTTCGAAGTAAGGCCCTGATTATCCTTGCAAAACGAGAGGCGTGCAGCAGCTCCATGAGGCCTTCATCGTTGTTCTGCTTTAGTTTCAAGGTAGTAAGCTTTTCAACACTCCTAGGGGCCTTGCTTCAGCACCCATTTCAGTACCAGAACACTGCGTAGAACCAGGAAGCTCTGCTCCTGCGTGTATGCTGCGTGTCAACCTAGAAATTGGAGACTGATGGCATAAGGCTTCTTTTCCCATTATGAAAGCTCCGTTCATGCGGCCTCGAAGCTACCTGAAAAGGATGGTTGTTGCCGGGGTTTTCCTCACTGCCGGCATGGTTCTGAGAAGAAAATGAGTTTTCTCCTAAGAAACCTTGGGTTTCCAGTTCCTTGTTGGAAGCTCACCCTGCTCTGCTCTATACCTAATGTGAAAGTCAACGTGAGCCCAAGCTTCGAAGTAAGGCCCTGATTATCCTTGCAAAACGAGAGGCGTGCAGCAGCTCCATGAGGCCTTCATCGTTGTTCTGCTTTAGTTTCAAGGTAGTAAGCTTTGCAACACTCCTAGGGGACTTGCTTCAGCACCCGTTTTAGTACCAGAACACTGCGTAGAACCAGGAAGCTCTGCTCCTGCGTGTATGCTGCGTGTCAACCTAGAAATTAGAGACCGATGGCACAAGGCTAGTTTTCCCATTATGAAAGCTCCGTTGATGCGGCCCCGAAGCTACCTGAAAAGCACTGTTGTTACCGTGCTTTTACTTACAGCCGGCATGGTTCATAGAAGAAAATGAGTTTTCTCGAAAGAAACCTTGTGCTTCCAGTTCCTAGTTGGAAGCTCACCCGGCTCTGCTCTATACCAAACGTGAAAGTCAATGTGAGCACTAGCCTCGAAGTAAGGCCCTGATTATCCTGGCAAAACGGGAGGCGTGCAGCAGCTCCATGAGGCCTTCATCGCTGTTCTGCTTTAGTTTCACGGTAGTAAGCTTTCCAACATTCCTAGGGACTTTGCTTAAGCAACCGTTTCGGTACCAGAACACTGCGTAGAAACAGTAAGCTCTGGTCCTGCGTGTATGCTGCGTGTCAACCTAGAAATTGGAGACTGATGGCATAAGGCTTCTTTTCCCATTATGAAAGCTCCGTTCATGCGGCCTCGAAGCTACCTGAAAAGGATGGTTGTTGCCGGGGTTTTCCTCACTGCCGGCATGGTTCTGAGAAGAAAATGAGTTTTCTCCTAAGAAACCTTGGGTTTCCAGTTCCTTGTTGGAAGCTCACCCTGCTCTGCTCTATACCTAATGTGAAAGTCAACGTGAGCCCAAGCTTCGAAGTAAGGCCCTGATTATCCTTGCAAAACGAGAGGCGTGCAGCAGCTCCATGAGGCCTTCATCGTTGTTCTGCTTTAGTTTCAAGGTAGTAAGCTTTGCAACACTCCTAGGGGACTTGCTTCAGCACCCGTTTTAGTACCAGAACACTGCGTAGAACCAGGAAGCTCTGCTCCTGCGTGTATGCTGCGTGTCAACCTAGAAATTAGAGACCGATGGCACAAGGCTAGTTTTCCCATTATGAAAGCTCCGTTGATGCGGCCCCGAAGCTACCTGAAAAGCACTGTTGTTACCGTGCTTTTACTTACAGCCGGCATGGTTCATAGAAGAAAATGAGTTTTCTCGAAAGAAACCTTGTGCTTCCAGTTCCTAGTTGGAAGCTCACCCGGCTCTGCTCTATACCAAACGTGAAAGTCAATGTGAGCACTAGCCTCGAAGTAAGGCCCTGATTATCCTGGCAAAACGGGAGGCGTGCAGCAGCTCCATGAGGCCTTCATCGCTGTTCTGCTTTAGTTTCACGGTAGTAAGCTTTCCAACATTCCTAGGGACTTTGCTTAAGCAACCGTTTCGGTACCAGAACACTGCGTAGAGACAGTAAGCTCTGGTCCTGCGTGTATGCTGCGTGTCAACTTAGAAATTGGAGACTGATGGCATAAGGCTTCTTTTCCCATTATGAAAGCTCCGTTCATGCGGCCTCGAAGCTACCTGAAAAGCATGGTTGTTGCCGGGGTTTTCCTCACTGCCTGCATGGTTCTGAGAAGAAAATGAGTTTTCTCCTAAGAAACCTTGGGTTTCCAGTTCCTTGTTGGAAGCTCACCCTGCTCTGCTCTATACCTAATGTGAAAGTCAACGTGAGCCCAAGCTTCGAAGTAAGGCCCTGATTATCCTTGCAAAACGAGAGGCGTGCAGCAGCTCCATGAGGCCTTCATCGTTGTTCTGCTTTAGTTTCAAGGTAGTAAGCTTTGCAACACTCCTAGGGGCCTTGCTTCAGCACCCGTTTCAGTACCAGAACACTGCGTAGAACCAGGAAGCTCTGCTCCTGCGTGTATGCTGCGTGTCAACCTAGAAATTAGAGACCGATGGCACAAGGCTAGTTTTCCCATTATGAAAGCTCCATTCATGCGGCCCCGAAGCTACCTGAAAAGCACTGTTGTTACCGTGCTTTTACTTACAGCCGGCATGGTTCATAGAAGAAAATGAGTTTTCTCGAAAGAAACCTTGTGCTTCCAGTTCCTAGTTGGAAGCTCACCCGGCTCTGCTCTATACCAAACGTGAAAGTCAATGTGAGCACTAGCCTCGAAGTAAGGCCCTGATTATCCTGGCAAAACGGGAGGCGTGCAGCAGCTCCATGAGGCCTTCATCGCTGTTCTGCTTTAGTTTCACGGTAGTAAGCTTTCCAGGACTCCTAGGGACTTTGCTTAAGCAACCGTTTCCGTATCGGAACACTGCGTAGAGACAGTAAGCTCTGGTCCTGCGTGTATGCTGCGTGTCAACCTAGAAATTGGAGACTGATGGCATAAGGCTTCTTTTCCCATTATGAAAGCTCCGTTTATGCGGCCTCGAAGCTACCTGAAAAGCATTGTTGTTGCCGGGGTTTTCCTCACTGCCGGCATGGTTCTGAGAAGAAAATGAGTTTTCTCCTAAGAAACCTTGGGTTTCCAGTTCCTTGTTGGAAGCTCACCCTGCTCTGCGCTATACCTAAAATGAAAGTCAACGTGAGCCCAAGCTTCGAAGTAAGGCCCTGATTATCCTTGCAAAACGAGAGGCGTGCAGCAGCTCCATGAGGCCTTCATCGTTGTTCTGCTTTAGTTTCAAGGTAGTAAGCTTTTCAACACTCCTAGGGGCCTTGCTTCAGCACCCGTTTCAGTCAGAACACTGCGTAGAACCAGGAAGCTCTGCTCCTGCGTGTATGCTGCGTGTCAACCTAGAAATTAGAGACTGATGGCACAAGGCTTGTTTTCCCATTTTGAAAGCTCCATTCATGCGGCCCCGAAGCTACCTGAAAAGCACTGTTGTTACCGTGCTTTTACTTACAGCCGGCATGGCACATAGAAGAAAATGTGTTTTCTCGGAAGAAACCTTCTGCTTCCAGTTCCTAGTTGAAAGCTCACCCTGCTCTGCTCTATACCTCAAGTGAAAGTCAACGTGAGCCCAAGCTTCGAAGTAAGGCCCTGATTATCCTTGCAAAACGAGAGGCGTGCAGCAGCTCCATGAGGCCTTCATCGTTGTTCTGCTTTAGTTTCAAGGTAGTAAGCTTTTCAACACTCCTAGGGGCCTTGCTTCAGCACCCGTTTCAGTACCAGAACACTGCGTAGAACCAGGAAGCTCTGCTCCTGCGTGTATGCTGCGTGTCAACCTAGAAATTGGAGACTGATGGCATAAGGCTTCTTTTCCCATTATGAAAGCTCCGTTCATGCGGCCTCGAAGCTACCTGAAAAGGATGGTTGTTGCCGGGGTTTTCCTCACTGCCGGCATGGTTCTGAGAAGAAAATGAGTTTTCTCCTAAGAAACCTTGGGTTTCCAGTTCCTTGTTGGAAGCTCACCCTGCTCTGCTCTATACCTAATGTGAAAGTCAACGTGAGCCCAAGCTTCGAAGTAGGGCCCTGATTATCCTTGCAAAACGAGAGGCGTGCAGCAGCTCCATGAGGCCTTCATCGTTGTTCTGCTTTAGTTTCAAGGTAGTAAGCTTTGCAACACTCCTAGGGGACTTGCTTCAGCACCCGTTTCGGTACCAGAACACTGCGTAGAGACAGTAAGCTCTGGTCCTGCGTGTATGCTGCGTGTCAACCTAGAAATTGGAGACTGATGGCATAAGGCTTCTTTTCCCATTATGAAAGCTCCGTTCATGCGGCCTCGAAGCTACCTGAAAAGCATGGTTGTTGCCGGGGTTTTCCTCACTGCCGGCATGGTTCTGAGAAGAAAATGAGTTTTCTCCTAAGAAACCTGGGATTTCCAGTTCCTTGTTGGAAGCTCACCCTGCTCTGCGCTATACCTAAAATGAAAGTCAACGTGAGCCCAAGCTTCGAAGTAAGGCCCTGATTATCCTTGCAAACCAGAGGCGTGCAGCAGCTCCATGAGGTCTTCATCGTTGTTCTGCTTTAGTTTCAAGGTAGTAAGCTTTTCAACACTCCTAGGGGCCTTGCTTCAGCACCCGTTTCAGTACCAGAACACTGCGTAGAACCAGGAAGCTCTGCTCCTGCGTGTATGCTGCGTGTCAACCTAGAAATTAGAGACTGATGGCACAAGGCTAGTTTTCCCATTATGAAAGCTCCGTTGATGCGGCCCCGAAGCTACCTGAAAAGCACTGTTGTTACCGTGCTTTTACTTACAGCCGGCATGGTTCATAGAAGAAAATGAGATTTCTCGAAAGAAACCTTCTGCTTCCAGTTCCTAGTTGGAAGCTCACCCTGCTCTGCTCTATACCAAACGTGAAAGTCAATGTGAGCACTAGCCTCGAAGTAAGGCCCTGATTATCCTGGCAAAACGGGAGGCGTGCAGCAGCTCCATGAGGCCTTCATCGCTGTTCTGCTTTAGTTTCACGGTAGTAAGCTTTCCAAGACTCCTAGGGACTTTGCTTAAGCAACCGTTTCGGTACCAGAACACTGCGTAGAGACAGTAAGCTCTGGTCCTGCGTGTATGCTGCGTGTCAACCTAGAAATTGGAGACTGATGGCATAAGGCTTCTTTTCCCATTATGAAAGCTCCGTTCATGCGGCCTCGAAGCTACCTGAAAAGGATGGTTGTTGCCGGGGTTTTCCTCACTGCCGGCATGGTTCTGAGAAGAAAATGAGTTTTCTCCTAAGAAACCTTGGATTTCCAGTTCCTTGTTGGAAGCTCACCCTGCTCTGCTCTATACCTAATGTGAAAGTCAACGTGAGCCCAAGCTTCGAAGTAAGGCCCTGATTATCCTTGCAAAACGAGAGGCGTGCAGCAGCTCCATGAGGCCTTCATCGTTGTTCTGCTTTAGTTTCAAGGTAGTAAGCTTTTCAACACTCCTAGGGGCCTTGCTTCAGCACCCATTTCAGTACCAGAACACTGCGTAGAACCAGGAAGCTCTGCTCCTGCGTGTATGCTGCGTGTCAACCTAGAAATTGGAGACTGATGGCATAAGGCTTCTTTTCCCATTATGAAAGCTCCGTTCATGCGGCCTCGAAGCTACCTGAAAAGGATGGTTGTTGCCGGGGTTTTCCTCACTGCCGGCATGGTTCTGAGAAGAAAATGAGTTTTCTCCTAAGAAACCTTGGGTTTCCAGTTCCTTGTTGGAAGCTCACCCTGCTCTGCTCTATACCTAATGTGAAAGTCAACGTGAGCCCAAGCTTCGAAGTAAGGCCCTGATTATCCTTGCAAAACGAGAGGCGTGCAGCAGCTCCATGAGGCCTTCATCGTTGTTCTGCTTTAGTTTCAAGGTAGTAAGCTTTGCAACACTCCTAGGGGACTTGCTTCAGCACCCGTTTTAGTACCAGAACACTGCGTAGAACCAGGAAGCTCTGCTCCTGCGTGTATGCTGCGTGTCAACCTAGAAATTAGAGACCGATGGCACAAGGCTAGTTTTCCCATTATGAAAGCTCCGTTGATGCGGCCCCGAAGCTACCTGAAAAGCACTGTTGTTACCGTGCTTTTACTTACAGCCGGCATGGTTCATAGAAGAAAATGAGTTTTCTCGAAAGAAACCTTGTGCTTCCAGTTCCTAGTTGGAAGCTCACCCGGCTCTGCTCTATACCAAACGTGAAAGTCAATGTGAGCACTAGCCTCGAAGTAAGGCCCTGATTATCCTGGCAAAACGGGAGGCGTGCAGCAGCTCCATGAGGCCTTCATCGCTGTTCTGCTTTAGTTTCACGGTAGTAAGCTTTCCAACATTCCTAGGGACTTTGCTTAAGCAACCGTTTCGGTACCAGAACACTGCGTAGAGACAGTAAGCTCTGGTCCTGCGTGTATGCTGCGTGTCAACCTAGAAATTGGAGACTGATGGCATAAGGCTTCTTTTCCCATTATGAAAGCTCCGTTCATGCGGCCTCGAAGCTACCTGAAAAGCATGGTTGTTGCCGGGGTTTTCCTCACTGCCGGCATGGTTCTGAGAAGAAAATGAGTTTTCTCCTAAGTAACATTGGGTTTCCAGTTCCTTGTTGGAAGCTCACCCTGCTCTGCTCTATACCTAATGTGAAAGTCAACGTGAGCCCAAGCTTCGAAGTAAGGCCCTGATTATCCTTGCAAAACGAGAGGCGTGCAGCAGCTCCATGAGGCCTTCATCGTTGTTCTGCTTTAGTTTCAAGGTAGTAAGCTTTGCAACACTCCTAGGGGACTTGCTTCAGCACCCGTTTCAGTACCAGAACACTGCGTAGAACCAGGAAGCTCTGCTCCTGCGTGTATGCTGCGTGTCAACCTAGAAATTAGAGACCGATGGCACAAGGCTAGTTTTCCCATTATGAAAGCTCCGTTGATGCGGCCCCGAAGCTACCTGAAAAGCACTGTTGTTACCGTGCTTTTACTTACAGCCGGCATGGTTCATAGAAGAAAATGAGTTTTCTCGAAAGAAACCTTGTGCTTCCAGTTCCTAGTTGGAAGCTCACCCTGCTCTGCTCTATACCAAACGTGAAAGTCAATGTGAGCACTAGCCTCGAAGTAAGGCCCTGATTATCCTGGCAAAACGGGAGGCGTGCAGCAGCTCCATGAGGCCTTCATCGCTGTTCTGCTTTAGTTTCACGGTAGTAAGCTTTCCAAGACTCCTAGGGACTTTGCTTAAGCAACCGTTTCGGTACCAGAACACTGCGTAGAGACAGTAAGCTCTGGTCCTGCGTGTATGCTGCGTGTCAACCTAGAAATTGGAGACTGATGGCATAAGGCTTCTTTTCCCATTATGAAAGCTCCGTTCATGCGGCCTCGAAGCTACCTGAAAAGGATGGTTGTTGCCGGGGTTTTCCTCACTGCCGGCATGGTTCTGAGAAGAAAATGAGTTTTCTCCTAAGAAACCTTGGGTTTCCAGTTCCTTGTTGGAAGCTCACCCTGCTCTGCTCTATACCTAATGTGAAAGTCAACGTGAGCCCAAGCTTCGAAGTAAGGCCCTGATTATCCTTGCAAAACGAGAGGCGTGCAGCAGCTCCATGAGGCCTTCATCGTTGTTCTGCTTTAGTTTCAAGGTAGTAAGCTTTGCAACACTCCTAGGGGACTTGCTTCAGCACCCGTTTTAGTACCAGAACACTGCGTAGAACCAGGAAGCTCTGCTCCTGCGTGTATGCTGCGTGTCAACCTAGAAATTAGAGACCGATGGCACAAGGCTAGTTTTCCCATTATGAAAGCTCCGTTGATGCGGCCCCGAAGCTACCTGAAAAGCACTGTTGTTACCGTGCTTTTACTTACAGCCGGCATGGTTCATAGAAGAAAATGAGTTTTCTCGAAAGAAACCTTGTGCTTCCAGTTCCTAGTTGGAAGCTCACCCGGCTCTGCTCTATACCAAACGTGAAAGTCAATGTGAGCACTAGCCTCGAAGTAAGGCCCTGATTATCCTGGCAAAACGGGAGGCGTGCAGCAGCTCCATGAGGCCTTCATCGCTGTTCTGCTTTAGTTTCACGGTAGTAAGCTTTCCAACATTCCTAGGGACTTTGCTTAAGCAACCGTTTCGGTACCAGAACACTGCGTAGAGACAGTAAGCTCTGGTCCTGCGTGTATGCTGCGTGTCAACCTAGAAATTGGAGACTGATGGCATAAAGCTTCTTTTCCCATTATGAAAGCTCCGTTCATGCGGCCTCGAAGCTACCTGAAAAGCATGGTTGTTGCCGGGGTTTTCCTCACTGCCGGCATGGTTCTGAGAAGAAAATGAGTTTTCTCCTAAGTAACATTGGGTTTCCAGTTCCTTGTTGGAAGCTCACCCTGCTCTGCTCTATACCTAATGTGAAAGTCAACGTGAGCCCAAGCTTCGAAGTAAGGCCCTGATTATCCTTGCAAAACGAGAGGCGTGCAGCAGCTCCATGAGGCCTTCATCGTTGTTCTGCTTTAGTTTCAAGGTAGTAAGCTTTGCAACACTCCTAGGGGACTTGCTTCAGCACCCGTTTCAGTACCAGAACACTGCGTAGAACCAGGAAGCTCTGCTCCTGCGTGTATGCTGCGTGTCAACCTAGAAATTAGAGACCGATGGCACAAGGCTAGTTTTCCCATTATGAAAGCTCCGTTGATGCGGCCCCGAAGCTACCTGAAAAGCACTGTTGTTACCGTGCTTTTACTTACAGCCGGCATGGTTCATAGAAGAAAATGAGTTTTCTCGAAAGAAACCTTCTGCTTCCAGTTCCTAGTTGGAAGCTCACCCTGCTCTGCTCTATACCAAACGTGAAAGTCAATGTGAGCACTAGCCTCGAAGTAAGGCCCTGATTATCGTGGCAAAACGGGAGGCGTGCAGCAGCTCCATGAGGCCTTCATCGCTGTTCTGCTTTAGTTTCACGGTAGTAAGCTTTCCAAGACTCCTAGGGACTTTGCTTAAGCAACCGTTTCGGTACCAGAACACTGCGTAGAGACAGTAAGCTCTGGTCCTGCGTGTATGCTGCGTGTCAACCTAGAAATTGGAGACTGATGGCATAAGGCTTCTTTTCCCATTATGAAAGCTCCGTTCATGCGGCCTCGAAGCTACCTGAAAAGCATTGTTGTTGCCGGGGTTTTCCTCACTGCCGGCATGGTTCTGAGAAGAAAATGAGTTTTCTCCTAAGAAACCTTGGGTTTCCAGTTCCTTGTTGGAAGCTCACCCTGCTCTGCGCTATACCTAAAGTGAAAGTCAACGTGAGCCCAAGCTTCGAAGTAAGGCCCTGATTATCCTTGCAAAACGAGAGGCGTGCAGCAGCTCCATGAGGCCTTCATCGTTGTTCTGCTTTAGTTTCAAGGTAGTAAGCTTTTCAACACTCCTAGGGGCCTTGCTTCAGCACCCGTTTCAGTACCAGAACACTGCGTAGAACCAGGAAGCTCTGGTCCTGCGTGTATGCTGCGTGTCAACCTAGAAATTGGAGACTGATGGCATAAAGCTTCTTTTCCCATTATGAAAGCTCCGTTCATGCGGCCTCGAAGCTACCTGAAAAGGATGGTTGTTGCCGGGGTTTTCCTCACTGCCGGCATGGTTCTGAGAAGAAAATGAGTTTTCTCCTAAGAAACCTTGGGTTTCCAGTTCCTTGTTGGAAGCTCACCCTGCTCTGCTCTATACCTAATGTGAAAGTCAACGTGAGCCCAAGCTTCGAAGTAAGGCCCTGATTATCCTTGCAAAACGAGAGGCGTGCAGCAGCTCCATGAGGCCTTCATCGTTGTTCTGCTTTAGTTTCAAGGTAGTAAGCTTTGCAACACTCCTAGGGGACTTGCTTCAGCACCCGTTTCAGTACCAGAACACTGCGTAGAACCAGGAAGCTCTGCTCCTGCGTGTATGCTGCGTGTCAACCTAGAAATTAGAGACCGATGGCACAAGGCTAGTTTTCCCATTATGAAAGCTCCGTTGATGCGGCCCCGAAGCTACCTGAAAAGCACTGTTGTTACCGTGCTTTTACTTACAGCCGGCATGGTTCATAGAAGAAAATGAGTTTTCTCGAAAGAAACCTTGTGCTTCCAGTTCCTAGTTGGAAGCTCACCCTGCTCTGCTCTATACCAAACGTGAAAGTCAATGTGAGCACTAGCCTCGAAGTAAGGCCCTGATTATCCTGGCAAAACGGGAGGCGTGCAGCAGCTCCATGAGGCCTTCATCGCTGTTCTGCTTTAGTTTCACGGTAGTAAGCTTTCCAAGACTCCTAGGGACTTTGCTTAAGCAACCGTTTCGGTACCAGAACACTGCGTAGAGACAGTAAGCTCTGGTCCTGCGTGTATGCTGCGTGTCAACCTAGAAATTGGAGACTGATGGCATAAGGCTTCTTTTCCCATTATGAAAGCTCCGTTCATGCGGCCTCGAAGCTACCTGAAAAGGATGGTTGTTGCCGGGGTTTTCCTCACTGCCGGCATGGTTCTGAGAAGAAAATGAGTTTTCTCCTAAGAAACCTTGGGTTTCCAGTTCCTTGTTGGAAGCTCACCCTGCTCTGCTCTATACCTAATGTGAAAGTCAACGTGAGCCCAAGCTTCGAAGTAAGGCCCTGATTATCCTTGCAAAACGAGAGGCGTGCAGCAGCTCCATGAGGCCTTCATCGTTGTTCTGCTTTAGTTTCAAGGTAGTAAGCTTTGCAACACTCCTAGGGGACTTGCTTCAGCACCCGTTTTAGTACCAGAACACTGCGTAGAACCAGGAAGCTCTGCTCCTGCGTGTATGCTGCGTGTCAACCTAGAAATTAGAGACCGATGGCACAAGGCTAGTTTTCCCATTATGAAAGCTCCGTTGATGCGGCCCCGAAGCTACCTGAAAAGCACTGTTGTTACCGTGCTTTTACTTACAGCCGGCATGGTTCATAGAAGAAAATGAGTTTTCTCGAAAGAAACCTTGTGCTTCCAGTTCCTAGTTGGAAGCTCACCCGGCTCTGCTCTATACCAAACGTGAAAGTCAATGTGAGCACTAGCCTCGAAGTAAGGCCCTGATTATCCTGGCAAAACGGGAGGCGTGCAGCAGCTCCATGAGGCCTTCATCGCTGTTCTGCTTTAGTTTCACGGTAGTAAGCTTTCCAACATTCCTAGGGACTTTGCTTAAGCAACCGTTTCGGTACCAGAACACTGCGTAGAGACAGTAAGCTCTGGTCCTGCGTGTATGCTGCGTGTCAACCTAGAAATTGGAGACTGATGGCATAAAGCTTCTTTTCCCATTATGAAAGCTCCGTTCATGCGGCCTCGAAGCTACCTGAAAAGCATGGTTGTTGCCGGGGTTTTCCTCACTGCCGGCATGGTTCTGAGAAGAAAATGAGTTTTCTCCTAAGTAACATTGGGTTTCCAGTTCCTTGTTGGAAGCTCACCCTGCTCTGCTCTATACCTAATGTGAAAGTCAACGTGAGCCCAAGCTTCGAAGTAAGGCCCTGATTATCCTTGCAAAACGAGAGGCGTGCAGCAGCTCCATGAGGCCTTCATCGTTGTTCTGCTTTAGTTTCAAGGTAGTAAGCTTTGCAACACTCCTAGGGGACTTGCTTCAGCACCCGTTTCAGTACCAGAACACTGCGTAGAACCAGGAAGCTCTGCTCCTGCGTGTATGCTGCGTGTCAACCTAGAAATTAGAGACCGATGGCACAAGGCTAGTTTTCCCATTATGAAAGCTCCGTTGATGCGGCCCCGAAGCTACCTGAAAAGCACTGTTGTTACCGTGCTTTTACTTACAGCCGGCATGGTTCATAGAAGAAAATGAGTTTTCTCGAAAGAAACCTTCTGCTTCCAGTTCCTAGTTGGAAGCTCACCCTGCTCTGCTCTATACCAAACGTGAAAGTCAATGTGAGCACTAGCCTCGAAGTAAGGCCCTGATTATCGTGGCAAAACGGGAGGCGTGCAGCAGCTCCATGAGGCCTTCATCGCTGTTCTGCTTTAGTTTCACGGTAGTAAGCTTTCCAAGACTCCTAGGGACTTTGCTTAAGCAACCGTTTCGGTACCAGAACACTGCGTAGAGACAGTAAGCTCTGGTCCTGCGTGTATGCTGCGTGTCAACCTAGAAATTGGAGACTGATGGCATAAGGCTTCTTTTCCCATTATGAAAGCTCCGTTCATGCGGCCTCGAAGCTACCTGAAAAGCATTGTTGTTGCCGGGGTTTTCCTCACTGCCGGCATGGTTCTGAGAAGAAAATGAGTTTTCTCCTAAGAAACCTTGGGTTTCCAGTTCCTTGTTGGAAGCTCACCCTGCTCTGCGCTATACCTAAAGTGAAAGTCAACGTGAGCCCAAGCTTCGAAGTAAGGCCCTGATTATCCTTGCAAAACGAGAGGCGTGCAGCAGCTCCATGAGGCCTTCATCGTTGTTCTGCTTTAGTTTCAAGGTAGTAAGCTTTTCAACACTCCTAGGGGCCTTGCTTCAGCACCCGTTTCAGTACCAGAACACTGCGTAGAACCAGGAAGCTCTGGTCCTGCGTGTATGCTGCGTGTCAACCTAGAAATTGGAGACTGATGGCATAAAGCTTCTTTTCCCATTATGAAAGCTCCGTTCATGCGGCCTCGAAGCTACCTGAAAAGCATTGTTGTTGCCGGGGTTTTCCTCACTGCCGGCATGGTTCTGAGAAGAAAATGAGTTTTCTCCTAAGAAACCTTGGGTTTCCCGTTCCTTGTTGGAAGCTCAACATGCTCTGCTCTATACCTAAAATGAAAGTCAACGTGAGCCCAAGCTTCGAAGTAAGGCCCTGATTATCCTTGCAAAACGAGAGGCGTGCAGCAGCTCCATGAGGCCTTCATCGTTGTTCTGCTTTAGTTTCAAGGTAGTAAGCTTTTCAACACTCCTAGGGGCCTTGCTTCAGCACCCGTTTCAGTCAGAACACTGCGTAGAACCAGGAAGCTCTGCTCCTGCGTGTATGCTGCGTGTCAACCTAGAAATTAGAGACCGATGGCACAAGGCTAGTTTTCCCATTATGAAAGCTCCGTTGATGCGGCCCCGAAGCTACCTGAAAAGCACTGTTGTTACCGTGCTTTTACTTACAGCCGGCATGGTTCATAGAAGAAAATGAGTTTTCTCGAAAGAAACCTTGTGCTTCCAGTTCCTAGTTGGAAGCTCACCCGGCTCTGCTCTATACCAAACGTGAAAGTCAATGTGAGCACTAGCCTCGAAGTAAGGCCCTGATTATCCTGGCAAAACGGGAGGCGTGCAGCAGCTCCATGAGGCCTTCATCGCTGTTCTGCTTTAGTTTCACGGTAGTAAGCTTTCCAACATTCCTAGGGACTTTGCTTAAGCAACCGTTTCGGTACCAGAACACTGCGTAGAGACAGTAAGCTCTGGTCCTGCGTGTATGCTGCGTGTCAACCTAGAAATTGGAGACTGATGGCATAAAGCTTCTTTTCCCATTATGAAAGCTCCGTTCATGCGGCCTCGAAGCTACCTGAAAAGCATGGTTGTTGCCGGGGTTTTCCTCACTGCCGGCATGGTTCTGAGAAGAAAATGAGTTTTCTCCTAAGTAACATTGGGTTTCCAGTTCCTTGTTGGAAGCTCACCCTGCTCTGCTCTATACCTAATGTGAAAGTCAACGTGAGCCCAAGCTTCGAAGTAAGGCCCTGATTATCCTTGCAAAACGAGAGGCGTGCAGCAGCTCCATGAGGCCTTCATCGTTGTTCTGCTTTAGTTTCAAGGTAGTAAGCTTTGCAACACTCCTAGGGGACTTGCTTCAGCACCCGTTTCAGTACCAGAACACTGCGTAGAACCAGGAAGCTCTGCTCCTGCGTGTATGCTGCGTGTCAACCTAGAAATTAGAGACCGATGGCACAAGGCTAGTTTTCCCATTATGAAAGCTCCGTTGATGCGGCCCCGAAGCTACCTGAAAAGCACTGTTGTTACCGTGCTTTTACTTACAGCCGGCATGGTTCATAGAAGAAAATGAGTTTTCTCGAAAGAAACCTTCTGCTTCCAGTTCCTAGTTGGAAGCTCACCCTGCTCTGCTCTATACCAAACGTGAAAGTCAATGTGAGCACTAGCCTCGAAGTAAGGCCCTGATTATCCTGGCAAAACGGGAGGCGTGCAGCAGCTCCATGAGGCCTTCATCGCTGTTCTGCTTTAGTTTCACGGTAGTAAGCTTTCCAAGACTCCTAGGGACTTTGCTTAAGCAACCGTTTCGGTACCAGAACACTGCGTAGAGACAGTAAGCTCTGGTCCTGCGTGTATGCTGCGTGTCAACCTAGAAATTGGAGACTGATGGCATAAGGCTTCTTTTCCCATTATGAAAGCTCCGTTCATGCGGCCTCGAAGCTACCTGAAAAGCATTGTTGTTGCCGGGGTTTTCCTCACTGCCGGCATGGTTCTGAGAAGAAAATGAGTTTTCTCCTAAGAAACCTTGGGTTTCCCGTTCCTTGTTGGAAGCTCACCCTGCTCTGCTCTATACCTAATGTGAAAGTCAACGTGAGCCCAAGCTTCGAAGTAAGGCCCTGATTATCCTTGCAAAACGAGAGGCGTGCAGCAGCTCCATGAGGCCTTCATCGTTGTTCTGCTTTAGTTTCAAGGTAGTAAGCTTTGCAACACTCCTAGGGGACTTGCTTCAGCACCCGTTTTAGTACCAGAACACTGCGTAGAACCAGGAAGCTCTGCTCCTGCGTGTATGCTGCGTGTCAACCTAGAAATTAGAGACCGATGGCACAAGGCTAGTTTTCCCATTATGAAAGCTCCGTTGATGCGGCCCCGAAGCTACCTGAAAAGCACTGTTGTTACCGTGCTTTTACTTACAGCCGGCATGGTTCATAGAAGAAAATGAGTTTTCTCGAAAGAAACCTTGTGCTTCCAGTTCCTAGTTGGAAGCTCACCCGGCTCTGCTCTATACCAAACGTGAAAGTCAATGTGAGCACTAGCCTCGAAGTAAGGCCCTGATTATCCTGGCAAAACGGGAGGCGTGCAGCAGCTCCATGAGGCCTTCATCGCTGTTCTGCTTTAGTTTCACGGTAGTAAGCTTTCCAACATTCCTAGGGACTTTGCTTAAGCAACCGTTTCGGTACCAGAACACTGCGTAGAGACAGTAAGCTCTGGTCCTGCGTGTATGCTGCGTGTCAACCTAGAAATTGGAGACTGATGGCATAAAGCTTCTTTTCCCATTATGAAAGCTCCGTTCATGCGGCCTCGAAGCTACCTGAAAAGCATGGTTGTTGCCGGGGTTTTCCTCACTGCCGGCATGGTTCTGAGAAGAAAATGAGTTTTCTCCTAAGTAACATTGGGTTTCCAGTTCCTTGTTGGAAGCTCACCCTGCTCTGCTCTATACCTAATGTGAAAGTCAACGTGAGCCCAAGCTTCGAAGTAAGGCCCTGATTATCCTTGCAAAACGAGAGGCGTGCAGCAGCTCCATGAGGCCTTCATCGTTGTTCTGCTTTAGTTTCAAGGTAGTAAGCTTTGCAACACTCCTAGGGGACTTGCTTCAGCACCCGTTTCAGTACCAGAACACTGCGTAGAACCAGGAAGCTCTGCTCCTGCGTGTATGCTGCGTGTCAACCTAGAAATTAGAGACCGATGGCACAAGGCTAGTTTTCCCATTATGAAAGCTCCGTTGATGCGGCCCCGAAGCTACCTGAAAAGCACTGTTGTTACCGTGCTTTTACTTACAGCCGGCATGGTTCATAGAAGAAAATGAGTTTTCTCGAAAGAAACCTTCTGCTTCCAGTTCCTAGTTGGAAGCTCACCCTGCTCTGCTCTATACCAAACGTGAAAGTCAATGTGAGCACTAGCCTCGAAGTAAGGCCCTGATTATCCTGGCAAAACGGGAGGCGTGCAGCAGCTCCATGAGGCCTTCATCGCTGTTCTGCTTTAGTTTCACGGTAGTAAGCTTTCCAAGACTCCTAGGGACTTTGCTTAAGCAACCGTTTCGGTACCAGAACACTGCGTAGAGACAGTAAGCTCTGGTCCTGCGTGTATGCTGCGTGTCAACCTAGAAATTGGAGACTGATGGCATAAGGCTTCTTTTCCCATTATGAAAGCTCCGTTCATGCGGCCTCGAAGCTACCTGAAAAGCATTGTTGTTGCCGGGGTTTTCCTCACTGCCGGCATGGTTCTGAGAAGAAAATGAGTTTTCTCCTAAGAAACCTTGGGTTTCCAGTTCCTTGTTGGAAGCTCACCCTGCTCTGCGCTATACCTAAAGTGAAAGTCAACGTGAGCCCAAGCTTCGAAGTAAGGCCCTGATTATCCTTGCAAAACGAGAGGCGTGCAGCAGCTCCATGAGGCCTTCATCGTTGTTCTGCTTTAGTTTCAAGGTAGTAAGCTTTTCAACACTCCTAGGGGCCTTGCTTCAGCACCCGTTTCAGTACCAGAACACTGCGTAGAACCAGGAAGCTCTGGTCCTGCGTGTATGCTGCGTGTCAACCTAGAAATTGGAGACTGATGGCATAAAGCTTCTTTTCCCATTATGAAAGCTCCGTTCATGCGGCCTCGAAGCTACCTGAAAAGCATTGTTGTTGCCGGGGTTTTCCTCACTGCCGGCATGGTTCTGAGAAGAAAATGAGTTTTCTCCTAAGAAACCTTGGGTTTCCCGTTCCTTGTTGGAAGCTCAACATGCTCTGCTCTATACCTAAAATGAAAGTCAACGTGAGCCCAAGCTTCGAAGTAAGGCCCTGATTATCCTTGCAAAACGAGAGGCGTGCAGCAGCTCCATGAGGCCTTCATCGTTGTTCTGCTTTAGTTTCAAGGTAGTAAGCTTTTCAACACTCCTAGGGGCCTTGCTTCAGCACCCGTTTCAGTCAGAACACTGCGTAGAACCAGGAAGCTCTGCTCCTGCGTGTATGCTGCGTGTCAACCTAGAAATTAGAGACCGATGGCACAAGGCTAGTTTTCCCATTATGAAAGCTCCATTCATGCGGCCCCGAAGCTACCTGAAAAGCACTGTTGTTACCGTGCTTTTACTTACAGCCGGCATGGTTCATAGAAGAAAATGAGTTTTCTCGAAAGAAACCTTGTGCTTCCAGTTCCTAGTTGGAAGCTCACCCGGCTCTGCTCTATACCAAACGTGAAAGTCAATGTGAGCACTAGCCTCGAAGTAAGGCCCTGATTATCCTGGCAAAACGGGAGGCGTGCAGCAGCTCCATGAGGCCTTCATCGCTGTTCTGCTTTAGTTTCACGGTAGTAAGCTTTCCAACATTCCTAGGGACTTTGCTTAAGCAACCGTTTCGGTACCAGAACACTGCGTAGAGACAGTAAGCTCTGGTCCTGCGTGTATGCTGCGTGTCAACCTAGAAATTGGAGACTGATGGCATAAGGCTTCTTTTCCCATTATGAAAGCTCCGTTCATGCGGCCTCGAAGCTACCTGAAAAGCATTGTTGTTGCCGGGGTTTTCCTCACTGCCGGCATGGTTCTGAGAAGAAAATGAGTTTTCTCCTAAGTAACATTGGGTTTCCAGTTCCTTGTTGGAAGCTCACCGTGCTCTGCTCTATACCTAATGTGAAAGTCAACGTGAGCCCAAGCTTCGAAGTAAGGCCCTGATTATCCTTGCAAAACGAGAGGCGTGCAGCAGCTCCATGAGGCCTTCATCGTTGTTCTGCTTTAGTTTCAAGGTAGTAAGCTTTGCAACACTCCTAGGGGACTTGCTTCAGCACCCGTTTCAGTACCAGAACACTGCGTAGAACCAGGAAGCTCTGCTCCTGCGTGTATGCTGCGTGTCAACCTAGAAATTAGAGACCGATGGCACAAGGCTAGTTTTCCCATTATGAAAGCTCCGTTGATGCGGCCCCGAAGCTACCTGAAAAGCACTGTTGTTACCGTGCTTTTACTTACAGCCGGCATGGTTCATAGAAGAAAATGAGTTTTCTCGAAAGAAACCTTCTGCTTCCAGTTCCTAGTTGGAAGCTCACCCTGCTCTGCTCTATACCAAACGTGAAAGTCAATGTGAGCACTAGCCTCGAAGTAAGGCCCTGATTATCCTGGCAAAACGGGAGGCGTGCAGCAGCTCCATGAGGCCTTCATCGCTGTTCTGCTTTAGTTTCACGGTAGTAAGCTTTCCAAGACTCCTAGGGACTTTGCTTAAGCAACCGTTTCGGTACCAGAACACTGCGTAGAGACAGTAAGCTCTGGTCCTGCGTGTATGCTGCGTGTCAACCTAGAAATTGGAGACTGATGGCATAAGGCTTCTTTTCCCATTATGAAAGCTCCGTTCATGCGGCCTCGAAGCTACCTGAAAAGCATGGTTGTTGCCGGGGTTTTCCTCACTGCCTGCATGGTTCTGAGAAGAAAATGAGTTTTCTCCTAAGAAACCTGGGATTTCCAGTTCCTTGTTGGAAGCTCACCCTGCTCTGCTCTATACCTAATGTGAAAGTCAACGTGAGCCCAAGCTTCGAAGTAAGGCCCTGATTATCCTTGCAAAACGAGAGGCGTGCAGCAGCTCCATGAGGCCTTCATCGTTGTTCTGCTTTAGTTTCAAGGTAGTAAGCTTTTCACCACTCCTAGGGGCCTTGCTTCAGCACCCGTTTCAGTACCAGAACACTGCGTAGAACCAGGAAGCTCTGCTCCTGCGTGTATGCTGCGTGTCAACCTAGAAATTAGAGACCGATGGCACAAGGCTAGTTTTCCCATTATGAAAGCTCCGTTGATGCGGCCCCGAAGCTACCTGAAAAGCACTGTTGTTACCGTGCTTTTACTTACAGCCGGCATGGTTCATAGAAGAAAATGAGTTTTCTCGAAAGAAACCTTGTGCTTCCAGTTCCTAGTTGGAAGCTCACCCTGCTCTGCTCTATACCAAACGTGAAAGTCAATGTGAGCACTAGCCTCGAAGTAAGGCCCTGATTATCCTGGCAAAACGGGAGGCGTGCAGCAGCTCCATGAGGCCTTCATCGCTGTTCTGCTTTAGTTTCACGGTAGTAAGCTTTCCAACATTCCTAGGGACTTTGCTTAAGCAACCGTTTCGGTACCAGAACACTGCGTAGAGACAGTAAGCTCTGGTCCTGCGTGTATGCTGCGTGTCAACCTAGAAATTGGAGACTGATGGCATAAAGCTTCTTTTCCCATTATGAAAGCTCCGTTCATGCGGCCTCGAAGCTACCTGAAAAGCATTGTTGTTGCCGGGGTTTTCCTCACTGCCGGCATGGTTCTGAGAAGAAAATGAGTTTTCTCCTAAGAAACCTTGGGTTTCCCGTTCCTTGTTGGAAGCTCAACATGCTCTGCTCTATACCTAAAATGAAAGTCAACGTGAGCCCAAGCTTCGAAGTAAGGCCCTGATTATCCTTGCAAAACGAGAGGCGTGCAGCAGCTCCATGAGGCCTTCATCGTTGTTCTGGTTTAGTTTCAAGGTAGTAAGCTTTTCAACACTCCTAGGGGCCTTGCTTCAGCACCCGTTTCAGTCAGAACACTGCGTAGAACCAGGAAGCTGTGCTCCTGCGTGTATGCTGCGTGTCAACCTAGAAATTAGAGACCGATGGCACAAGGCTAGTTTTCCCATTATGAAAGCTCCATTCATGCGGCCCCGAAGCTACCTGAAAAGCACTGTTGTTACCGTGCTTTTACTTACAGCCGGCATGGTTCATAGAAGAAAATGAGTTTTCTCGAAAGAAACCTTGTGCTTCCAGTTCCTAGTTGGAAGCTCACCCGGCTCTGCTCTATACCAAACGTGAAAGTCAATGTGAGCACTAGCCTCGAAGTAAGGCCCTGATTATCCTGGCAAAACGGGAGGCGTGCAGCAGCTCCATGAGGCCTTCATCGCTGTTCTGCTTTAGTTTCACGGTAGTAAGCTTTCCAACATTCCTAGGGACTTTGCTTAAGCAACCGTTTCGGTACCAGAACACTGCGTAGAGACAGTAAGCTCTGGTCCTGCGTGTATGCTGCGTGTCAACCTAGAAATTGGAGACTGATGGCATAAGGCTTCTTTTCCCATTATGAAAGCTCCGTTCATGCGGCCTCGAAGCTACCTGAAAAGCATTGTTGTTGCCGGGGTTTTCCTCACTGCCGGCATGGTTCTGAGAAGAAAATGAGTTTTCTCCTAAGTAACATTGGGTTTCCAGTTCCTTGTTGGAAGCTCACCGTGCTCTGCTCTATACCTAATGTGAAAGTCAACGTGAGCCCAAGCTTCGAAGTAAGGCCCTGATTATCCTTGCAAAACGAGAGGCGTGCAGCAGCTCCATGAGGCCTTCATCGTTGTTCTGCTTTAGTTTCAAGGTAGTAAGCTTTGCAACACTCCTAGGGGACTTGCTTCAGCACCCGTTTCAGTACCAGAACACTGCGTAGAACCAGGAAGCTCTGCTCCTGCGTGTATGCTGCGTGTCAACCTAGAAATTAGAGACCGATGGCACAAGGCTAGTTTTCCCATTATGAAAGCTCCGTTGATGCGGCCCCGAAGCTACCTGAAAAGCACTGTTGTTACCGTGCTTTTACTTACAGCCGGCATGGTTCATAGAAGAAAATGAGTTTTCTCGAAAGAAACCTTCTGCTTCCAGTTCCTAGTTGGAAGCTCACCCTGCTCTGCTCTATACCAAACGTGAAAGTCAATGTGAGCACTAGCCTCGAAGTAAGGCCCTGATTATCCTGGCAAAACGGGAGGCGTGCAGCAGCTCCATGAGGCCTTCATCGCTGTTCTGCTTTAGTTTCACGGTAGTAAGCTTTCCAAGACTCCTAGGGACTTTGCTTAAGCAACCGTTTCGGTACCAGAACACTGCGTAGAGACAGTAAGCTCTGGTCCTGCGTGTATGCTGCGTGTCAACCTAGAAATTGGAGACTGATGGCATAAGGCTTCTTTTCCCATTATGAAAGCTCCGTTCATGCGGCCTCGAAGCTACCTGAAAAGCATTGTTGTTGCCGGGGTTTTCCTCACTGCCGGCATGGTTCTGAGAAGAAAATGAGTTTTCTCCTAAGTAACATTGGGTTTCCAGTTCCTTGTTGGAAGCTCACCGTGCTCTGCTCTATACCTAATGTGAAAGTCAACGTGAGCCCAAGCTTCGAAGTAAGGCCCTGATTATCCTTGCAAAACGAGAGGCGTGCAGCAGCTCCATGAGGCCTTCATCGTTGTTCTGCTTTAGTTTCAAGGTAGTAAGCTTTGCAACACTCCTAGGGGACTTGCTTCAGCACCCGTTTCAGTACCAGAACACTGCGTAGAACCAGGAAGCTCTGCTCCTGCGTGTATGCTGCGTGTCAACCTAGAAATTAGAGACCGATGGCACAAGGCTAGTTTTCCCATTATGAAAGCTCCGTTGATGCGGCCCCGAAGCTACCTGAAAAGCACTGTTGTTACCGTGCTTTTACTTACAGCCGGCATGGTTCATAGAAGAAAATGAGTTTTCTCGAAAGAAACCTTGTGCTTCCAGTTCCTAGTTGGAAGCTCACCCTGCTCTGCTCTATACCAAACATGAAAGTCAATGTGAGCACTAGCCTCGAAGTAAGGCCCTGATTATCCTGGCAAAACGGGAGGCGTGCAGCAGCTCCATGAGGCCTTCATCGCTGTTCTGCTTTAGTTTCACGGTAGTAAGCTTTCCAAGACTCCTAGGGACTTTGCTTAAGCAACCGTTTCGGTACCAGAACACTGCGTAGAGACAGTAAGCTCTGGTCCTGCGTGTATGCTGCGTGTCAACCTAGAAATTGGAGACTGATGGCATAAGGCTTCTTTTCCCATTATGAAAGCTCCGTTCATGCGGCCTCGAAGCTACCTGAAAAGCATGGTTGTTGCCGGGGTTTTCCTCACTGCCTGCATGGTTCTGAGAAGAAAATGAGTTTTCTCCTAAGAAACCTGGGATTTCCAGTTCCTTGTTGGAAGCTCACCCTGCTCTGCTCTATACCTAATGTGAAAGTCAACGTGAGCCCAAGCTTCGAAGTAAGGCCCTGATTATCCTTGCAAAACGAGAGGCGTGCAGCAGCTCCATGAGGCCTTCATCGTTGTTCTGCTTTAGTTTCAAGGTAGTAAGCTTTTCACCACTCCTAGGGGCCTTGCTTCAGCACCCGTTTCAGTACCAGAACACTGCGTAGAACCAGGAAGCTCTGCTCCTGCGTGTATGCTGCGTGTCAACCTAGAAATTAGAGACCGATGGCACAAGGCTAGTTTTCCCATTATGAAAGCTCCGTTGATGCGGCCCCGAAGCTACCTGAAAAGCACTGTTGTTACCGTGCTTTTACTTACAGCCGGCATGGTTCATAGAAGAAAATGAGTTTTCTCGAAAGAAACCTTGTGCTTCCAGTTCCTAGTTGGAAGCTCACCCTGCTCTGCTCTATACCAAACGTGAAAGTCAATGTGAGCACTAGCCTCGAAGTAAGGCCCTGATTATCCTGGCAAAACGGGAGGCGTGCAGCAGCTCCATGAGGCCTTCATCGCTGTTCTGCTTTAGTTTCACGGTAGTAAGCTTTCCAAGACTCCTAGGGACTTTGCTTAAGCAACCGTTTCGGTACCAGAACACTGCGTAGAGACAGTAAGCTCTGGTCCTGCGTGTATGCTGCGTGTCAACCTAGAAATTGGAGACTGATGGCATAAGGCTTCTTTTCCCATTATGAAAGCTCCGTTCATGCGGCCTCGAAGCTACCTGAAAAGCATGGTTGTTGCCGGGGTTTTCCTCACTGCCTGCATGGTTCTGAGAAGAAAATGAGTTTTCTCCTAAGAAACCTGGGATTTCCAGTTCCTTGTTGGAAGCTCACCCTGCTCTGCTCTATACCTAATGTGAAAGTCAACGTGAGCCCAAGCTTCGAAGTAAGGCCCTGATTATCCTTGCAAAACGAGAGGCGTGCAGCAGCTCCATGAGGCCTTCATCGTTGTTCTGCTTTAGTTTCAAGGTAGTAAGCTTTTCACCACTCCTAGGGGCCTTGCTTCAGCACCCGTTTCAGTACCAGAACACTGCGTAGAACCAGGAAGCTCTGCTCCTGCGTGTATGCTGCGTGTCAACCTAGAAATTAGAGACCGATGGCACAAGGCTAGTTTTCCCATTATGAAAGCTCCGTTGATGCGGCCCCGAAGCTACCTGAAAAGCACTGTTGTTACCGTGCTTTTACTTACAGCCGGCATGGTTCATAGAAGAAAATGAGTTTTCTCGAAAGAAACCTTGTGCTTCCAGTTCCTAGTTGGAAGCTCACCCGGCTCTGCTCTATACCAAACGTGAAAGTCAATGTGAGCACTAGCCTCGAAGTAAGGCCCTGATTATCCTGGCAAAACGGGAGGCGTGCAGCAGCTCCATGAGGCCTTCATCGCTGTTCTGCTTTAGTTTCACGGTAGTAAGCTTTCCAAGACTCCTAGGGACTTTGCTTAAGCAACCGTTTCGGTACCAGAACACTGCGTAGAGACAGTAAGCTCTGGTCCTGCGTGTATGCTGCGTGTCAACCTAGAAATTGGAGACTGATGGCATAAAGCTTCTTTTCCCATTATGAAAGCTCCGTTCATGCGGCCTCGAAGCTACCTGAAAAGCATGGTTGTTGCCGGGGTTTTCCTCACTGCCGGCATGGTTCTGAGAAGAAAATGAGTTTTCTCCTAAGTAACATTGGGTTTCCAGTTCCTTGTTGGAAGCTCACCGTGCTCTGCTCTATACCTAATGTGAAAGTCAACGTGAGCCCAAGCTTCGAAGTAAGGCCCTGATTATCCTTGCAAAACGAGAGGCGTGCAGCAGCTCCATGAGTCCTTCATCGTTGTTCTGCTTTAGTTTCAAGGTAGTAAGCTTTGCAACACTCCTAGGGGACTTGCTTCAGCACCCGTTTCAGTACCAGAACACTGCGTAGAACCAGGAAGCTCTGCTCCTGCGTGTATGCTGCGTGTCAACCTAGAAATTAGAGACCGATGGCACAAGGCTAGTTTTCCCATTATGAAAGCTCCGTTGATGCGGCCCCGAAGCTACCTGAAAAGCACTGTTGTTACCGTGCTTTTACTTACAGCCGGCATGGTTCATAGAAGAAAATGAGTTTTTTCGAAAGAAACCTTCTGCTTCCAGTTCCTAGTTGGAAGCTCACCCTGCTCTGCTCTATACCAAACGTGAAAGTCAATGTGAGCACTAGCCTCGAAGTAAGGCCCTGATTATGCTGGCAAAACGGGAGGCGTGCAGCAGCTCCATGAGGCCTTCATCGCTGTTCTGCTTTAGTTTCACGGTAGTAAGCTTTCCAAGACTCCTAGGGACTTTGCTTAAGCAACCGTTTCGGTACCAGAACACTGCGTAGAGACAGTAAGCTCTGGTCCTGCGTGTATGCTGCGTGTCAACCTAGAAATTGGAGACTGATGGCATAAGGCTTCTTTTCCCATTATGAAAGCTCCGTTCATGCGGCCTCGAAGCTACCTGAAAAGCATTGTTGTTGCCGGGGTTTTCCTCACTGCCGGCATGGTTCTGAGAAGAAAATGAGTTTTCTCCTAAGAAACCTTGGGTTTCCAGTTCCTTGTTGGAAGCTCACCCTGCTCTGCTCTATACCTAATGTGAAAGTCAACGTGAGCCCAAGCTTCGAAGTAAGGCCCTGATTATCCTTGCAAAACGAGAGGCGTGCAGCAGCTCCATGAGGCCTTCATCGTTGTTCTGCTTTAGTTTCAAGGTAGTAAGCTTTGCAACACTCCTAGGGGACTTGCTTCAGCACCCGTTTTAGTACCAGAACACTGCGTAGAACCAGGAAGCTCTGCTCCTGCGTGTATGCTGCGTGTCAACCTAGAAATTAGAGACTGATGGCACAAGGCTAGTTTTCCCATTATGAAAGCTCCGTTGATGCGGCCCCGAAGCTACCTGAAAAGCACTGTTGTTACCGTGCTTTTACTTACAGCCGGCATGGTTCATAGAAGAAAATGAGTTTTCTCGAAAGAAACCTTGTGCTTCCAGTTCCTAGTTGGAAGCTCACCCGGCTCTGCTCTATACCAAACGTGAAAGTCAATGTGAGCACTAGCCTCGAAGTAAGGCCCTGATTATCCTGGCAAAACGGGAGGCGTGCAGCAGCTCCATGAGGCCTTCATCGCTGTTCTGCTTTAGTTTCACGGTAGTAAGCTTTCCAAGACTCCTAGGGACTTTGCTTAAGCAACCGTTTCGGTACCAGAACACTGCGTAGAGACAGTAAGCTCTGGTCCTGCGTGTATGCTGCGTGTCAACCTAGAAATTGGAGACTGATGGCATAAAGCTTCTTTTCCCATTATGAAAGCTCCGTTCATGCGGCCTCGAAGCTACCTGAAAAGCATGGTTGTTGCCGGGGTTTTCCTCACTGCCGGCATGGTTCTGAGAAGAAAATGAGTTTTCTCCTAAGTAACATTGGGTTTCCAGTTCCTTGTTGGAAGCTCACCCTGCTCTGCTCTATACCTAATGTGAAAGTCAACGTGAGCCCAAGCTTCGAACTAAGGCCCTGATTATCCTTGCAAAACGAGAGGCGTGCAGCAGCTCCATGAGGCCTTCATCGTTGTTCTGCTTTAGTTTCAAGGTAGTAAGCTTTGCAACACTCCTAGGGGACTTGCTTCAGCACCCGTTTCAGTACCAGAACACTGCGTAGAACCAGGAAGCTCTGCTCCTGCGTGTATGCTGCGTGTCAACCTAGAAATTGGAGACTGATGGCATAAAGCTTCTTTTCCCATTATGAAAGCTCCGTTCATGCGGCCTCGAAGCTACCTGAAAAGCATTGTTGTTGCCGGGGTTTTCCTCACTGCCGGCATGGTTCTGAGAAGAAAATGAGTTTTCTCCTAAGAAACCTTGGGTTTCCCGTTCCTTGTTGGAAGCTCAACATGCTCTGCTCTATACCTAAAATGAAAGTCAACGTGAGCCCAAGCTTCGAAGTAAGGCCCTGATTATCCTTGCAAAACGAGAGGCGTGCAGCAGCTCCATGAGGCCTTCATCGTTGTTCTGCTTTAGTTTCAAGGTAGTAAGCTTTTCAACACTCCTAGGGGCCTTGCTTCAGCACCCGTTTCAGTCAGAACACTGCGTAGAACCAGGAAGCTCTGCTCCTGCGTGTATGCTGCGTGTCAACCTAGAAATTAGAGACCGATGGCACAAGGCTAGTTTTCCCATTATGAAAGCTCCATTCATGCGGCCCCGAAGCTACCTGAAAAGCACTGTTGTTACCGTGCTTTTACTTACAGCCGGCATGGTTCATAGAAGAAAATGAGTTTTCTCGAAAGAAACCTTGTGCTTCCAGTTCCTAGTTGGAAGCTCACCCTGCTCTGCTCTATACCAAACGTGAAAGTCAATGTGAGCACTAGCCTCGAAGTAAGGCCCTGATTATCCTGGCAAAACGGGAGGCGTGCAGCAGCTCCATGAGGCCTTCATCGCTGTTCTGCTTTAGTTTCACGGTAGTAAGCTTTCCAACATTCCTAGGGACTTTGCTTAAGCAACCGTTTCGGTACCAGAACACTGCGTAGAGACAGTAAGCTCTGGTCCTGCGTGTATGCTGCGTGTCAACCTAGAAATTGGAGACTGATGGCATAAGGCTTCTTTTCCCATTATGAAAGCTCCGTTCATGCGGCCTCGAAGCTACCTGAAAAGCATTGTTGTTGCCGGGGTTTTCCTCACTGCCGGCATGGTTCTGAGAAGAAAATGAGTTTTCTCCTAAGTAACATTGGGTTTCCAGTTCCTTGTTGGAAGCTCACCGTGCTCTGCTCTATACCTAATGTGAAAGTCAACGTGAGCCCAAGCTTCGAAGTAAGGCCCTGATTATCCTTGCAAAACGAGAGGCGTGCAGCAGCTCCATGAGGCCTTCATCGTTGTTCTGCTTTAGTTTCAAGGTAGTAAGCTTTGCAACACTCCTAGGGGACTTGCTTCAGCACCCGTTTCAGTACCAGAACACTGCGTAGAACCAGGAAGCTCTGCTCCTGCGTGTATGCTGCGTGTCAACCTAGAAATTAGAGACCGATGGCACAAGGCTAGTTTTCCCATTATGAAAGCTCCGTTGATGCGGCCCCGAAGCTACCTGAAAAGCACTGTTGTTACCGTGCTTTTACTTACAGCCGGCATGGTTCATAGAAGAAAATGAGTTTTCTCGAAAGAAACCTTCTGCTTCCAGTTCCTAGTTGGAAGCTCACCCTGCTCTGCTCTATACCAAACGTGAAAGTCAATGTGAGCACTAGCCTCGAAGTAAGGCCCTGATTATCCTGGCAAAACGGGAGGCGTGCAGCAGCTCCATGAGGCCTTCATCGCTGTTCTGCTTTAGTTTCACGGTAGTAAGCTTTCCAAGACTCCTAGGGACTTTGCTTAAGCAACCGTTTCGGGACCAGAACACTGCGTAGAGACAGTAAGCTCTGGTCCTGCGTGTATGCTGCGTGTCAACCTAGAAATTGGAGACTGATGGCATAAGGCTTCTTTTCCCATTATGAAAGCTCCGTTCATGCGGCCTCGAAGCTACCTGAAAAGCATGGTTGTTGCCGGGGTTTTCCTCACTGCCTGCATGGTTCTGAGAAGAAAATGAGTTTTCTCCTAAGAAACCTGGGATTTCCAGTTCCTTGTTGGAAGCTCACCCTGCTCTGCTCTATACCTAATGTGAAAGTCAACGTGAGCCCAAGCTTCGAAGTAAGGCCCTGATTATCCTTGCAAAACGAGAGGCGTGCAGCAGCTCCATGAGGCCTTCATCGTTGTTCTGCTTTAGTTTCAAGGTAGTAAGCTTTTCACCACTCCTAGGGGCCTTGCTTCACCACCCGTTTCAGTACCAGAACACTGCGTAGAACCAGGAAGCTCTGCTCCTGCGTGTATGCTGCGTGTCAACCTAGAAATTAGAGACCGATGGCACAAGGCTAGTTTTCCCATTATGAAAGCTCCGTTGATGCGGCCCCGAAGCTACCTGAAAAGCACTGTTGTTACCGTGCTTTTACTTACAGCCGGCATGGTTCATAGAAGAAAATGAGTTTTCTCGAAAGAAACCTTGTGCTTCCAGTTCCTAGTTGGAAGCTCACCCTGTTCTGCCCTATACCAAACGTGAAAGTCAATGTGAGCACTAGCCTCGAAGTAAGGCCCTGATTATCCTGGCAAAACGGGAGGCGTGCAGCAGCTCCATGAGGCCTTCATCGCTGTTCTGCTTTAGTTTCACGGTAGTAAGCTTTCCAGAACTCCTAGGGACTTTGCTTAAGCAACCGTTTCCGTACCAGAACACTGCGTAGAGACAGTAAGCTCTGGTCCTGCGTGTATGCTGCGTGTCAACCTAGAAATTGGAGACTGATGGCATAAGGCTTCTTTTCCCATTATGAAAGCTCCGTTCATGCGGCCTCGAAGCTACCTGAAAAGCATTGTTGTTGCCGGGGTTTTCCTCACTGCCGGCATGGTTCTGAGAAGAAAATGAGTTTTCTCCTAAGAAACCTTGGGTTTCCAGTTCCTTGTTGGAAGCTCACCCTGCTCTGCGCTATAACTAAAATGAAAGTCAACGTGAGCCCAAGCTTCGAAGTAAGGCCCTGATTATCCTTGCAAAACGAGAGGCGTGCAGCAGCTCCATGAGGCCTTCATCGTTGTTCTGCTTTAGTTTCAAGGTAGTAAGCTTTTCAACACTCCTAGGGGCCTTGCTTCAGCACCCGTTTCAGTCAGAACACTGCGTAGAACCAGGAAGCTCTGCTCCTGCGTGTATGCTGCGTGTCAACCTAGAAATTAGAGACTGATGGCACAAGGCTTGTTTTCCCATTTTGAAAGCTCCATTCATGCGGCCCCGAAGCTACCTGAAAAGCACTGTTGTTACCGTGCTTTTACTTACAGCCGGCATGGCACATAGAAGAAAATGAGTTTTCTCGGAAGAAACCTTCTGCTTCCAGTTCCTAGTTGAAAGCTCACCCTGCTCTGCTCTATACCTCAAGTGAAAGTCAACATGAGCCCAAGCTTCGAAGTAAGGCCCTGATTATCCTTGCAAAACGAGAGGCGTGCAGCAGCTCCATGAGGCCTTCATCGTTGTTCTGCTTTAGTTTCAAGGTAGTAAGCTTTTCAACACTCCTAGGGGCCTTGCTTCAGCACCCGTTTCAGTACCAGAACACTGCGTAGAACCAGGAAGCTCTGCTCCTGCGTGTATGCTGCGTGTCAACCTAGAAATTGGAGACTGATGGCATAAGGCTTCTTTTCCCATTATGAAAGCTCCGTTCATGCGGCCTCGAAGCTACCTGAAAAGGATGGTTGTTGCCGGGGTTTTCCTCACTGCCGGCATGGTTCTGAGAAGAAAATGAGTTTTCTCCTAAGAAACCTTGGGTTTCCAGTTCCTTGTTGGAAGCTCACCCTGCTCTGCTCTATACCTAATGTGAAAGTCAACGTGAGCCCAAGCTTCGAAGTAGGGCCCTGATTATCCTTGCAAAACGAGAGGCGTGCAGCAGCTCCATGAGGCCTTCATCGTTGTTCTGCTTTAGTTTCAAGGTAGTAAGCTTTGCAACACTCCTAGGGGACTTGCTTCAGCACCCGTTTCGGTACCAGAACACTGCGTAGAGACAGTAAGCTCTGGTCCTGCGTGTATGCTGCGTGTCAACCTAGAAATTGGAGACTGATGGCATAAGGCTTCTTTTCCCATTATGAAAGCTCCGTTCATGCGGCCTCGAAGCTACCTGAAAAGCATGGTTGTTGCCGGGGTTTTCCTCACTGCCGGCATGGTTCTGAGAAGAAAATGAGTTTTCTCCTAAGAAACCTGGGATTTCCAGTTCCTTGTTGGAAGCTCACCCTGCTCTGCGCTATACCTAAAATGAAAGTCAACGTGAGCCCATGCTTCGAAGTAAGGCCCTGATTATCCTTGCAAAACTAGAGGCGTGCAGCAGCTCCATGAGGTCTTCATCGTTGTTCTGCTTTAGTTTCAAGGTAGTAAGCTTTTCATCACTCCTAGGGGCCTTGCTTCAGCACCCGTTTCAGTACCAGAACACTGCGTAGAACCAGGAAGCTCTGCTCCTGCGTGTATGCTGCGTGTCAACCTAGAAATTAGAGACTGATGGCACAAGGCTAGTTTTCCCATTATGAAAGCTCCGTTGATGCGGCCCCGAAGCTACCTGAAAAGCACTGTTGTTACCGTGCTTTTACTTACAGCCGGCATGGTTCATAGAAGAAAATGAGTTTTCTCGAAAGAAACCTTGTGCTTCCAGTTCCTAGTTGGAAGCTCACCCTGCTCTGCTCTATACCAAACGTGAAAGTCAATGTGAGCACTAGCCTCGAAGTAAGGCCCTGATTATCCTGGCAAAACGGGAGGCGTGCAGCAGCTCCATGAGGCCTTCATCGCTGTTCTGCTTTAGTTTCACGGTAGTAAGCTTTCCAACATTCCTAGGGACTTTGCTTAAGCAACCGTTTCGGTACCAGAACACTGCGTAGAGACAGTAAGCTCTGGTCCTGCGTGTATGCTGCGTGTCAACCTAGAAATTGGAGACTGATGGCATAAGGCTTCTTTTCCCATTATGAAAGCTCCGTTCATGCGGCCTCGAAGCTACCTGAAAAGCATTGTTGTTGCCGGGGTTTTCCTCACTGCCGGCATGGTTCTGAGAAGAAAATGAGTTTTCTCCTAAGAAACCTGGGGTTTCCAGTTCCTTGTTGGAAGCTCACCCTGCTCTGCGCTATACCTAAAATGAAATTCAACGTGAGCCCAAGCTTCGAAGTAAGGCCCTGATTATCCTTGCAAAACGAGAGGCGTGCAGCAGCTCCATGAGGCCTTCATCGTTGTTCTGCTTTAGTTTCAAGGTAGTAAGCTTTTCAACACTCCTAGGGGCCTTGCTTCAGCACCCGTTTCAGTCAGAACACTGCGTAGAACCAGAAAGCTCTGCTCCTGCGTGTATGCTGCGTGTCAACCTAGATATTAGAGACTGATGGCACAAGGCTTGTTTTCCCATTTTGAAAGCTCCATTCATGCGGCCCCGAAGCTACCTGAAAAGCACTGTTATTACCGTGCTTTTACTTACAGCCGGCATGGCACATAGAAGAAAATGAGTTTTCTCGGAAGAAACCTTGTGCTTCTAGTTCCTAGTTGAAAGCTCACCCTGCTCTGCTCTATACCTAAAGTGAAAGTCAACGTGAGCCCAAGCTTCGAAGTAAGGCCCTGATTATCCTTGCAAAACGAGAGGCGTGCAGCAGCTCCATGAGGCCTTCATCGTTGTTCTGCTTTAGTTTCAAGGTAGTAAGCTTTTCAACACTTCTAGGGGCCTTGCTTCAGCACCCGTTTCAGTACCAGAACGCTGCGTAGAACAAGGAAGCTCTGCTCCTGCGTGTATGCTGCGTGTCAACCTAGAAATTGGAGACTGATGGCATAAGGCTTCTTTTCCCATTATGAAAGCTCCGTTCATGCGGCCTCGAAGCTACCTGAAAAGGATGGTTGTTGCCGGGATTTTCCTCACTGCCGGCATGGTTCTGAGAAGAAAATGAGTTTTCTCCTAAGAAACCTTGGGTTTCCAGTTCCTTGTTGGAAGCTCACCCTGCTCTGCTCTATACCTAATGTGAAAGTCAACGTGAGCCCAAGCTTCGAAGTAAGGCCCTGATTATCCTTGCAAAACGAGAGGCGTGCAGCAGCTCCATGAGGCCTTCATCGTTGTTCTGCTTTAGTTTCAAGGTAGTAAGCTTTGCAACACTCCTAGGGGACTTGCTTCAGCACCCGTTTCAGTACCAGAACACTGCGTAGAACCAGGAAGCTCTGCTCCTGCGTGTATGCTGCGTGTCAACCTAGAAATTAGAGACCGATGGCACAAGGCTAGTTTTCCCATTATGACAGCTCCGTTGATGCGGCCCCGAAGCTACCTGAAAAGCACTGTTGTTACCGTGCTTTTACTTACAGCCGGCATGGTTCATAGAAGAAAATGAGTTTTCTCGAAAGAAACCTTGTGCTTCCAGTTCCTAGTTGGAAGCTCACCCGGCTCTGCTCTATACCAAACGTGAAAGTCAATGTGAGCACTAGCCTCGAAGTAAGGCCCTGATTATCCTGGCAAAACGGGAGGCGTGCAGCAGCTCCATGAGGCCTTCATCGCTGTTCTGCTTTAGTTTCACGGTAGTAAGCTTTCCAAGACTCCTAGGGACTTTGCTTAAGCAACCGTTTCGGTACCAGAACACTGCGTAGAGACAGTAAGCTCTGGTCCTGCGTGTATGCTGCGTGTCAACCTAGAAATTGGAGACTGATGGCATAAGGCTTCTTTCCCATTATGAAAGCTCCGTTCATGCGGCCTCGAAGCTACCTGAAAAGCATGGTTGTTGCCGGGGTTTTCCTCACTGCCGGCATGGTTCTGAGAAGAAAATGAGTTTTCTCCTAAGTAACATTGGGTTTCCAGTTCCTTGTTGGAAGCTCACCCTGCTCTGCTCTACACCTAATGTGAAAGTCAACGTGAGCCCAAGCTTCGAAGTAAGGCCCTGATTATCCTGGCAAAACGAGAGGCGTGCAGCAGCTCCATGAGGCCTTCATCGTTGTTCTGCTTTAGTTTCAAGGTAGTAAGCTTTGCAACACTCCTAGGGGCCTTGCTTCAGCACCCGTTTCAGTACCAGAACACTGCGTAGAACCAGGAAGCTCTGGTCCTGCGTGTATGCTGCGTGTCAACCTAGAAATTGGAGACTGATGGCATAAAGCTTCTTTTCCCATTATGAAAGCTCCGTTCATGCGGCCTCGAAGCTACCTGAAAAGCATGGTTGTTGCCGGGGTTTTCCTCACTGCCGGCATGGTTCTGAGAAGAAAATGAGTTTTCTCCTAAGTAACATTGGGTTTCCAGTTCCTTGTTGGAAGCTCACCCTGCTCTGCTCTACACCTAATGTGAAAGTCAACGTGAGCACAAGCTTCGAAGTAAGGCCCTGATTATCCTTGCAAAACGAGAGGCGTGCAGCAGCTCCATGAGGCCTTCATCGTTGTTCTGCTTTACTTTCAAGGTAGTAAGCTTTGCAACACTCCTAGGGGACTTGCTTCAGCACCCGTTTCAGTACCAGAACACTGCGTAGAACCAGGAAGCTCTGCTCCTGCGTGTATGCTGCCTGTCAACCTAGAAATTAGAGACCGATGGCACAAGGCTAGTTTTCCCATTATGAAAGCTCCGTTGATGCGGCCCCGAAGCTACCTGAAAAGCACTGTTGTTACCGTGCTTTTACTTACAGCCGGCATGGTTCATAGAAGAAAATGAGTTTTCTCGAAAGAAACCTTGTGCTTCCAGTTCCTAGTTGGAAGCTCACCCTGCTCTGCTCTATACCAAACGTGAAAGTCAATGTGAGCACTAGCCTCGAAGTAAGGCCCTGATTATCCTGGCAAAACGGGAGGCGTGCAGCAGCTCCATGAGGCCTTCATCGCTGTTCTGCTTTAGTTTCACGGTAGTAAGCTTTCCAAGACTCCTAGGGACTTTGCTTAAGCAACCGTTTCGGTACCAGAACACTGCGTAGAGACAGTAAGCTCTGGTCCTGCGTGTATGCTGCGTGTCAACCTAGAAATTGGAGACTGATGGCATAAGGCTTCTTTTCCCATTATGAAAGCTCCGTTCATGCGGCCTCGAAGCTACCTGAAAAGCATGGTTGTTGCCGGGGTTTTCCTCACTGCCGGCATGGTTCTGAGAAGAAAATGAGTTTTCTCCTAAGAAACCTGGGATTTCCAGTTCCTTGTTGGAAGCTCACCCTGCTCTGCGCTATACCTAAAATGAAAGTCAACGTGAGCCCAAGCTTCGAAGTAAGGCCCTGATTATCCTTGCAAAACGAGAGGCGTGCAGCAGCTCCATGAGGCCTTCATCGTTGTTCTGCTTTAGTTTCAAGGTAGTAAGCTTTTCAACACTCCTAGGGGCCTTGCTTCAGCACCCGTTTCAGTACCAGAACACTGCGTAGAACCAGGAAGCTCTGCTCCTGCGTGTATGCTGCGTGTCAACCTAGAAATTAGAGACTGATGGCACAAGGCTAGTTTTCCCATTATGAAAGCTCCGTTGATGCGGCCCCGAAGCTACCTGAAAAGCACTGTTGTTACCGTGCTTTTACTTACAGCCGGCATGGTTCATAGAAGAAAATGAGTTTTCTCGAAAGAAACCTTGTGCTTCCAGTTCCTAGTTGGAAGCTCACCCTGCTCTGCTCTATACCAAACGTGAAAGTCAATGTGAGCACTAGCCTCGAAGTAAGGCCCTGATTATCCTGGCAAAACGGGAGGCGTGCAGCAGCTCCATGAGGCCTTCATCGCTGTTCTGCTTTAGTTTCACGGTAGTAAGCTTTCCAACATTCCTAGGGACTTTGCTTAAGCAACCGTTTCGGTACCAGAACACTGCGTAGAGACAGTAAGCTCTGGTCCTGCGTGTATGCTGCGTGTCAACCTAGAAATTGCAGACTGATGGCATAAGGCTTCTTTTCCCATTATGAAAGCTCCGTTCATGCGGCCTCGAAGCTACCTGAAAAGCATGGTTGTTGCCGGGGTTTTCCTCACTGCCGGCATGGTTCTGAGAAGAAAATGAGTTTTCTCCTAAGTAGCATTGGGTTTCCAGTTCCTTGTTGGAAGCTCACCCTGCTCTGCTCTACACCTAATGTGAAAGTCAACGTGAGCCCAAGCTTCGAAGTAAGGCCCTGATTATCCTGGCAAAACGAGAGGCGTGCAGCAGCTCCATGAGGCCTTCATCGTTGTTCTGCTTTAGTTTCAAGGTAGTAAGCTTTTCAACACTCCTAGGGGACTTGCTTCAGCACCCGTTTCAGTACCAGAACACTGCGTAGAACCAGGAAGCTCTGCTCCTGCGTGTATGCTGCGTGTCAACCTAGAAATTAGAGACCGATGGCACAAGGCTAGTTTTCCCATTATGAAAGCTCCGTTGATGCGGCCCCGAAGCTACCTGAAAAGCACTGTTGTTACCGTGCTTTTACTTACAGCCGGCATGGTTCATAGAAGAAAATGAGTTTTCTCGAAAGAAACCTTGTGCTTCCAGTTCCTAGTTGGAAGCTCACCCTGCTCTGCTCTATACCAAACATGAAAGTCAATGTGAGCACTAGCCTCGAAGTAAGGCCCTGATTATCCTGGCAAAACGGGAGGCGTGCAGCAGCTCCATGAGGCCTTCATCGCTGTTCTGCTTTAGTTTCACGGTAGTAAGCTTTCCAAGACTCCTAGGGACTTTGCTTAAGCAACCGTTTCGGTACCAGAACACTGCGTAGAGACAGTAAGCTCTGGTCCTGCGTGTATGCTGCGTGTCAACCTAGAAATTGGAGACTGATGGCATAAGGCTTCTTTTCCCATTATGAAAGCTCCGTTCATGCGGCCTCGAAGCTACCTGAAAAGCATTGTTGTTGCCGGGGTTTTCCTCACTGCCGGCATGGTTCTGAAAAGAAAATGAGTTTTCTCCTAAGAAACCTTGGGTTTCCAGTTCCTTGTTGGAAGCTCACCCTGCTCTGCGCTATACCTAAAATGAAAGTCAACGTGAGCCCAAGCTTCGAAGTAAGGCCCTGATTATCCTTGCAAAACGAGAGGCGTGCAGCAGATCCATGAGGCCTTCATCGTTGTTCTGCTTTAGTTTCAAGGTAGTAAGCTTTTCAACACTCCTAGGGGACTTGCTTCAGCACCCGTTTCAGTACCAGAACACTGCGTAGAACCAGGAAGCTCTGGTCCTGCGTGTATGCTGCGTGTCAACCTAGAAATTGGAGACTGATGGCATAAAGCTTCTTTTCCCATTATGAAAGCTCCGTTCATGCGGCCTCGAAGCTACCTGAAAAGCATTGTTGTTGCCGGGGTTTTCCTCACTGCCGGCATGGTTCTGAGAAGAAAATGAGTTTTCTCCTAAGAAACCTTGGGTTTCCAGTTCCTTGTTGGAAGCTCACCCTGCTCTGCTCTATACCTAATGTGAAAGTCAACGTGAGCCCAAGCTTCGAAGTAAGGCCCTGATTATCCTTGCAAAACGAGAGGCGTGCAGCAGCTCCATGAGGCCTTCATCGTTGTTCTGCTTTAGTTTCAAGGTAGTAAGCTCTTCAACACTCCTAGGGGACTTGCTTCCTCACCCGTTTCAGTACCAGAACACTGCGTAGAACCAGGAAGCTCTGCTCCTGCGTGTATGCTGCGTGTCAACCTAGAAATTAGAGACCGATGGCACAAGGCTAGTTTTCCCATTATGAAAGCTCCGTTGATGCGGCCCCGAAGCTACCTGAAAAGCACTGTTGTTACCGTGCTTTTACTTACAGCCGGCATGGTTCATAGAAGAAAATGAGTTTTCTCGAAAGAAACCTTGTGCTTCCAGTTCCTAGTTGGAAGCTCACCCGGCTCTGCTCTATACCAAACGTGAAAGTCAATGTGAGCACTAGCCTCGAAGTAAGGCCCTGATTATCCTGGCAAAACGGGAGGCGTGCAGCAGCTCCATGAGGCCTTCATCGCTGTTCTGCTTTAGTTTCACGGTAGTAAGCTTTCCAACATTCCTAGGGACTTTGCTTAAGCAACCGTTTCGGTACCAGAACACTGCGTAGAGACAGTAAGCTCTGGTCCTGCGTGTATGCTGCGTGTCAACCTAGAAATTGCAGACTGATGGCATAAGGCTTCTTTTCCCATTATGAAAGCTCCGTTCATGCGGCCTCGAAGCTACCTGAAAAGCATGGTTGTTGCCGGGGTTTTCCTCACTGCCGGCATGGTTCTGAGAAGAAAATGAGTTTTCTCCTAAGTAACATTGGGTTTCCAGTTCCTTGTTGGAAGCTCACCCTGCTCTGCTCTACACCTAATGTGAAAGTCAACGTGAGCCCAAGCTTCGAAGTAAGGCCTTGATTATCCTGGCAAAACGAGAGGCGTGCAGCAGCTCCATGAGGCCTTCATCGTTGTTCTGCTTTAGTTTCAAGGTAGTAAGCTTTGCAACACTCCTAGGGGACTTGCTTCAGCACCCGTTTCAGTACCAGAACACTGCGTAGAACCAGGAAGCTCTGCTCCTGCGTGTATGCTGCGTGTCAACCTAGAAATTAGAGACCGATGGCACAAGGCTAGTTTTCCCATTATGAAAGCTCCGTTGATGCGGCCCCGAAGCTACCTGAAAAGCACTGTTGTTACCGTGCTTTTACTTACAGCCGGCATGGTTCATAGAAGAAAATGAGTTTTCTCGAAAGAAACCTTCTGCTTCCAGTTCCTAGTTGGAAGCTCACCCTGCTCTGCTCTATACCAAACGTGAAAGTCAATGTGAGCACTAGCCTCGAAGTAAGGCCCTGATTATCCTGGCAAAACGGGAGGCATGCAGCAGCTCCATGAGGCCTTCATCGCTGTTCTGCTTTAGTTTCACGGTAGTAAGCTTTCCAAGACTCCTAGGGACTTTGCTTAAGCAACCGTTTCGGTACCAGAACACTGCGTAGAGACAGTAAGCTCTGGTCCTGCGTGTATGCTGCGTGTCAACCTAGAAATTGGAGACTGATGGCATAAGGCTTCTTTTCCCATTATGAAAGCTCCGTTCATGCGGCCTCGAAGCTACCTGAAAAGCATTGTTGTTGCCGGGGTTTTCCTCACTGCCGGCATGGTTCTGAGAAGAAAATGAGTTTTCTCCTAAGAAACCTTGGGTTTCCAGTTCCTTGTTGGAAGCTCACCCTGCTCTGCGCTATACCTAAAATGAAAGTCAACGTGAGCCCAAGCTTCGAAGTAAGGCCCTGATTATCCTTGCAAAACGAGAGGCGTGCAGCAGCTCCATGAGGCCTTCATCGTTGTTCTGCTTTAGTTTCAAGGTAGTAAGCTTTTCAACACTCCTAGGGGCCTTGCTTCAGCACCCGTTTCAGTACCAGAACACTGCGTAGAACCAGGAAGCTCTGGTCCTGCGTGTATGCTGCGTGTCAACCTAGAAATTGGAGACTGATGGCATAAAGCTTCTTTTCCCATTATGAAAGCTCCGTTCATGCGGCCTCGAAGCTACCTGAAAAGCATTGTTGTTGCCGGGGTTTTCCTCACTGCCGGCATGGTTCTGAGAAGAAAATGAGTTTTCTCCTAAGAAACCTTGGGTTTCCCGTTCCTTGTTGGAAGCTCAACCTGCTCTGCTCTATACCTAAAATGAAAGTCAACGTGAGCCCAAGCTTCGAAGTAAGGCCCTGATTATCCTTGCAAAACGAGAGGCGTGCAGCAGCTCCATGAGGCCTTCATCGTTGTTCTGCTTTAGTTTCAAGGTAGTAAGCTTTTCAACACTCCTAGGGGCCTTGCTTCAGCACCCGTTTCAGTCAGAACACTGCGTAGAACCAGGAAGCTCTGCTCCTGCGTGTATGCTGCGTGTCAACCTAGAAATTAGAGACTGATGGCACAAGGCTAGTTTTCCCATTATGAAAGCTCCGTTGATGCGGCCCCGAAGCTACCTGAAAAGCACTGTTGTTACCGTGCTTTTACTTACAGCCGGCATGGTTCATAGAAGAAAATGAGTTTTCTCGAAAGAAACCTTGTGCTTCCAGTTCCTAGTTGGAAGCTCACCCTGCTCTGCTCTATACCAAACGTGAAAGTCAATGTGAGCACTAGCCTCGAAGTAAGGCCCTGATTATCCTGGCAAAACGGGAGGCGTGCAGCAGCTCCATGAGGCCTTCATCGCTGTTCTGCTTTAGTTTCACGGTAGTAAGCTTTCCAACATTCCTAGGGACTTTGCTTAAGCAACCGTTTCGGTACCAGAACACTGCGTAGAGACAGTAAGCTCTGGTCCTGCGTGTATGCTGCGTGTCAACCTAGAAATTGGAGACTGATGGCATAAGGCTTCTTTTCCCATTATGAAAGCTCCGTTTATGCGGCCTCAAAGCTACCTGAAAAGCATTGTTGTTGCCGGGGTTTTCCTCACTGCAGGCATGGTTCTGAGAAGAAAATGAGTTTTCTCCTAAGAAACCTTGGGTTTCCAGTTCCTTGTTGGAAGCTCACCCTGCTCTGCTCTATACCTAATGTGAAAGTCAACGTGAGCCCAAGCTTCGAAGTAAGGCCCTGATTATCCTTGAAAACGAGAGGCGTGCAGCAGCTCCATGAGGCCTTCATCGTTGTTCTGCTTTAGTTTCAAGGTAGTAAGCTTTGCAACACTCCTAGGGGACTTGCTTCCTCACCCGTTTCAGTACCGGAACACTGCGTAGAACCAGGAAGCTCTGCTCCTGCGTGTATGCTGCGTGTCAACCTAGAAATTAGAGACCGATGGCACAAGGCTAGTTTTCCCATTATGAAAGCTCCGTTGATGCGGCCCCGAAGCTACCTGAAAAGCACTGTTGTTACCGTGCTTTTACTTACAGCCGGCATGGTTCATAGAAGAAAATGAGTTTTCTCGAAAGAAACCTTGTGCTTCCAGTTCCTAGTTGGAAGCTCACCCGGCTCTGCTCTATACCAAACGTGAAAGTCAATGTGAGCACTAGCCTCGAAGTAAGGCCCTGATTATCCTGGCAAAACGGGAGGCGTGCAGCAGCTCCATGAGGCCTTCATCGCTGTTCTGCTTTAGTTTCACGGTAGTAAGCTTTCCAACATTCCTAGGGACTTTGCTTAAGCAACCGTTTCGGTACCAGAACACTGCGTAGAGACAGTAAGCTCTGGTCCTGCGTGTATGCTGCGTGTCAACCTAGAAATTGGAGACTGATGGCATAAGGCTTCTTTTCCCATTATGAAAGCTCCGTTCATGCGGCCTCGAAGCTACCTGAAAAGCATGGTTGTTGCCGGGGTTTTCCTCACTGCCGGCATGGTTCTGAGAAGAAAATGAGTTTTCTCCTAAGTAACATTGGGTTTCCAGTTCCTTGTTGGAAGCTCACCCTGCTCTGCTCTACACCTAATGTGAAAGTCAACGTGAGCCCAAGCTTCGAAGTAAGGCCCTGATTATCCTTGCAAAACGAGAGGCGTGCAGCAGCTCCATGAGGCCTTCATCGTTGTTCTGCTTTAGTTTCAAGGTAGTAAGCTTTTCAACACTCCTAGGGGCCTTGCTTCAGCACCCGTTTCAGTACCAGAACACTGCGTAGAACCAGGAAGCTCTGCTCCTGCGTGTATGCTGCGTGTCAACCTAGAAATTAGAGACTGATGGCACAAGGCTAGTTTTCCCATTATGAAAGCTCCGTTGATGCGGCCCCGAAGCTACCTGAAAAGCACTGTTGTTACCGTGCTTTTACTTACAGCCGGCATGGTTCATAGAAGAAAATGAGTTTTCTCGAAAGAAACCTTGTGCTTCCAGTTCCTAGTTGGAAGCTCACCCTGCTCTGCTCTATACCAAACGTGAAAGTCAATGTGAGCACTAGCCTCGAAGTAAGGCCCTGATTATCCTGGCAAAACGGGAGGCGTGCAGCAGCTCCATGAGGCCTTCATCGCTGTTCTGCTTTAGTTTCACGGTAGTAAGCTTTCCAACATTCCTAGGGACTTTGCTTAAGCAACCGTTTCGGTACCAGAACACTGCGTAGAGACAGTAAGCTCTGGTCCTGCGTGTATGCTGCGTGTCAACCTAGAAATTGCAGACTGATGGCATAAGGCTTCTTTTCCCATTATGAAAGCTCCGTTCATGCGGCCTCGAAGCTACCTGAAAAGCATGGTTGTTGCCGGGGTTTTCCTCACTGCCGGCATGGTTCTGAGAAGAAAATGAGTTTTCTCCTAAGTAGCATTGGGTTTCCAGTTCCTTGTTGGAAGCTCACCCTGCTCTGCTCTACACCTAATGTGAAAGTCAACGTGAGCCCAAGCTTCGAAGTAAGGCCCTGATTATCCTGGCAAAACGAGAGGCGTGCAGCAGCTCCATGAGGCCTTCATCGTTGTTCTGCTTTAGTTTCAAGGTAGTAAGCTTTTCAACACTCCTAGGGGACTTGCTTCAGCACCCGTTTCAGTACCAGAACACTGCGTAGAACCAGGAAGCTCTGCTCCTGCGTGTATGCTGCGTGTCAACCTAGAAATTAGAGACCGATGGCACAAGGCTAGTTTTCCCATTATGAAAGCTCCGTTGATGCGGCCCCGAAGCTACCTGAAAAGCACTGTTGTTACCGTGCTTTTACTTACAGCCGGCATGGTTCATAGAAGAAAATGAGTTTTCTCGAAAGAAACCTTGTGCTTCCAGTTCCTAGTTGGAAGCTCACCCTGCTCTGCTCTATACCAAACATGAAAGTCAATGTGAGCACTAGCCTCGAAGTAAGGCCCTGATTATCCTGGCAAAACGGGAGGCGTGCAGCAGCTCCATGAGGCCTTCATCGCTGTTCTGCTTTAGTTTCACGGTAGTAAGCTTTCCAAGACTCCTAGGGACTTTGCTTAAGCAACCGTTTCGGTACCAGAACACTGCGTAGAGACAGTAAGCTCTGGTCCTGCGTGTATGCTGCGTGTCAACCTAGAAATTGGAGACTGATGGCATAAGGCTTCTTTTCCCATTATGAAAGCTCCGTTCATGCGGCCTCGAAGCTACCTGAAAAGCATTGTTGTTGCCGGGGTTTTCCTCACTGCCGGCATGGTTCTGAAAAGAAAATGAGTTTTCTCCTAAGAAACCTTGGGTTTCCAGTTCCTTGTTGGAAGCTCACCCTGCTCTGCGCTATACCTAAAATGAAAGTCAACGTGAGCCCAAGCTTCGAAGTAAGGCCCTGATTATCCTTGCAAAACGAGAGGCGTGCAGCAGATCCATGAGGCCTTCATCGTTGTTCTGCTTTAGTTTCAAGGTAGTAAGCTTTTCAACACTCCTAGGGGACTTGCTTCAGCACCCGTTTCAGTACCAGAACACTGCGTAGAACCAGGAAGCTCTGGTCCTGCGTGTATGCTGCGTGTCAACCTAGAAATTGGAGACTGATGGCATAAAGCTTCTTTTCCCATTATGAAAGCTCCGTTCATGCGGCCTCGAAGCTACCTGAAAAGCATTGTTGTTGCCGGGGTTTTCCTCACTGCCGGCATGGTTCTGAGAAGAAAATGAGTTTTCTCCTAAGAAACCTTGGGTTTCCAGTTCCTTGTTGGAAGCTCACCCTGCTCTGCGCTATACCTAAAATGAAAGTCAACGTGAGCCCAAGCTTCGAAGTAAGGCCCTGATTATCCTTGCAAAACGAGAGGCGTGCAGCAGATCCATGAGGCCTTCATCGTTGTTCTGCTTTAGTTTCAAGGTAGTAAGCTTTTCAACACTCCTAGGGGACTTGCTTCAGCACCCGTTTCAGTACCAGAACACTGCGTAGAACCAGGAAGCTCTGCTCCTGCGTGTATGCTGCGTGTCAACCTAGAAATTAGAGACCGATGGCACAAGGCTAGTTTTCCCATTATGAAAGCTCCGTTGATGCGGCCCCGAAGCTACCTGAAAAGCACTGTTGTTACCGTGCTTTTACTTACAGCCGGCATGGTTCATAGAAGAAAATGAGTTTTCTCGAAAGAAACCTTGTGCTTCCAGTTCCTAGTTGGAAGCTCACCCTGCTCTGCTCTATACCAAACATGAAAGTCAATGTGAGCACTAGCCTCGAAGTAAGGCCCTGATTATCCTGGCAAAACGGGAGGCGTGCAGCAGCTCCATGAGGCCTTCATCGCTGTTCTGCTTTAGTTTCACGGTAGTAAGCTTTCCAAGACTCCTAGGGACTTTGCTTAAGCAACCGTTTCGGTACCAGAACACTGCGTAGAGACAGTAAGCTCTGGTCCTGCGTGTATGCTGCGTGTCAACCTAGAAATTGGAGACTGATGGCATAAGGCTTCTTTTCCCATTATGAAAGCTCCGTTCATGCGGCCTCGAAGCTACCTGAAAAGCATTGTTGTTGCCGGGGTTTTCCTCACTGCCGGCATGGTTCTGAAAAGAAAATGAGTTTTCTCCTAAGAAACCTTGGGTTTCCAGTTCCTTGTTGGAAGCTCACCCTGCTCTGCGCTATACCTAAAATGAAAGTCAACGTGAGCCCAAGCTTCGAAGTAAGGCCCTGATTATCCTTGCAAAACGAGAGGCGTGCAGCAGATCCATGAGGCCTTCATCGTTGTTCTGCTTTAGTTTCAAGGTAGTAAGCTTTTCAACACTCCTAGGGGACTTGCTTCAGCACCCGTTTCAGTACCAGAACACTGCGTAGAACCAGGAAGCTCTGGTCCTGCGTGTATGCTGCGTGTCAACCTAGAAATTGGAGACTGATGGCATAAAGCTTCTTTTCCCATTATGAAAGCTCCGTTCATGCGGCCTCGAAGCTACCTGAAAAGCATTGTTGTTGCCGGGGTTTTCCTCACTGCCGGCATGGTTCTGAGAAGAAAATGAGTTTTCTCCTAAGAAACCTTGGGTTTCCAGTTCCTTGTTGGAAGCTCACCCTGCTCTGCTCTATACCTAATGTGAAAGTCAACGTGAGCCCAAGCTTCGAAGTAAGGCCCTGATTATCCTTGCAAAACGAGAGGCGTGCAGCAGCTCCATGAGGCCTTCATCGTTGTTCTGCTTTAGTTTCAAGGTAGTAAGCTCTTCAACACTCCTAGGGGACTTGCTTCCTCACCCGTTTCAGTACCAGAACACTGCGTAGAACCAGGAAGCTCTGCTCCTGCGTGTATGCTGCGTGTCAACCTAGAAATTAGAGACCGATGGCACAAGGCTAGTTTTCCCATTATGAAAGCTCCGTTGATGCGGCCCCGAAGCTACCTGAAAAGCACTGTTGTTACCGTGCTTTTACTTACAGCCGGCATGGTTCATAGAAGAAAATGAGTTTTCTCGAAAGAAACCTTGTGCTTCCAGTTCCTAGTTGGAAGCTCACCCGGCTCTGCTCTATACCAAACGTGAAAGTCAATGTGAGCACTAGCCTCGAAGTAAGGCCCTGATTATCCTGGCAAAACGGGAGGCGTGCAGCAGCTCCATGAGGCCTTCATCGCTGTTCTGCTTTAGTTTCACGGTAGTAAGCTTTCCAACATTCCTAGGGACTTTGCTTAAGCAACCGTTTCGGTACCAGAACACTGCGTAGAGACAGTAAGCTCTGGTCCTGCGTGTATGCTGCGTGTCAACCTAGAAATTGCAGACTGATGGCATAAGGCTTCTTTTCCCATTATGAAAGCTCCGTTCATGCGGCCTCGAAGCTACCTGAAAAGCATGGTTGTTGCCGGGGTTTTCCTCACTGCCGGCATGGTTCTGAGAAGAAAATGAGTTTTCTCCTAAGTAACATTGGGTTTCCAGTTCCTTGTTGGAAGCTCACCCTGCTCTGCTCTACACCTAATGTGAAAGTCAACGTGAGCCCAAGCTTCGAAGTAAGGCCTTGATTATCCTGGCAAAACGAGAGGCGTGCAGCAGCTCCATGAGGCCTTCATCGTTGTTCTGCTTTAGTTTCAAGGTAGTAAGCTTTGCAACACTCCTAGGGGACTTGCTTCAGCACCCGTTTCAGTACCAGAACACTGCGTAGAACCAGGAAGCTCTGCTCCTGCGTGTATGCTGCGTGTCAACCTAGAAATTAGAGACCGATGGCACAAGGCTAGTTTTCCCATTATGAAAGCTCCGTTGATGCGGCCCCGAAGCTACCTGAAAAGCACTGTTGTTACCGTGCTTTTACTTACAGCCGGCATGGTTCATAGAAGAAAATGAGTTTTCTCGAAAGAAACCTTCTGCTTCCAGTTCCTAGTTGGAAGCTCACCCTGCTCTGCTCTATACCAAACGTGAAAGTCAATGTGAGCACTAGCCTCGAAGTAAGGCCCTGATTATCCTGGCAAAACGGGAGGCATGCAGCAGCTCCATGAGGCCTTCATCGCTGTTCTGCTTTAGTTTCACGGTAGTAAGCTTTCCAAGACTCCTAGGGACTTTGCTTAAGCAACCGTTTCGGTACCAGAACACTGCGTAGAGACAGTAAGCTCTGGTCCTGCGTGTATGCTGCGTGTCAACCTAGAAATTGGAGACTGATGGCATAAGGCTTCTTTTCCCATTATGAAAGCTCCGTTCATGCGGCCTCGAAGCTACCTGAAAAGCATTGTTGTTGCCGGGGTTTTCCTCACTGCCGGCATGGTTCTGAGAAGAAAATGAGTTTTCTCCTAAGAAACCTTGGGTTTCCAGTTCCTTGTTGGAAGCTCACCCTGCTCTGCGCTATACCTAAAATGAAAGTCAACGTGAGCCCAAGCTTCGAAGTAAGGCCCTGATTATCCTTGCAAAACGAGAGGCGTGCAGCAGCTCCATGAGGCCTTCATCGTTGTTCTGCTTTAGTTTCAAGGTAGTAAGCTTTTCAACACTCCTAGGGGCCTTGCTTCAGCACCCGTTTCAGTACCAGAACACTGCGTAGAACCAGGAAGCTCTGGTCCTGCGTGTATGCTGCGTGTCAACCTAGAAATTGGAGACTGATGGCATAAAGCTTCTTTTCCCATTATGAAAGCTCCGTTCATGCGGCCTCGAAGCTACCTGAAAAGCATTGTTGTTGCCGGGGTTTTCCTCACTGCCGGCATGGTTCTGAGAAGAAAATGAGTTTTCTCCTAAGAAACCTTGGGTTTCCCGTTCCTTGTTGGAAGCTCAACCTGCTCTGCTCTATACCTAAAATGAAAGTCAACGTGAGCCCAAGCTTCGAAGTAAGGCCCTGATTATCCTTGCAAAACGAGAGGCGTGCAGCAGCTCCATGAGGCCTTCATCGTTGTTCTGCTTTAGTTTCAAGGTAGTAAGCTTTTCAACACTCCTAGGGGCCTTGCTTCAGCACCCGTTTCAGTCAGAACACTGCGTAGAACCAGGAAGCTCTGCTCCTGCGTGTATGCTGCGTGTCAACCTAGAAATTAGAGACTGATGGCACAAGGCTAGTTTTCCCATTATGAAAGCTCCGTTGATGCGGCCCCGAAGCTACCTGAAAAGCACTGTTGTTACCGTGCTTTTACTTACAGCCGGCATGGTTCATAGAAGAAAATGAGTTTTCTCGAAAGAAACCTTGTGCTTCCAGTTCCTAGTTGGAAGCTCACCCTGCTCTGCTCTATACCAAACGTGAAAGTCAATGTGAGCACTAGCCTCGAAGTAAGGCCCTGATTATCCTGGCAAAACGGGAGGCGTGCAGCAGCTCCATGAGGCCTTCATCGCTGTTCTGCTTTAGTTTCACGGTAGTAAGCTTTCCAACATTCCTAGGGACTTTGCTTAAGCAACCGTTTCGGTACCAGAACACTGCGTAGAGACAGTAAGCTCTGGTCCTGCGTGTATGCTGCGTGTCAACCTAGAAATTGGAGACTGATGGCATAAGGCTTCTTTTCCCATTATGAAAGCTCCGTTTATGCGGCCTCAAAGCTACCTGAAAAGCATTGTTGTTGCCGGGGTTTTCCTCACTGCAGGCATGGTTCTGAGAAGAAAATGAGTTTTCTCCTAAGAAACCTTGGGTTTCCAGTTCCTTGTTGGAAGCTCACCCTGCTCTGCTCTATACCTAATGTGAAAGTCAACGTGAGCCCAAGCTTCGAAGTAAGGCCCTGATTATCCTTGAAAACGAGAGGCGTGCAGCAGCTCCATGAGGCCTTCATCGTTGTTCTGCTTTAGTTTCAAGGTAGTAAGCTTTGCAACACTCCTAGGGGACTTGCTTCCTCACCCGTTTCAGTACCGGAACACTGCGTAGAACCAGGAAGCTCTGCTCCTGCGTGTATGCTGCGTGTCAACCTAGAAATTAGAGACCGATGGCACAAGGCTAGTTTTCCCATTATGAAAGCTCCGTTGATGCGGCCCCGAAGCTACCTGAAAAGCACTGTTGTTACCGTGCTTTTACTTACAGCCGGCATGGTTCATAGAAGAAAATGAGTTTTCTCGAAAGAAACCTTGTGCTTCCAGTTCCTAGTTGGAAGCTCACCCGGCTCTGCTCTATACCAAACGTGAAAGTCAATGTGAGCACTAGCCTCGAAGTAAGGCCCTGATTATCCTGGCAAAACGGGAGGCGTGCAGCAGCTCCATGAGGCCTTCATCGCTGTTCTGCTTTAGTTTCACGGTAGTAAGCTTTCCAACATTCCTAGGGACTTTGCTTAAGCAACCGTTTCGGTACCAGAACACTGCGTAGAGACAGTAAGCTCTGGTCCTGCGTGTATGCTGCGTGTCAACCTAGAAATTGGAGACTGATGGCATAAGGCTTCTTTTCCCATTATGAAAGCTCCGTTCATGCGGCCTCGAAGCTACCTGAAAAGCATGGTTGTTGCCGGGGTTTTCCTCACTGCCGGCATGGTTCTGAGAAGAAAATGAGTTTTCTCCTAAGTAACATTGGGTTTCCAGTTCCTTGTTGGAAGCTCACCCTGCTCTGCTCTACACCTAATGTGAAAGTCAACGTGAGCCCAAGCTTCGAAGTAAGGCCCTGATTATCCTTGCAAAACGAGAGGCGTGCAGCAGCTCCATGAGGCCTTCATCGTTGTTCTGCTTTAGTTTCAAGGTAGTAAGCTTTTCAACACTCCTAGGGGCCTTGCTTCAGCACCCGTTTCAGTACCAGAACACTGCGTAGAACCAGGAAGCTCTGCTCCTGCGTGTATGCTGCGTGTCAACCTAGAAATTAGAGACTGATGGCACAAGGCTAGTTTTCCCATTATGAAAGCTCCGTTGATGCGGCCCCGAAGCTACCTGAAAAGCACTGTTGTTACCGTGCTTTTACTTACAGCCGGCATGGTTCATAGAAGAAAATGAGTTTTCTCGAAAGAAACCTTGTGCTTCCAGTTCCTAGTTGGAAGCTCACCCTGCTCTGCTCTATACCAAACGTGAAAGTCAATGTGAGCACTAGCCTCGAAGTAAGGCCCTGATTATCCTGGCAAAACGGGAGGCGTGCAGCAGCTCCATGAGGCCTTCATCGCTGTTCTGCTTTAGTTTCACGGTAGTAAGCTTTCCAACATTCCTAGGGACTTTGCTTAAGCAACCGTTTCGGTACCAGAACACTGCGTAGAGACAGTAAGCTCTGGTCCTGCGTGTATGCTGCGTGTCAACCTAGAAATTGCAGACTGATGGCATAAGGCTTCTTTTCCCATTATGAAAGCTCCGTTCATGCGGCCTCGAAGCTACCTGAAAAGCATGGTTGTTGCCGGGGTTTTCCTCACTGCCGGCATGGTTCTGAGAAGAAAATGAGTTTTCTCCTAAGTAGCATTGGGTTTCCAGTTCCTTGTTGGAAGCTCACCCTGCTCTGCTCTACACCTAATGTGAAAGTCAACGTGAGCCCAAGCTTCGAAGTAAGGCCCTGATTATCCTGGCAAAACGAGAGGCGTGCAGCAGCTCCATGAGGCCTTCATCGTTGTTCTGCTTTAGTTTCAAGGTAGTAAGCTTTTCAACACTCCTAGGGGACTTGCTTCAGCACCCGTTTCAGTACCAGAACACTGCGTAGAACCAGGAAGCTCTGCTCCTGCGTGTATGCTGCGTGTCAACCTAGAAATTAGAGACCGATGGCACAAGGCTAGTTTTCCCATTATGAAAGCTCCGTTGATGCGGCCCCGAAGCTACCTGAAAAGCACTGTTGTTACCGTGCTTTTACTTACAGCCGGCATGGTTCATAGAAGAAAATGAGTTTTCTCGAAAGAAACCTTGTGCTTCCAGTTCCTAGTTGGAAGCTCACCCTGCTCTGCTCTATACCAAACATGAAAGTCAATGTGAGCACTAGCCTCGAAGTAAGGCCCTGATTATCCTGGCAAAACGGGAGGCGTGCAGCAGCTCCATGAGGCCTTCATCGCTGTTCTGCTTTAGTTTCACGGTAGTAAGCTTTCCAAGACTCCTAGGGACTTTGCTTAAGCAACCGTTTCGGTACCAGAACACTGCGTAGAGACAGTAAGCTCTGGTCCTGCGTGTATGCTGCGTGTCAACCTAGAAATTGGAGACTGATGGCATAAGGCTTCTTTTCCCATTATGAAAGCTCCGTTCATGCGGCCTCGAAGCTACCTGAAAAGCATTGTTGTTGCCGGGGTTTTCCTCACTGCCGGCATGGTTCTGAAAAGAAAATGAGTTTTCTCCTAAGAAACCTTGGGTTTCCAGTTCCTTGTTGGAAGCTCACCCTGCTCTGCGCTATACCTAAAATGAAAGTCAACGTGAGCCCAAGCTTCGAAGTAAGGCCCTGATTATCCTTGCAAAACGAGAGGCGTGCAGCAGATCCATGAGGCCTTCATCGTTGTTCTGCTTTAGTTTCAAGGTAGTAAGCTTTTCAACACTCCTAGGGGACTTGCTTCAGCACCCGTTTCAGTACCAGAACACTGCGTAGAACCAGGAAGCTCTGGTCCTGCGTGTATGCTGCGTGTCAACCTAGAAATTGGAGACTGATGGCATAAAGCTTCTTTTCCCATTATGAAAGCTCCGTTCATGCGGCCTCGAAGCTACCTGAAAAGCATTGTTGTTGCCGGGGTTTTCCTCACTGCCGGCATGGTTCTGAGAAGAAAATGAGTTTTCTCCTAAGAAACCTTGGGTTTCCAGTTCCTTGTTGGAAGCTCACCCTGCTCTGCTCTATACCTAATGTGAAAGTCAACGTGAGCCCAAGCTTCGAAGTAAGGCCCTGATTATCCTTGCAAAACGAGAGGCGTGCAGCAGCTCCATGAGGCCTTCATCGTTGTTCTGCTTTAGTTTCAAGGTAGTAAGCTCTTCAACACTCCTAGGGGACTTGCTTCCTCACCCGTTTCAGTACCAGAACACTGCGTAGAACCAGGAAGCTCTGCTCCTGCGTGTATGCTGCGTGTCAACCTAGAAATTAGAGACCGATGGCACAAGGCTAGTTTTCCCATTATGAAAGCTCCGTTGATGCGGCCCCGAAGCTACCTGAAAAGCACTGTTGTTACCGTGCTTTTACTTACAGCCGGCATGGTTCATAGAAGAAAATGAGTTTTCTCGAAAGAAACCTTGTGCTTCCAGTTCCTAGTTGGAAGCTCACCCTGCTCTGCTCTATACCAAACGTGAAAGTCAATGTGAGCACTAGCCTCGAAGTAAGGCCCTGATTATCCTGGCAAAACGGGAGGCGTGCAGCAGCTCCATGAGGCCTTCATCGCTGTTCTGCTTTAGTTTCACGGTAGTAAGCTTTCCAAGACTCCTAGGGACTTTGCTTAAGCAACCGTTTCGGTACCAGAACACTGCGTAGAGACAGTAAGCTCTGGTCCTGCGTGTATGCTGCGTGTCAACCTAGAAATTGGAGACTGATGGCATAAGGCTTCTTTTCCCATTATGAAAGCTCCGTTCATGCGGCCTCGAAGCTACCTGAAAAGCATTGTTGTTGCCGGGGTTTTCCTCACTGCCGGCATGGTTCTGAGAAGAAAATGAGTTTTCTCCTAAGAAACCTTGGGTTTCCAGTTCCTTGTTGGAAGCTCACCCTGCTCTGCGCTATACCTAAAATGAAAGTCAACGTGAGCCCAAGCTTCGAAGTAAGGCCCTGATTATCCTTGCAAAACGAGAGGCGTGCAGCAGCTCCATGAGGCCTTCATCGTTGTTCTGCTTTAGTTTCAAGGTAGTAAGCTTTTCAACACTCCTAGGGGCCTTGCTTCAGCACCCGTTTCAGTACCAGAACACTGCGTAGAACCAGGAAGCTCTGGTCCTGCGTGTATGCTGCGTGTCAACCTAGAAATTGGAGACTGATGGCATAAAGCTTCTTTTCCCATTATGAAAGCTCCGTTCATGCGGCCTCGAAGCTACCTGAAAAGCATTGTTGTTGCCGGGGTTTTCCTCACTGCCGGCATGGTTCTGAGAAGAAAATGAGTTTTCTCCTAAGAAACCTTGGGTTTCCCGTTCCTTGTTGGAAGCTCAACCTGCTCTGCTCTATACCTAAAATGAAAGTCAACGTGAGCCCAAGCTTCGAAGTAAGGCCCTGATTATCCTTGCAAAACGAGAGGCGTGCAGCAGCTCCATGAGGCCTTCATCGTTGTTCTGCTTTAGTTTCAAGGTAGTAAGCTTTTCAACACTCCTAGGGGCCTTGCTTCAGCAACCGTTTCAGTCAGAACACTGCGTAGAACCAGGAAGCTCTGCTCCTGCGTGTATGCTGCGTGTCAACCTAGAAATTAGAGACTGATGGCACAAGGCTAGTTTTCCCATTATGAAAGCTCCGTTGATGCGGCCCCGAAGCTACCTGAAAAGCACTGTTGTTACCGTGCTTTTACTTACAGCCGGCATGGTTCATAGAAGAAAATGAGTTTTCTCGAAAGAAACCTTGTGCTTCCAGTTCCTAGTTGGAAGCTCACCCTGCTCTGCTCTATACCAAACGTGAAAGTCAATGTGAGCACTAGCCTCGAAGTAAGGCCCTGATTATCCTGGCAAAACGGGAGGCGTGCAGCAGCTCCATGAGGCCTTCATCGCTGTTCTGCTTTAGTTTCACGGTAGTAAGCTTTCCAACATTCCTAGGGACTTTGCTTAAGCAACCGTTTCGGTACCAGAACACTGCGTAGAGACAGTAAGCTCTGGTCCTGCGTGTATGCTGCGTGTCAACCTAGAAATTGGAGACTGATGGCATAAGGCTTCTTTTCCCATTATGAAAGCTCCGTTTATGCGGCCTCAAAGCTACCTGAAAAGCATTGTTGTTGCCGGGGTTTTCCTCACTGCAGGCATGGTTCTGAGAAGAAAATGAGTTTTCTCCTAAGAAACCTTGGGTTTCCAGTTCCTTGTTGGAAGCTCACCCTGCTCTGCTCTATACCTAATGTGAAAGTCAACGTGAGCCCAAGCTTCGAAGTAAGGCCCTGATTATCCTTGAAAACGAGAGGCGTGCAGCAGCTCCATGAGGCCTTCATCGTTGTTCTGCTTTAGTTTCAAGGTAGTAAGCTTTGCAACACTCCTAGGGGACTTGCTTCCTCACCCGTTTCAGTACCGGAACACTGCGTAGAACCAGGAAGCTCTGCTCCTGCGTGTATGCTGCGTGTCAACCTAGAAATTAGAGACCGATGGCACAAGGCTAGTTTTCCCATTATGAAAGCTCCGTTGATGCGGCCCCGAAGCTACCTGAAAAGCACTGTTGTTACCGTGCTTTTACTTACAGCCGGCATGGTTCATAGAAGAAAATGAGTTTTCTCGAAAGAAACCTTGTGCTTCCAGTTCCTAGTTGGAAGCTCACCCGGCTCTGCTCTATACCAAACGTGAAAGTCAATGTGAGCACTAGCCTCGAAGTAAGGCCCTGATTATCCTGGCAAAACGGGAGGCGTGCAGCAGCTCCATGAGGCCTTCATCGCTGTTCTGCTTTAGTTTCACGGTAGTAAGCTTTCCAACATTCCTAGGGACTTTGCTTAAGCAACCGTTTCGGTACCAGAACACTGCGTAGAGACAGTAAGCTCTGGTCCTGCGTGTATGCTGCGTGTCAACCTAGAAATTGGAGACTGATGGCATAAGGCTTCTTTTCCCATTATGAAAGCTCCGTTCATGCGGCCTCGAAGCTACCTGAAAAGCATGGTTGTTGCCGGGGTTTTCCTCACTGCCGGCATGGTTCTGAGAAGAAAATGAGTTTTCTCCTAAGTAACATTGGGTTTCCAGTTCCTTGTTGGAAGCTCACCCTGCTCTGCTCTACACCTAATGTGAAAGTCAACGTGAGCCCAAGCTTCGAAGTAAGGCCCTGATTATCCTTGCAAAACGAGAGGCGTGCAGCAGCTCCATGAGGCCTTCATCGTTGTTCTGCTTTAGTTTCAAGGTAGTAAGCTTTGCAACACTCCTAGGGGCCTCGCTTCAGCACCCGTTTCAGTACCAGAACACTGCGTAGAACCAGGAAGCTCTGGTCCTGCGTGTATGCTGCGTGTCAACCTAGAAATTGGAGACTGATGGCATAAAGCTTCTTTTCCCATTATGAAAGCTCCGTTCATGCGGCCTCGAAGCTACCTGAAAAGCATGGTTGTTGCCGGGGTTTTCCTCACTGCCGGCATGGTTCTGAGAAGAAAATGAGTTTTCTCCTAAGTAACATTGGGTTTCCAGTTCCTTGTTGGAAGCTCACCCTGCTCTGCTCTACACCTAATGTGAAAGTCAACGTGAGCACAAGCTTCGAAGTAAGGCCCTGATTATCCTTGCAAAACGAGAGGCGTGCAGCAGCTCCATGAGGCCTTCATCGTTGTTCTGCTTTACTTTCAAGGTAGTAAGCTTTGCAACACTCCTAGGGGACTTGCTTCAGCACCCGTTTCAGTACCGGAACACTGCGTAGAACCAGGAAGCTCTGCTCCTGCGTGTATGCTGCGTGTCAACCTAGAAATTAGAGACCGATGGCACAAGGCTAGTTTTCCCATTATGAAAGCTCCGTTGATGCGGCCCCGAAGCTACCTGAAAAGCACTGTTGTTACCGTGCTTTTACTTACAGCCGGCATGGTTCATAGAAGAAAATGAGTTTTCTCGAAAGAAACCTTGTGCTTCCAGTTCCTAGTTGGAAGCTCACCCGGCTCTGCTCTATACCAAACGTGAAAGTCAATGTGAGCACTAGCCTCGAAGTAAGGCCCTGATTATCCTGGCAAAACGGGAGGCGTGCAGCAGCTCCATGAGGCCTTCATCGCTGTTCTGCTTTAGTTTCACGGTAGTAAGCTTTCCAACATTCCTAGGGACTTTGCTTAAGCAACCGTTTCGGTACCAGAACACTGCGTAGAGACAGTAAGCTCTGGTCCTGCGTGTATGCTGCGTGTCAACCTAGAAATTGGAGACTGATGGCATAAGGCTTCTTTTCCCATTATGAAAGCTCCGTTCATGCGGCCTCGAAGCTACCTGAAAAGCATGGTTGTTGCCGGGGTTTTCCTCACTGCCGGCATGGTTCTGAGAAGAAAATGAGTTTTCTCCTAAGTAACATTGGGTTTCCAGTTCCTTGTTGGAAGCTCACCCTGCTCTGCTCTACACCTAATGTGAAAGTCAACGTGAGCCCAAGCTTCGAAGTAAGGCCCTGATTATCCTTGCAAAACGAGAGGCGTGCAGCAGCTCCATGAGGCCTTCATCGTTGTTCTGCTTTAGTTTCAAGGTAGTAAGCTTTTCAACACTCCTAGGGGCCTTGCTTCAGCACCCGTTTCAGTACCAGAACACTGCGTAGAACCAGGAAGCTCTGCTCCTGCGTGTATGCTGCGTGTCAACCTAGAAATTAGAGACTGATGGCACAAGGCTAGTTTTCCCATTATGAAAGCTCCGTTGATGCGGCCCCGAAGCTACCTGAAAAGCACTGTTGTTACCGTGCTTTTACTTACAGCCGGCATGGTTCATAGAAGAAAATGAGTTTTCTCGAAAGAAACCTTGTGCTTCCAGTTCCTAGTTGGAAGCTCACCCTGCTCTGCTCTATACCAAACGTGAAAGTCAATGTGAGCACTAGCCTCGAAGTAAGGCCCTGATTATCCTGGCAAAACGGGAGGCGTGCAGCAGCTCCATGAGGCCTTCATCGCTGTTCTGCTTTAGTTTCACGGTAGTAAGCTTTCCAACATTCCTAGGGACTTTGCTTAAGCAACCGTTTCGGTACCAGAACACTGCGTAGAGACAGTAAGCTCTGGTCCTGCGTGTATGCTGCGTGTCAACCTAGAAATTGCAGACTGATGGCATAAGGCTTCTTTTCCCATTATGAAAGCTCCGTTCATGCGGCCTCGAAGCTACCTGAAAAGGATGGTTGTTGCCGGGGTTTTCCTCACTGCCGGCATGGTTCTGAGAAGAAAATGAGTTTTCTCCTAAGTAGCATTGGGTTTCCAGTTCCTTGTTGGAAGCTCACCCTGCTCTGCTCTACACCTAATGTGAAAGTCAACGTGAGCCCAAGCTTCGAAGTAAGGCCCTGATTATCCTGGCAAAACGAGAGGCGTGCAGCAGCTCCATGAGGCCTTCATCGTTGTTCTGCTTTAGTTTCAAGGTAGTAAGCTTTGCAACACTCCTAGGGGACTTGCTTCAGCACCCGTTTCAGTACCAGAACACTGCGTAGAACCAGGAAGCTCTGCTCCTGCGTGTATGCTGCGTGTCAACCTAGAAATTAGAGACCGATGGCACAAGGCTAGTTTTCCCATTATGAAAGCTCCGTTGATGCGGCCCCGAAGCTACCTGAAAAGCACTGTTGTTACCGTGCTTTTACTTACAGCCGGCATGGTTCATAGAAGAAAATGAGTTTTCTCGAAAGAAACCTTGTGCTTCCAGTTCCTAGTTGGAAGCTCACCCTGCTCTGCTCTATACCAAACATGAAAGTCAATGTGAGCACTAGCCTCGAAGTAAGGCCCTGATTATCCTGGCAAAACGGGAGGCGTGCAGCAGCTCCATGAGGCCTTCATCGCTGTTCTGCTTTAGTTTCACGGTAGTAAGCTTTCCAAGACTCCTAGGGACTTTGCTTAAGCAACCGTTTCGGTACCAGAACACTGCGTAGAGACAGTAAGCTCTGGTCCTGCGTGTATGCTGCGTGTCAACCTAGAAATTGGAGACTGATGGCATAAGGCTTCTTTTCCCATTATGAAAGCTCCGTTCATGCGGCCTCGAAGCTACCTGAAAAGCATTGTTGTTGCCGGGGTTTTCCTCACTGCCGGCATGGTTCTGAGAAGAAAATGAGTTTTCTCCTAAGAAACCTTGGGTTTCCAGTTCCTTGTTGGAAGCTCACCCTGCTCTGCGCTATACCTAAAATGAAAGTCAACGTGAGCCCAAGCTTCGAAGTAAGGCCCTGATTATCCTTGCAAAACGAGAGGCGTGCAGCAGCTCCATGAGGCCTTCATCGTTGTTCTGCTTTAGTTTCAAGGTAGTAAGCTTTTCAACACTCCTAGGGGCCTTGCTTCAGCACCCGTTTCAGTACCAGAACACTGCGTAGAACCAGGAAGCTCTGGTCCTGCGTGTATGCTGCGTGTCAACCTAGAAATTGGAGACTGATGGCATAAAGCTTCTTTTCCCATTATGAAAGCTCCGTTCATGCGGCCTCGAAGCTACCTGAAAAGCATTGTTGTTGCCGGGGTTTTCCTCACTGCCGGCATGGTTCTGAGAAGAAAATGAGTTTTCTCCTAAGAAACCTTGGGTTTCCCGTTCCTTGTTGGAAGCTCAACCTGCTCTGCTCTATACCTAAAATGAAAGTCAACGTGAGCCCAAGCTTCGAAGTAAGGCCCTGATTATCCTTGCAAAACGAGAGGCGTGCAGCAGCTCCATGAGGCCTTCATCGTTGTTCTGCTTTAGTTTCAAGGTAGTAAGCTTTTCAACACTCCTAGGGGCCTTGCTTCAGCACCCGTTTCAGTCAGAACACTGCGTAGAACCAGGAAGCTCTGCTCCTGCGTGTATGCTGCGTGTCAACCTAGAAATTAGAGACTGATGGCACAAGGCTAGTTTTCCCATTATGAAAGCTCCGTTGATGCGGCCCCGAAGCTACCTGAAAAGCACTGTTGTTACCGTGCTTTTACTTACAGCCGGCATGGTTCATAGAAGAAAATGAGTTTTCTCGAAAGAAACCTTGTGCTTCCAGTTCCTAGTTGGAAGCTCACCCTGCTCTGCTCTATACCAAACGTGAAAGTCAATGTGAGCACTAGCCTCGAAGTAAGGCCCTGATTATCCTGGCAAAACGGGAGGCGTGCAGCAGCTCCATGAGGCCTTCATCGCTGTTCTGCTTTAGTTTCACGGTAGTAAGCTTTCCAACATTCCTAGGGACTTTGCTTAAGCAACCGTTTCGGTACCAGAACACTGCGTAGAGACAGTAAGCTCTGGTCCTGCGTGTATGCTGCGTGTCAACCTAGAAATTGGAGACTGATGGCATAAGGCTTCTTTTCCCATTATGAAAGCTCCGTTTATGCGGCCTCAAAGCTACCTGAAAAGCATTGTTGTTGCCGGGGTTTTCCTCACTGCAGGCATGGTTCTGAGAAGAAAATGAGTTTTCTCCTAAGAAACCTTGGGTTTCCAGTTCCTTGTTGGAAGCTCACCCTGCTCTGCTCTATACCTAATGTGAAAGTCAACGTGAGCCCAAGCTTCGAAGTAAGGCCCTGATTATCCTTGAAAACGAGAGGCGTGCAGCAGCTCCATGAGGCCTTCATCGTTGTTCTGCTTTAGTTTCAAGGTAGTAAGCTTTGCAACACTCCTAGGGGACTTGCTTCCTCACCCGTTTCAGTACCGGAACACTGCGTAGAACCAGGAAGCTCTGCTCCTGCGTGTATGCTGCGTGTCAACCTAGAAATTAGAGACCGATGGCACAAGGCTAGTTTTCCCATTATGAAAGCTCCGTTGATGCGGCCCCGAAGCTACCTGAAAAGCACTGTTGTTACCGTGCTTTTACTTACAGCCGGCATGGTTCATAGAAGAAAATGAGTTTTCTCGAAAGAAACCTTGTGCTTCCAGTTCCTAGTTGGAAGCTCACCCGGCTCTGCTCTATACCAAACGTGAAAGTCAATGTGAGCACTAGCCTCGAAGTAAGGCCCTGATTATCCTGGCAAAACGGGAGGCGTGCAGCAGCTCCATGAGGCCTTCATCGCTGTTCTGCTTTAGTTTCACGGTAGTAAGCTTTCCAACATTCCTAGGGACTTTGCTTAAGCAACCGTTTCGGTACCAGAACACTGCGTAGAGACAGTAAGCTCTGGTCCTGCGTGTATGCTGCGTGTCAACCTAGAAATTGGAGACTGATGGCATAAGGCTTCTTTTCCCATTATGAAAGCTCCGTTCATGCGGCCTCGAAGCTACCTGAAAAGCATGGTTGTTGCCGGGGTTTTCCTCACTGCCGGCATGGTTCTGAGAAGAAAATGAGTTTTCTCCTAAGTAACATTGGGTTTCCAGTTCCTTGTTGGAAGCTCACCCTGCTCTGCTCTACACCTAATGTGAAAGTCAACGTGAGCCCAAGCTTCGAAGTAAGGCCCTGATTATCCTTGCAAAACGAGAGGCGTGCAGCAGCTCCATGAGGCCTTCATCGTTGTTCTGCTTTAGTTTCAAGGTAGTAAGCTTTGCAACACTCCTAGGGGCCTCGCTTCAGCACCCGTTTCAGTACCAGAACACTGCGTAGAACCAGGAAGCTCTGGTCCTGCGTGTATGCTGCGTGTCAACCTAGAAATTGGAGACTGATGGCATAAAGCTTCTTTTCCCATTATGAAAGCTCCGTTCATGCGGCCTCGAAGCTACCTGAAAAGCATGGTTGTTGCCGGGGTTTTCCTCACTGCCGGCATGGTTCTGAGAAGAAAATGAGTTTTCTCCTAAGTAACATTGGGTTTCCAGTTCCTTGTTGGAAGCTCACCCTGCTCTGCTCTACACCTAATGTGAAAGTCAACGTGAGCACAAGCTTCGAAGTAAGGCCCTGATTATCCTTGCAAAACGAGAGGCGTGCAGCAGCTCCATGAGGCCTTCATCGTTGTTCTGCTTTACTTTCAAGGTAGTAAGCTTTGCAACACTCCTAGGGGACTTGCTTCAGCACCCGTTTCAGTACCAGAACACTGCGTAGAACCAGGAAGCTCTGCTCCTGCGTGTATGCTGCCTGTCAACCTAGAAATTAGAGACCGATGGCACAAGGCTAGTTTTCCCATTATGAAAGCTCCGTTGATGCGGCCCCGAAGCTACCTGAAAAGCACTGTTGTTACCGTGCTTTTACTTACAGCCGGCATGGTTCATAGAAGAAAATGAGTTTTCTCGAAAGAAACCTTCTGCTTCCAGTTCCTAGTTGGAAGCTCACCCTGCTCTGCTCTATACCAAACGTGAAAGTCAATGTGAGCACTAGCCTCGAAGTAAGGCCCTGATTATCCTGGCAAAACGGGAGGCGTGCAGCAGCTCCATGAGGCCTTCATCGCTGTTCTGCTTTAGTTTCACGGTAGTAAGCTTTCCAAGACTCCTAGGGACTTTGCTTAAGCAACCGTTTCGGTACCAGAACACTGCGTAGAGACAGTAAGCTCTGGTCCTGCGTGTATGCTGCGTGTCAACCTAGAAATTGGAGACTGATGGCATAAGGCTTCTTTTCCCATTATGAAAGCTCCGTTCATGCGGCCTCGAAGCTACCTGAAAAGCATGGTTGTTGCCGGGGTTTTCCTCACTGCCGGCATGGTTCTGAGAAGAAAATGAGTTTTCTCCTAAGAAACCTTGGGTTTCCAGTTCCTTGTTGGAAGCTCACCCTGCTCTGCGCTATACCTAAAATGAAAGTCAACGTGAGCCCAAGCTTCGAAGTAAGGCCCTGATTATCCTTGCAAAACGAGAGGCGTGCAGCAGCTCCATGAGGCCTTCATCGTTGTTCTGCTTTAGTTTCAAGGTAGTAAGCTTTTCAACACTCCTAGGGGCCTTGCTTCAGCACCCGTTTCAGTCAGAACACTGCGTAGAACCAGGAAGCTCTGCTCCTGCGTGTATGCTGCCTGTCAACCTAGAAATTAGAGACTGATGGCAAAAGGCTTGTTTTCCCATTTTGAAAGCTCCATTCATGCGGCCCCGAAGCTACCTGAAAAGCACTGTTGTTACCGTGCTTTTACTTACAGCCGGCATGGTTCATAGAAGAAAATGAGTTTTCTCGAAAGAAACCTTCTGCTTCCAGTTCCTAGTTGGAAGCTCACCCTGCTCTGCTCTATACCAAACGTGAAAGTCAATGTGAGCACTAGCCTCGAAGTAAGGCCCTGATTATCCTGGCAAAAGGAGAGGCGTGCAGCAGCTCCATAAGGCCTTCATCGTTGTTCTGCTTTAGTTTCACGGTAGTAAGCTTTCCAAGACTCCTAGGGACTTTGCTTAAGCAACCGTTTCGGTACCAGAACACTGCGTAGAACCAGGAAGCTCTGCTCCTGCGTGTATGCTGCGTGTCAACCTAGAAATTGGAGACTGATGGCATAAAGCTTCTTTTCCCATTATGAAAGCTCCGTTCATGCGGCCTCGAAGCTACCTGAAAAGCATTGTTGTTGCCGGGGTTTTCCTCACTGCCGGCATGGTTCTGAGAAGAAAATGAGTTTTCTCCTAAGAAACCTTGGGTTTCCCGTTCCTTGTTGGAAGCTCACCCTGCTCTGCTCTATACCTAAAATGAAAGTCAACGTGAGCCCAAGCTTCGAAGTAAGGCCCTGATTATCCTTGCAAAACGAGAGGCGTGCAGCAGCTCCATGAGGCCTTCATCGTTGTTCTGCTTTAGTTTCAAGGTAGTAAGCTTTGCAACACTCCTAGGGGACTTGCTTCAGCACCCGTTTCATTACCAGAACACTGCGTAGAACCAGGAAGCTCTGCTCCTGCGTGTATGCTGCGTGTCAACCTAGAAATTAGAGACCGATGGCACAAGGCTAGTTTTCCCATTATGAAAGCTCCGTTGATGCGGCCCCGAAGCTACCTGAAAAGCACTGTTGTTACCGTGCTTTTACTTACAGCCGGCATGGTTCATAGAAGAAAATGAGTTTTCTCGAAAGAAACCTTGTGCTTCCAGTTCCTAGTTGGAAGCTCACCCGGCTCTGCTCTATACCAAACGTGAAAGTCAATGTGAGCACTAGCCTCGAAGTAAGGCCCTGATTATCCTGGCAAAACGGGAGGCGTGCAGCAGCTCCATGAGGCCTTCATCGCTGTTCTGCTTTAGTTTCACGGTAGTAAGCTTTCCAACATTCCTAGGGACTTTGCTTAAGCAACCGTTTCGGTACCAGAACACTGCGTAGAGACAGTAAGCTCTGGTCCTGCGTGTATGCTGCGTGTCAACCTAGAAATTGGAGACTGATGGCATAAGGCTTCTTTTCCCATTATGAAAGCTCCGTTCATGCGGCCTCGAAGCTACCTGAAAAGCATGGTTGTTGCCGGGGTTTTCCTCACTGCCGGCATGGTTCTGAGAAGAAAATGAGTTTTCTCCTAAGTAACATTGGGTTTCCAGTTCCTTGTTGGAAGCTCACCCTGCTCTGCTCTACACCTAATGTGAAAGTCAACGTGAGCCCAAGCTTCGAAGTAAGGCCCTGATTATCCTGGCAAAACGAGAGGCGTGCAGCAGCTCCATGAGGCCTTCATCATTGTTCTGCTTTAGTTTCAAGGTAGTAAGCTTTGCAACACTCCTAGGGGACTTGCTTCAGCACCCGTTTCAGTACCAGAACACTGCGTAGAACCAGGAAGCTCTGCTCCTGCGTGTATGCTGCGTGTCAACCTAGAAATTAGAGACCGATGGCACAAGGCTAGTTTTCCCATTATGAAAGCTCCGTTGATGCGGCCCCGAAGCTACCTGAAAAGCACTGTTGTTACCGTGCTTTTACTTACAGCCGGCATGGTTCATAGAAGAAAATGAGTTTTCTCGAAAGAAACCTTCTGCTTCCAGTTCCTAGTTGGAAGCTCACCCTGCTCTGCTCTATACCAAACATGAAAGTCAATGTGAGCACTAGCCTCGAAGTAAGGCCCTGATTATCCTGGCAAAACGGGAGGCGTGCAGCAGCTCCATGAGGCCTTCATCGCTGTTCTGCTTTAGTTTCACGGTAGTAAGCTTTCCAAGACTCCTAGGGACTTTGCTTAAGCAACCGTTTCGGTACTAGAACACTGCGTAGAGACAGTAAGCTCTGGTCCTGCGTGTATGCTGCGTGTCAACCTAGAAATTGGAGACTGATGGCATAAGGCTTCTTTTCCCATTATGAAAGCTCCGTTCATGCGGCCTCGAAGCTACCTGAAAAGCATTGTTGTTGCCGGGGTTTTCCTCACTGCCGGCATGGTTCTGAAAAGAAAATGAGTTTTCTCCTAAGAAACCTTGGGTTTCCAGTTCCTTGTTGGAAGCTCACCCTGCTCTGCGCTATACCTAAAATGAAAGTCAACGTGAGCCCAAGCTTCGAAGTAAGGCCCTGATTATCCTTGCAAAACGAGAGGCGTGCAGCAGATCCATGAGGCCTTCATCGTTGTTCTGCTTTAGTTTCAAGGTAGTAAGCTTTTCAATACTCCTAGGGGACTTGCTTCAGCACCCGTTTCAGTACCAGAACACTGCGTAGAACCAGGAAGCTCTGGTCCTGCGTGTATGCTGCGTGTCAACCTAGAAATTGGAGACTGATGGCATAAAGCTTCTTTTCCCATTATGAAAGCTCCGTTCATGCGGCCTCGAAGCTACCTGAAAAGCATTGTTGTTGCCGGGGTTTTCCTCACTGCCGGCATGGTTCTGAGAAGAAAATGAGTTTTCTCCTAAGAAACCTTGGGTTTCCAGTTCCTTGTTGGAAGCTCACCCTGCTCTGCTCTATACCTAATGTGAAAGTCAACGTGAGCCCAAGCTTCGAAGTAAGGCCCTGATTATCCTTGCAAAACGAGAGGCGTGCAGCAGCTCCATGAGGCCTTCATCGTTGTTCTGCTTTAGTTTCAAGGTAGTAAGCTCTTCAACACTCCTAGGGGACTTGCTTCCTCACCCGTTTCAGTACCAGAACACTGCGTAGAACCAGGAAGCTCTGCTCCTGCGTGTATGCTGCGTGTCAACCTAGAAATTAGAGACCGATGGCACAAGGCTAGTTTTCCCATTATGAAAGCTCCGTTGATGCGGCCCCGAAGCTACCTGAAAAGCACTGTTGTTACCGTGCTTTTACTTACAGCCGGCATGGTTCATAGAAGAAAATGAGTTTTCTCGAAAGAAACCTTGTGCTTCCAGTTCCTAGTTGGAAGCTCACCCGGCTCTGCTCTATACCAAACGTGAAAGTCAATGTGAGCACTAGCCTCGAAGTAAGGCCCTGATTATCCTGGCAAAACGGGAGGCGTGCAGCAGCTCCATGAGGCCTTCATCGCTGTTCTGCTTTAGTTTCACGGTAGTAAGCTTTCCAACATTCCTAGGGACTTTGCTTAAGCAACCGTTTCGGTACCAGAACACTGCGTAGAGACAGTAAGCTCTGGTCCTGCGTGTATGCTGCGTGTCAACCTAGAAATTGCAGACTGATGGCATAAGGCTTCTTTTCCCATTATGAAAGCTCCGTTCATGCGGCCTCGAAGCTACCTGAAAAGCATTGTTGTTGCCGGGGTTTTCCTCACTGCCGGCATGGTTCTGAGAAGAAAATGAGTTTTCTCCTAAGTAACATTGGGTTTCCAGTTCCTTGTTGGAAGCTCACCCTGCTCTGCTCTACACCTAATGTGAAAGTCAACGTGAGCCCAAGCTTCGAAGTAAGGCCTTGATTATCCTGGCAAAACGAGAGGCGTGCAGCAGCTCCATGAGGCCTTCATCGTTGTTCTGCTTTAGTTTCAAGGTAGTAAGCTTTGCAACACTCCTAGGGGACTTGCTTCAGCACCCGTTTCAGTACCAGAACACTGCGTAGAACCAGGAAGCTCTGCTCCTGCGTGTATGCTGCGTGTCAACCTAGAAATTAGAGACCGATGGCACAAGGCTAGTTTTCCCATTATGAAAGCTCCGTTGATGCGGCCCCGAAGCTACCTGAAAAGCACTGTTGTTACCGTGCTTTTACTTACAGCCGGCATGGTTCATAGAAGAAAATGAGTTTTCTCGAAAGAAACCTTCTGCTTCCAGTTCCTAGTTGGAAGCTCACCCTGCTCTGCTCTATACCAAACGTGAAAGTCAATGTGAGCACTAGCCTCGAAGTAAGGCCCTGATTATCCTGGCAAAACGGGAGGCATGCAGCAGCTCCATGAGGCCTTCATCGCTGTTCTGCTTTAGTTTCACGGTAGTAAGCTTTCCAAGACTCCTAGGGACTTTGCTTAAGCAACCGTTTCGGTACCAGAACACTGCGTAGAGACAGTAAGCTCTGGTCCTGCGTGTATGCTGCGTGTCAACCTAGAAATTGGAGACTGATGGCATAAGGCTTCTTTTCCCATTATGAAAGCTCCGTTCATGCGGCCTCGAAGCTACCTGAAAAGCATTGTTGTTGCCGGGGTTTTCCTCACTGCCGGCATGGTTCTGAGAAGAAAATGAGTTTTCTCCTAAGAAACCTTGGGTTTCCAGTTCCTTGTTGGAAGCTCACCCTGCTCTGCGCTATACCTAAAATGAAAGTCAACGTGAGCCCAAGCTTCGAAGTAAGGCCCTGATTATCCTTGCAAAACGAGAGGCGTGCAGCAGCTCCATGAGGCCTTCATCGTTGTTCTGCTTTAGTTTCAAGGTAGTAAGCTTTTCAACACTCCTAGGGGCCTTGCTTCAGCACCCGTTTCAGTACCAGAACACTGCGTAGAACCAGGAAGCTCTGGTCCTGCGTGTATGCTGCGTGTCAACCTAGAAATTGGAGACTGATGGCATAAAGCTTCTTTTCCCATTATGAAAGCTCCGTTCATGCGGCCTCGAAGCTACCTGAAAAGCATTGTTGTTGCCGGGGTTTTCCTCACTGCCGGCATGGTTCTGAGAAGAAAATGAGTTTTCTCCTAAGAAACCTTGGGTTTCCCGTTCCTTGTTGGAAGCTCAACCTGCTCTGCTCTATACCTAAAATGAAAGTCAACGTGAGCCCAAGCTTCGAAGTAAGGCCCTGATTATCCTTGCAAAACGAGAGGCGTGCAGCAGCTCCATGAGGCCTTCATCGTTGTTCTGCTTTAGTTTCAAGGTAGTAAGCTTTTCAACACTCCTAGGGGCCTTGCTTCAGCACCCGTTTCAGTCAGAACACTGCGTAGAACCAGGAAGCTCTGCTCCTGCGTGTATGCTGCGTGTCAACCTAGAAATTAGAGACTGATGGCACAAGGCTAGTTTTCCCATTATGAAAGCTCCGTTGATGCGGCCCCGAAGCTACCTGAAAAGCACTGTTGTTACCGTGCTTTTACTTACAGCCGGCATGGTTCATAGAAGAAAATGAGTTTTCTCGAAAGAAACCTTGTGCTTCCAGTTCCTAGTTGGAAGCTCACCCTGCTCTGCTCTATACCAAACGTGAAAGTCAATGTGAGCACTAGCCTCGAAGTAAGGCCCTGATTATCCTGGCAAAACGGGAGGCGTGCAGCAGCTCCATGAGGCCTTCATCGCTGTTCTGCTTTAGTTTCACGGTAGTAAGCTTTCCAACATTCCTAGGGACTTTGCTTAAGCAACCGTTTCGGTACCAGAACACTGCGTAGAGACAGTAAGCTCTGGTCCTGCGTGTATGCTGCGTGTCAACCTAGAAATTGGAGACTGATGGCATAAGGCTTCTTTTCCCATTATGAAAGCTCCGTTTATGCGGCCTCAAAGCTACCTGAAAAGCATTGTTGTTGCCGGGGTTTTCCTCACTGCAGGCATGGTTCTGAGAAGAAAATGAGTTTTCTCCTAAGAAACCTTGGGTTTCCAGTTCCTTGTTGGAAGCTCACCCTGCTCTGCTCTATACCTAAAGTGAAAGTCAACGTGAGCCCAAGCTTCGAAGTAAGGCCCTGATTATCCTTGCAAAACGAGAGGCGTGCAGCAGCTCCATGAGGCCTTCATCGTTGTTCTGCTTTAGTTTCAAGGTAGTAAGCTTTGCAACACTCCTAGGGGACTTGCTTCCTCACCCATTTCAGTACCGGAACACTGCGTAGAACCAGGAAGCTCTGCTCCTGCGTGTATGCTGCGTGTCAACCTAGAAATTGGAGACTGATGGCATAAAGCTTCTTTTCCCATTATGAAAGCTCCGTTCATGCGGCCTCGAAGCTACCTGAAAAGCATTGTTGTTGCCGGGGTTTTCCTCACTGCCGGCATGGTTCTGAGAAGAAAATGAGTTTTCTCCTAAGAAACCTTGGGTTTCCCGTTCCTTGTTGGAAGCTCAACCTGCTCTGCTCTATACCTAAAATGAAAGTCAACGTGAGCCCAAGCTTCGAAGTAAGGCCCTGATTATCCTTGCAAAACGAGAGGCGTGCAGCAGCTCCATGAGGCCTTCATCGTTGTTCTGCTTTAGTTTCAAGGTAGTAAGCTTTTCAACACTCCTAGGGGCCTTGCTTCAGCACCCGTTTCAGTCAGAACACTGCGTAGAACCAGGAAGCTCTGCTCCTGCGTGTATGCTGCGTGTCAACCTAGAAATTAGAGACTGATGGCACAAGGCTAGTTTTCCCATTATGAAAGCTCCGTTGATGCGGCCCCGAAGCTACCTGAAAAGCACTGTTGTTACCGTGCTTTTACTTACAGCCGGCATGGTTCATAGAAGAAAATGAGTTTTCTCGAAAGAAACCTTGTGCTTCCAGTTCCTAGTTGGAAGCTCACCCTGCTCTGCTCTATACCAAACGTGAAAGTCAATGTGAGCACTAGCCTCGAAGTAAGGCCCTGATTATCCTGGCAAAACGGGAGGCGTGCAGCAGCTCCATGAGGCCTTCATCGCTGTTCTGCTTTAGTTTCACGGTAGTAAGCTTTCCAACATTCCTAGGGACTTTGCTTAAGCAACCGTTTCGGTACCAGAACACTGCGTAGAGACAGTAAGCTCTGGTCCTGCGTGTATGCTGCGTGTCAACCTAGAAATTGGAGACTGATGGCATAAGGCTTCTTTTCCCATTATGAAAGCTCCGTTTATGCGGCCTCAAAGCTACCTGAAAAGCATTGTTGTTGCCGGGGTTTTCCTCACTGCCGGCATGGTTCTGAGAAGAAAATGAGTTTTCTCCTAAGAAACCTTGGGTTTCCAGTTCCTTGTTGGAAGCTCACCCTGCTCTGCTCTATACCTAATGTGAAAGTCAACGTGAGCCCAAGCTTCGAAGTAAGGCCCTGATTATCCTTGCAAAACGAGAGGCGTGCAGCAGCTCCATGAGGCCTTCATCGTTGTTCTGCTTTAGTTTCAAGGTAGTAAGCTTTGCAACACTCCTAGGGGACTTGCTTCCTCACCCGTTTCAGTACCGGAACACTGCGTAGAACCAGGAAGCTCTGCTCCTGCGTATATGCTGCGTGTCAACCTAGAAATTAGAGACCGATGGCACAAGGCTAGTTTTCCCATTATGAAAGCTCCGTTGATGCGGCCCCGAAGCTACCTGAAAAGCACTGTTGTTACCGTGCTTTTACTTACAGCCGGCATGGTTCATAGAAGAAAATGAGTTTTCTCGAAAGAAACCTTGTGCTTCCAGTTCCTAGTTGGAAGCTCACCCGGCTCTGCTCTATACCAAACGTGAAAGTCAATGTGAGCACTAGCCTCGAAGTAAGGCCCTGATTATCCTGGCAAAACGGGAGGCGTGCAGCAGCTCCATGAGGCCTTCATCGCTGTTCTGCTTTAGTTTCACGGTAGTAAGCTTTCCAACATTCCTAGGGACTTTGCTTAAGCAACCGTTTCGGTACCAGAACACTGCGTAGAGACAGTAAGCTCTGGTCCTGCGTGTATGCTGCGTGTCAACCTAGAAATTGCAGACTGATGGCATAAGGCTTCTTTTCCCATTATGAAAGCTCCGTTCATGCGGCCTCGAAGCTACCTGAAAAGCATTGTTGTTGCCGGGGTTTTCCTCACTGCCGGCATGGTTCTGAGAAGAAAATGAGTTTTCTCCTAAGTAACATTGGGTTTCCAGTTCCTTGTTGGAAGCTCACCCTGCTCTGCTCTACACCTAATGTGAAAGTCAACGTGAGCCCAAGCTTCGAAGTAAGGCCCTGATTATCCTGGCAAAACGAGAGGCGTGCAGCAGCTCCATGAGGCCTTCATCGTTGTTCTGCTTTAGTTTCAAGGTAGTAAGCTTTGCAACACTCCTAGGGGACTTGCTTCAGCACCCGTTTCAGTACCAGAACACTGCGTAGAACCAGGAAGCTCTGCTCCTGCGTGTATGCTGCGTGTCAACCTAGAAATTAGAGACCGATGGCACAAGGCTAGTTTTCCCATTATGAAAGCTCCGTTGATGCGGCCCCGAAGCTACCTGAAAAGCACTGTTGTTACCGTGCTTTTACTTACAGCCGGCATGGTTCATAGAAGAAAATGAGTTTTCTCGAAAGAAACCTTGTGCTTCCAGTTCCTAGTTGGAAGCTCACCCTGCTCTGCTCTATACCAAACGTGAAAGTCAATGTGAGCACTAGCCTCGAAGTAAGGCCCTGATTATCCTGGCAAAACGGGAGGCATGCAGCAGCTCCATGAGGCCTTCATCGCTGTTCTGCTTTAGTTTCACGGTAGTAAGCTTTCCAAGACTCCTAGGGACTTTGCTTAAGCAACCGTTTCGGTACCAGAACACTGCGTAGAGACAGTAAGCTCTGGTCCTGCGTGTATGCTGCGTGTCAACCTAGAAATTGGAGACTGATGGCATAAGGCTTCTTTTCCCATTATGAAAGCTCCGTTCATGCGGCCTCGAAGCTACCTGAAAAGCATTGTTGTTGCCGGGGTTTTCCTCACTGCCGGCATGGTTCTGAGAAGAAAATGAGTTTTCTCCTAAGAAACCTTGGGTTTCCAGTTCCTTGTTGGAAGCTCACCCTGCTCTGCGCTATACCTAAAATGAAAGTCAACGTGAGCCCAAGCTTCGAAGTAAGGCCCTGATTATCCTTGCAAAACGAGAGGCGTGCAGCAGCTCCATGAGGCCTTCATCGTTGTTCTGCTTTAGTTTCAAGGTAGTAAGCTTTTCAACACTCCTAGGGGCCTTGCTTCAGCACCCGTTTCAGTACCAGAACACTGCGTAGAACCAGGAAGCTCTGGTCCTGCGTGTATGCTGCGTGTCAACCTAGAAATTGGAGACTGATGGCATAAAGCTTCTTTTCCCATTATGAAAGCTCCGTTCATGCGGCCTCGAAGCTACCTGAAAAGCATTGTTGTTGCCGGGGTTTTCCTCACTGCCGGCATGGTTCTGAGAAGAAAATGAGTTTTCTCCTAAGAAACCTTGGGTTTCCCGTTCCTTGTTGGAAGCTCAACCTGCTCTGCTCTATACCTAAAATGAAAGTCAACGTGAGCCCAAGCTTCGAAGTAAGGCCCTGATTATCCTTGCAAAACGAGAGGCGTGCAGCAGCTCCATGAGGCCTTCATCGTTGTTCTGCTTTAGTTTCAAGGTAGTAAGCTTTTCAACACTCCTAGGGGCCTTGCTTCAGCACCCGTTTCAGTCAGAACACTGCGTAGAACCAGGAAGCTCTGCTCCTGCGTGTATGCTGCGTGTCAACCTAGAAATTAGAGATTGATGGCACAAGGCTAGTTTTCCCATTATGAAAGCTCCGTTGATGCGGCCCCGAAGCTACCTGAAAAGCACTGTTGTTACCGTGCTTTTACTTACAGCCGGCATGGTTCATAGAAGAAAATGAGTTTTCTCGAAAGAAACCTTGTGCTTCCAGTTCCTAGTTGGAAGCTCACCCTGCTCTGCTCTATACCAAACGTGAAAGTCAATGTGAGCACTAGCCTCGAAGTAAGGCCCTGATTATCCTGGCAAAACGGGAGGCGTGCAGCAGCTCCATGAGGCCTTCATCGCTGTTCTGCTTTAGTTTCACGGTAGTAAGCTTTCCAACATTCCTAGGGACTTTGCTTAAGCAACCGTTTCGGTACCAGAACACTGCGTAGAGACAGTAAGCTCTGGTCCTGCGTGTATGCTGCGTGTCAACCTAGAAATTGGAGACTGATGGCATAAGGCTTCTTTTCCCATTATGAAAGCTCCGTTCATGCGGCCTCGAAGCTACCTGAAAAGCATTGTTGTTGCCGGGGTTTTCCTCACTGCCGGCATGGTTCTGAGAAGAAAATGAGTTTTCTCCTAAGAAACCTTGGGTTTCCAGTTCCTTGTTGGAAGCTCACCCTGCTCTGCGCTATACCTAAAATGAAAGTCAACGTGAGCCCAAGCTTCGAAGTAAGGCCCTGATTATCCTTGCAAAACGAGAGGCGTGCAGCAGCTCCATGAGGCCTTCATCGTTGTTCTGCTTTAGTTTCAAGGTAGTAAGCTTTTCAACACTCCTAGGGGCCTTGCTTCAGCACCCGTTTCAGTCAGAACACTGCGTAGAACCAGGAAGCTCTGCTCCTGCGTGTATGCTGCGTGTCAACCTAGAAATTGGAGACTGATGGCATAAAGCTTCTTTTCCCATTATGAAAGCTCCGTTCATGCGGCCTCGAAGCTACCTGAAAAGCATTGTTGTTGCCGGGGTTTTCCTCACTGCCGGCATGGTTCTGAGAAGAAAATGAGTTTTCTCCTAAGAAACCTTGGGTTTCCCGTTCCTTGTTGGAAGCTCAACCTGCTCTGCTCTATACCTAAAATGAAAGTCAACGTGAGCCCAAGCTTCGAAGTAAGGCCCTGATTATCCTTGCAAAACGAGAGGCGTGCAGCAGCTCCATGAGGCCTTCATCGTTGTTCTGCTTTAGTTTCAAGGTAGTAAGCTTTTCAACACTCCTAGGGGCCTTGCTTCAGCACCCGTTTCAGTCAGAACACTGCGTAGAACCAGGAAGCTCTGCTCCTGCGTGTATGCTGCGTGTCAACCTAGAAATTAGAGACTGATGGCACAAGGCTAGTTTTCCCATTATGAAAGCTCCGTTGATGCGGCCCCGAAGCTACCTGAAAAGCACTCTTGTTGCCGGGGTTTTCCTCACTGCAGGCATGGTTCTGAGAAGAAAATGAGTTTTCTCCTAAGAAACCTTGGGTTTCCAGTTCCTTGTTGGAAGCTCACCCTGCTCTGCTCTATACCTAATGTGAAAGTCAACGTGAGCCCAAGCTTCGAAGTAAGGCCCTGATTATCCTTGCAAAACGAGAGGCGTGCAGCAGCTCCATGAGGCCTTCATCGTTGTTCTGCTTTAGTTTCAAGGTAGTAAGCTTTGCAACACTCCTAGGGGACTTGCTTCCTCACCCGTTTCAGTACCGGAACACTGCGTAGAACCAGGAAGCTCTGCTCCTGCGTGTATGCTGCGTGTCAACCTAGAAATTAGAGACCGATGGCACAAGGCTAGTTTTCCCATTATGAAAGCTCCGTTGATGCGGCCCCGAAGCTACCTGAAAAGCACTGTTGTTACCGTGCTTTTACTTACAGCCGGCATGGTTCATAGAAGAAAATGAGTTTTCTCGAAAGAAACCTTGTGCTTCCAGTTCCTAGTTGGAAGCTCACCCGGCTCTGCTCTATACCAAACGTGAAAGTCAATGTGAGCACTAGCCTCGAAGTAAGGCCCTGATTATCCTGGCAAAACGGGAGGCGTGCAGCAGCTCCATGAGGCCTTCATCGCTGTTCTGCTTTAGTTTCACGGTAGTAAGCTTTCCAACATTCCTAGGGACTTTGCTTAAGCAACCGTTTCGGTACCAGAACACTGCGTAGAGACAGTAAGCTCTGGTCCTGCGTGTATGCTGCGTGTCAACCTAGAAATTGCAGACTGATGGCATAAGGCTTCTTTTCCCATTATGAAAGCTCCGTTCATGCGGCCTCGAAGCTACCTGAAAAGCATGGTTGTTGCCGGGGTTTTCCTCACTGCCGGCATGGTTCTGAGAAGAAAATGAGTTTTCTCCTAAGTAACATTGGGTTTCCAGTTCCTTGTTGGAAGCTCACCCTGCTCTGCTCTACACCTAATGTGAAAGTCAACGTGAGCCCAAGCTTCGAAGTAAGGCCCTGATTATCCTGGCAAAACGAGAGGCGTGCAGCAGCTCCATGAGGCCTTCATCGTTGTTCTGCTTTAGTTTCAAGGTAGTAAGCTTTGCAACACTCCTAGGGGACTTGCTTCAGCACCCGTTTCAGTACCAGAACACTGCGTAGAACCAGGAAGCTCTGCTCCTGCGTGTATGCTGCGTGTCAACCTAGAAATTAGAGACCGATGGCACAAGGCTAGTTTTCCCATTATGAAAGCTCCGTTGATGCGGCCCCGAAGCTACCTGAAAAGCACTGTTGTTACCGTGCTTTTACTTACAGCCGGCATGGTTCATAGAAGAAAATGAGTTTTCTCGAAAGAAACCTTCTGCTTCCAGTTCCTAGTTGGAAGCTCACCCTGCTCTGCTCTATACCAAACGTGAAAGTCAATGTGAGCACTAGCCTCGAAGTAAGGCCCTGATTATCCTGGCAAAACGGGAGGCGTGCAGCAGCTCCATGAGGCCTTCATCGCTGTTCTGCTTTAGTTTCACGGTAGTAAGCTTTCCAAGACTCCTAGGGACTTTGCTTAAGCAACCGTTTCGGTACCAGAACACTGCGTAGAGACAGTAAGCTCTGGTCCTGCGTGTATGCTGCGTGTCAACCTAGAAATTGGAGACTGATGGCATAAGGCTTCTTTTCCCATTATGAAAGCTCCGTTCATGCGGCCTCGAAGCTACCTGAAAAGCATTGTTGTTGCCGGGGTTTTCCTCACTGCCGGCATGGTTCTGAGAAGAAAATGAGTTTTCTCCTAAGAAACCTTGGGTTTCCAGTTCCTTGTTGGAAGCTCACCCTGCTCTGCGCTATACCTAAAATGAAAGTCAACGTGAGCCCAAGCTTCGAAGTAAGGCCCTGATTATCCTTGCAAAACGAGAGGCGTGCAGCAGCTCCATGAGGCCTTCATCGTTGTTCTGCTTTAGTTTCAAGGTAGTAAGCTTTTCAACACTCCTAGGGGCCTTGCTTCAGCACCCGTTTCAGTACCAGAACACTGCGTAGAACCAGGAAGCTCTGGTCCTGCGTGTATGCTGCGTGTCAACCTAGAAATTGGAGACTGATGGCATAAAGCTTCTTTTCCCATTATGAAAGCTCCGTTCATGCGGCCTCGAAGCTACCTGAAAAGCATTGTTGTTGCCGGGGTTTTCCTCACTGCCGGCATGGTTCTGAGAAGAAAATGAGTTTTCTCCTAAGAAACCTTGGGTTTCCCGTTCCTTGTTGGAAGCTCACCCTGCTCTGCTCTATACCTAAAATGAAAGTCAACGTGAGCCCAAGCTTCGAAGTAAGGCCCTGATTATCCTTGCAAAACGAGAGGCGTGCAGCAGCTCCATGAGGCCTTCATCGTTGTTCTGCTTTAGTTTCAAGGTAGTAAGCTTTTCAACACTCCTAGGGGCCTTGCTTCAGCACCCGTTTCAGTCAGAACACTGCGTAGAACCAGGAAGCTCTGCTCCTGCGTGTATGCTGCGTGTCAACCTAGAAATTAGAGACTGATGGCACAAGGCTAGTTTTCCCATTATGAAAGCTCCGTTGATGCGGCCCCGAAGCTACCTGAAAAGCACTGTTGTTACCGTGCTTTTACTTACAGCCGGCATGGTTCATAGAAGAAAATGAGTTTTCTCGAAAGAAACCTTGTGCTTCCAGTTCCTAGTTGGAAGCTCACCCTGCTCTGCTCTATACCAAACGTGAAAGTCAATGTGAGCACTAGCCTCGAAGTAAGGCCCTGATTATCCTGGCAAAACGGGAGGCGTGCAGCAGCTCCATGAGGCCTTCATCGCTGTTCTGCTTTAGTTTCACGGTAGTAAGCTTTCCAACATTCCTAGGGACTTTGCTTAAGCAACCGTTTCGGTACCAGAACACTGCGTAGAGACAGTAAGCTCTGGTCCTGCGTGTATGCTGCGTGTCAACCTAGAAATTGGAGACTGATGGCATAAGGCTTCTTTTCCCATTATGAAAGCTCCGTTCATGCGGCCTCGAAGCTACCTGAAAAGCATTGTTGTTGCCGGGGTTTTCCTCACTGCCGGCATGGTTCTGAGAAGAAAATGAGTTTTCTCCTAAGAAACCTTGGGTTTCCAGTTCCTTGTTGGAAGCTCACCCTGCTCTGCGCTATACCTAAAATGAAAGTCAATGTGAGCCCAAGCTTAGAAGTAAGGCCCTGATTATCCTTGCAAAACGAGAGGCGTGCAGCAGCTCCATGAGGCCTTCATCGTTGTTCTGCTTTAGTTTCAAGGTAGTAAGCTTTTCAACACTCCTAGGGGCCTTGCTTCAGCACCCGTTTCAGTACCAGAACACTGCGTAGAACCAGGAAGCTCTGGTCCTGCGTGTATGCTGCGTGTCAACCTAGAAATTGGAGACTGATGGCATAAAGCTTCTTTTCCCATTATGAAAGCTCCGTTCATGCGGCCTCGAAGCTACCTGAAAAGCATTGTTGTTGCCGGGGTTTTCCTCACTGCCGGCATGGTTCTGAGAAGAAAATGAGTTTTCTCCTAAGAAACCTTGGGTTTCCCGTTCCTTGTTGGAAGCTCAACCTGCTCTGCTCTATACCTAAAATGAAAGTCAACGTGAGCCCAAGCTTCGAAGTAAGGCCCTGATTATCCTTGCAAAACGAGAGGCGTGCAGCAGCTCCATGAGGCCTTCATCGTTGTTCTGCTTTAGTTTCAAGGTAGTAAGCTTTTCAACACTCCTAGGGGCCTTGCTTCAGCACCCGTTTCAGTCAGAACACTGCGTAGAACCAGGAAGCTCTGCTCCTGCGTGTATGCTGCGTGTCAACCTAGAAATTAGAGACTGATGGCACAAGGCTAGTTTTCCCATTATGAAAGCTCCGTTGATGCGGCCCCGAAGCTACCTGAAAAGCACTGTTGTTACCGTGCTTTTACTTACAGCCGGCATGGTTCATAGAAGAAAATGAGTTTTCTCGAAAGAAACCTTGTGCTTCCAGTTCCTAGTTGGAAGCTCACCCTGCTCTGCTCTATACCAAACGTGAAAGTCAATGTGAGCACTAGCCTCGAAGTAAGGCCCTGATTATCCTGGCAAAACGGGAGGCGTGCAGCAGCTCCATGAGGCCTTCATCGCTGTTCTGCTTTAGTTTCACGGTAGTAAGCTTTCCAACATTCCTAGGGACTTTGCTTAAGCAACCGTTTCGGTACCAGAACACTGCGTAGAGACAGTAAGCTCTGGTCCTGCGTGTATGCTGCGTGTCAACCTAGAAATTGGAGACTGATGGCATAAGGCTTCTTTTCCCATTATGAAAGCTCCGTTTATGCGGCCTCAAAGCTACCTGAAAAGCATTGTTGTTGCCGGGGTTTTCCTCACTGCAGGCATGGTTCTGAGAAGAAAATGAGTTTTCTCCTAAGAAACCTTGGGTTTCCAGTTCCTTGTTGGAAGCTCACCCTGCTCTGCTCTATACCTAATGTGAAAGTCAACGTGAGCCCAAGCTTCGAAGTAAGGCCCTGATTACCCTTGCAAAACGAGAGGCGTGCAGCAGCTCCATGAGGCCTTCATCGTTGTTCTGCTTTAGTTTCAAGGTAGTAAGCTTTGCAACACTCCTAGGGGACTTGCTTCCTCACCCGTTTCAGTACCGGAACACTGCGTAGAACCAGGAAGCTCTGCTCCTGCGTGTATGCTGCGTGTCAACCTAGAAATTAGAGACCGATGGCACAAGGCTAGTTTTCCCATTATGAAAGCTCCGTTGATGCGGCCCCGAAGCTACCTGAAAAGCACTGTTGTTACCGTGCTTTTACTTACAGCCGGCATGGTTCATAGAAGAAAATGAGTTTTCTCGAAAGAAACCTTGTGCTTCCAGTTCCTAGTTGGAAGCTCACCCGGCTCTGCTCTATACCAAACGTGAAAGTCAATGTGAGCACTAGCCTCGAAGTAAGGCCCTGATTATCCTGGCAAAACGGGAGGCGTGCAGCAGCTCCATGAGGCCTTCATCGCTGTTCTGCTTTAGTTTCACGGTAGTAAGCTTTCCAACATTCCTAGGGACTTTGCTTAAGCAACCGTTTCGGTACCAGAACACTGCGTAGAGACAGTAAGCTCTGGTCCTGCGTGTATGCTGCGTGTCAACCTAGAAATTGCAGACTGATGGCATAAGGCTTCTTTTCCCATTATGAAAGCTCCGTTCATGCGGCCTCGAAGCTACCTGAAAAGCATGGTTGTTGCCGGGGTTTTCCTCACTGCCGGCATGGTTCTGAGAAGAAAATGAGTTTTCTCCTAAGTAACATTGGGTTTCCAGTTCCTTGTTGGAAGCTCACCCTGCTCTGCTCTACACCTAATGTGAAAGTCAACGTGAGCCCAAGCTTCGAAGTAAGGCCCTGATTATCCTGGCAAAACGAGAGGCGTGCAGCAGCTCCATGAGGCCTTCATCGTTGTTCTGCTTTAGTTTCAAGGTAGTAAGCTTTGCAACACTCCTAGGGGCCTTGCTTCAGCACCCGTTTCAGTACCAGAACACTGCGTAGAACCAGGAAGCTCTGCTCCTGCGTGTATGCTGCGTGTCAACCTAGAAATTAGAGACCGATGGCACAAGGCTAGTTTTCCCATTATGAAAGCTCCGTTGATGCGGCCCCGAAGCTACCTGAAAAGCACTGTTGTTACCGTGCTTTTACTTACAGCCGGCATGGTTCATAGAAGAAAATGAGTTTTCTCGAAAGAAACCTTGTGCTTCCAGTTCCTAGTTGGAAGCTCACCCTGCTCTGCTCTATACCAAACGTGAAAGTCAATGTGAGCACTAGCCTCGAAGTAAGGCCCTGATTATCCTGGCAAAACGGGAGGCGTGCAGCAGCTCCATGAGGCCTTCATCGCTGTTCTGCTTTAGTTTCACGGTAGTAAGCTTTCCAAGACTCCTAGGGACTTTGCTTAAGCAACCGTTTCGGTACCAGAACACTGCGTAGAGACAGTAAGCTCTGGTCCTGCGTGTATGCTGCGTGTCAACCTAGAAATTGGAGACTGATGGCATAAGGCTTCTTTTCCCATTATGAAAGCTCCGTTCATGCGGCCTCGAAGCTACCTGAAAAGCATTGTTGTTGCCGGGGTTTTCCTCACTGCCGGCATGGTTCTGAGAAGAAAATGAGTTTTCTCCTAAGAAACCTTGGGTTTCCAGTTCCTTGTTGGAAGCTCACCCTGCTCTGCGCTATACCTAAAATGAAAGTCAACGTGAGCCCAAGCTTCGAAGTAAGGCCCTGATTATCCTTGCAAAACGAGAGGCGTGCAGCAGCTCCATGAGGCCTTCATCGTTGTTCTGCTTTAGTTTCAAGGTAGTAAGCTTTTCAACACTCCTAGGGGCCTTGCTTCAGCACCCGTTTCAGTACCAGAACACTGCGTAGAACCAGGAAGCTCTGGTCCTGCGTGTATGCTGCGTGTCAACCTAGAAATTGGAGACTGATGGCATAAAGCTTCTTTTCCCATTATGAAAGCTCCGTTCATGCGGCCTCGAAGCTACCTGAAAAGCATTGTTGTTGCCGGGGTTTTCCTCACTGCCGGCATGGTTCTGAGAAGAAAATGAGTTTTCTCCTAAGAAACCTTGGGTTTCCCGTTCCTTGTTGGAAGCTCAACCTGCTCTGCTCTATACCTAAAATGAAAGTCAACGTGAGCCCAAGCTTCGAAGTAAGGCCCTGATTATCCTTGCAAAACGAGAGGCGTGCAGCAGCTCCATGAGGCCTTCATCGTTGTTCTGCTTTAGTTTCAAGGTAGTAAGCTTTTCAACACTCCTAGGGGCCTTGCTTCAGCACCCGTTTCAGTCAGAACACTGCGTAGAACCAGGAAGCTCTGCTCCTGCGTGTATGCTGCGTGTCAACCTAGAAATTAGAGACTGATGGCACAAGGCTAGTTTTCCCATTATGAAAGCTCCGTTGATGCGGCCCCGAAGCTACCTGAAAAGCACTGTTGTTACCGTGCTTTTACTTACAGCCGGCATGGTTCATAGAAGAAAATGAGTTTTCTCGAAAGAAACCTTGTGCTTCCAGTTCCTAGTTGGAAGCTCACCCTGCTCTGCTCTATACCAAACGTGAAAGTCAATGTGAGCACTAGCCTCGAAGTAAGGCCCTGATTATCCTGGCAAAACGGGAGGCGTGCAGCAGCTCCATGAGGCCTTCATCGCTGTTCTGCTTTAGTTTCACGGTAGTAAGCTTTCCAACATTCCTAGGGACTTTGCTTAAGCAACCGTTTCGGTACCAGAACACTGCGTAGAGACAGTAAGCTCTGGTCCTGCGTGTATGCTGCGTGTCAACCTAGAAATTGGAGACTGATGGCATAAGGCTTCTTTTCCCATTATGAAAGCTCCGTTCATGCGGCCTCGAAGCTACCTGAAAAGCATTGTTGTTGCCGGGGTTTTCCTCACTGCCGGCATGGTTCTGAGAAGAAAATGAGTTTTCTCCTAAGAAACCTTGGGTTTCCAGTTCCTTGTTGGAAGCTCACCCTGCTCTGCGCTATACCTAAAGTGAAAGTCAACGTGAGCCCAAGCTTCGAAGTAAGGCCCTGATTATCCTTGCAAAACGAGAGGCGTGCAGCAGCTCCATGAGGCCTTCATCGTTGTTCTGCTTTAGTTTCAAGGTAGTAAGCTTTTCAACACTCCTAGGGGCCTTGCTTCAGCACCCGTTTCAGTACCAGAACACTGCGTAGAACCAGGAAGCTCTGGTCCTGCGTGTATGCTGCGTGTCAACCTAGAAATTGGAGACTGATGGCATAAAGCTTCTTTTCCCATTATGAAAGCTCCGTTCATGCGGCCTCGAAGCTACCTGAAAAGCATTGTTGTTGCCGGGGTTTTCCTCACTGCCGGCATGGTTCTGAGAAGAAAATGAGTTTTCTCCTAAGAAACCTTGGGTTTCCCGTTCCTTGTTGGAAGCTCAACCTGCTCTGCTCTATACCTAAAATGAAAGTCAACGTAAGCCCAAGCTTCGAAGTAAGGCCCTGATTATCCTTGCAAAACGAGAGGCGTGCAGCAGCTCCATGAGGCCTTCATCGTTGTTCTGCTTTAGTTTCAAGGTAGTAAGCTTTTCAACACTCCTAGGGGCCTTGCTTCAGCACCCGTTTCAGTCAGAACACTGCGTAGAACCAGGAAGCTCTGCTCCTGCGTGTATGCTGCGTGTCAACCTAGAAATTAGAGACTGATGGCACAAGGCTAGTTTTCCCATTATGAAAGCTCCGTTGATGCGGCCCCGAAGCTACCTGAAAAGCACTGTTGTTACCGTGCTTTTACTTACAGCCGGCATGGTTCATAGAAGAAAATGAGTTTTCTCGAAAGAAACCTTGTGCTTCCAGTTCCTAGTTGGAAGCTCACCCGGCTCTGCTCTATACCAAACGTGAAAGTCAATGTGAGCACTAGCCTCGAAGTAAGGCCCTGATTATCCTGGCAAAACGGGAGGCGTGCAGCAGCTCCATGAGGCCTTCATCGCTGTTCTGCTTTAGTTTCACGGTAGTAAGCTTTCCAACATTCCTAGGGACTTTGCTTAAGCAACCGTTTCGGTACCAGAACACTGCGTAGAGACAGTAAGCTCTGGTCCTGCGTGTATGCTGCGTGTCAACCTAGAAATTGCAGACTGATGGCATAAGGCTTCTTTTCCCATTATGAAAGCTCCGTTCATGCGGCCTCGAAGCTACCTGAAAAGCATGGTTGTTGCCGGGGTTTTCCTCACTGCCGGCATGGTTCTGAGAAGAAAATGAGTTTTCTCCTAAGTAACATTGGGTTTCCAGTTCCTTGTTGGAAGCTCACCCTGCTCTGCTCTACACCTAATGTGAAAGTCAACGTGAGCCCAAGCTTCGAAGTAAGGCCCTGATTATCCTGGCAAAACGAGAGGCGTGCAGCAGCTCCATGAGGCCTTCATCGTTGTTTGCTTTAGTTTCAAGGTAGTAAGCTTTGCAACACTCCTAGGGGCCTTGCTTCAGCACCCGTTTCAGTACCAGAACACTGCGTAGAACCAGGAAGCTCTGCTCCTGCGTGTATGCTGCGTGTCAACCTAGAAATTAGAGACCGATGGCACAAGGCTAGTTTTCCCATTATGAAAGCTCCGTTGATGCGGCCCCGAAGCTACCTGAAAAGCACTGTTGTTACCGTGCTTTTACTTACAGCCGGCATGGTTCATAGAAGAAAATGAGTTTTCTCGAAAGAAACCTTCTGCTTCCAGTTCCTAGTTGGAAGCTCACCCTGCTCTGCTCTATACCAAACGTGAAAGTCAATGTGAGCACTAGCCTCGAAGTAAGGCCCTGATTATCCTGGCAAAACGGGAGGCGTGCAGCAGCTCCATGAGGCCTTCATCGCTGTTCTGCTTTAGTTTCACGGTAGTAAGCTTTCCAAGACTCCTAGGGACTTTGCTTAAGCAACCGTTTCGGTACCAGAACACTGCGTAGAGACAGTAAGCTCTGGTCCTGCGTGTATGCTGCGTGTCAACCTAGAAATTGGAGACTGATGGCATAAGGCTTCTTTTCCCATTATGAAAGCTCCGTTCATGCGGCCTCGAAGCTACCTGAAAAGCATTGTTGTTGCCGGGGTTTTCCTCACTGCCGGCATGGTTCTGAGAAGAAAATGAGTTTTCTCCTAAGAAACCTTGGGTTTCCAGTTCCTTGTTGGAAGCTCACCCTGCTCTGCGCTATACCTAAAATGAAAGTCAACGTGAGCCCAAGCTTCGAAGTAAGGCCCTGATTATCCTTGCAAAACGAGAGGCGTGCAGCAGCTCCATGAGGCCTTCATCGTTGTTCTGCTTTAGTTTCAAGGTAGTAAGCTTTTCAACACTCCTAGGGGCCTTGCTTCAGCACCCGTTTCAGTACCAGAACACTGCGTAGAACCAGGAAGCTCTGGTCCTGCGTGTATGCTGCGTGTCAACCTAGAAATTGGAGACTGATGGCATAAAGCTTCTTTTCCCATTATGAAAGCTCCGTTCATGCGGCCTCGAAGCTACCTGAAAAGCATTGTTGTTGCCGGGGTTTTCCTCACTGCCGGCATGGTTCTGAGAAGAAAATGAGTTTTCTCCTAAGAAACCTTGGGTTTCCCGTTCCTTGTTGGAAGCTCAACCTGCTCTGCTCTATACCTAAAATGAAAGTCAACGTGAGCCCAAGCTTCGAAGTAAGGCCCTGATTATCCTTGCAAAACGAGAGGCGTGCAGCAGCTCCATGAGGCCTTCATCGTTGTTCTGCTTTAGTTTCAAGGTAGTAAGCTTTTCAACACTCCTAGGGGCCTTGCTTCAGCACCCGTTTCAGTCAGAACACTGCGTAGAACCAGGAAGCTCTGCTCCTGCGTGTATGCTGCGTGTCAACCTAGAAATTAGAGACTGATGGCACAAGGCTAGTTTTCCCATTATGAAAGCTCCGTTGATGCGGCCCCGAAGCTACCTGAAAAGCACTGTTGTTACCGTGCTTTTACTTACAGCCGGCATGGTTCATAGAAGAAAATGAGTTTTCTCGAAAGAAACCTTGTGCTTCCAGTTCCTAGTTGGAAGCTCACCCTGCTCTGCTCTATACCAAACGTGAAAGTCAATGTGAGCACTAGCCTCGAAGTAAGGCCCTGATTATCCTGGCAAAACGGGAGGCGTGCAGCAGCTCCATGAGGCCTTCATCGCTGTTCTGCTTTAGTTTCACGGTAGTAAGCTTTCCAACATTCCTAGGGACTTTGCTTAAGCAACCGTTTCGGTACCAGAACACTGCGTAGAGACAGTAAGCTCTGGTCCTGCGTGTATGCTGCGTGTCAACCTAGAAATTGGAGACTGATGGCATAAGGCTTCTTTTCCCATTATGAAAGCTCCGTTCATGCGGCCTCGAAGCTACCTGAAAAGCATTGTTGTTGCCGGGGTTTTCCTCACTGCCGGCATGGTTCTGAGAAGAAAATGAGTTTTCTCCTAAGAAACCTTGGGTTTCCAGTTCCTTGTTGGAAGCTCACCCTGCTCTGCGCTATACCTAAAATGAAAGTCAACGTGAGCCCAAGCTTCGAAGTAAGGCCCTGATTATCCTTGCAAAACGAGAGGCGTGCAGCAGCTCCATGAGGCCTTCATCGTTGTTCTGCTTTAGTTTCAAGGTAGTAAGCTTTTCAACACTCCTAGGGGCCTTGCTTCAGCACCCGTTTCAGTACCAGAACACTGCGTAGAACCAGGAAGCTCTGGTCCTGCGTGTATGCTGCGTGTCAACCTAGAAATTGGAGACTGATGGCATAAAGCTTCTTTTCCCATTATGAAAGCTCCGTTCATGCGGCCTCGAAGCTACCTGAAAAGCATTGTTGTTGCCGGGGTTTTCCTCACTGCCGGCATGGTTCTGAGAAGAAAATGAGTTTTCTCCTAAGAAACCTTGGGTTTCCCGTTCCTTGTTGGAAGCTCAACCTGCTCTGCTCTATACCTAAAATGAAAGTCAACGTGAGCCCAAGCTTCGAAGTAAGGCCCTGATTATCCTTGCAAAACGAGAGGCGTGCAGCAGCTCCATGAGGCCTTCATCGTTGTTCTGCTTTAGTTTCAAGGTAGTAAGCTTTTCAACACTCCTAGGGGCCTTGCTTCAGCACCCGTTTCAGTCAGAACACTGCGTAGAACCAGGAAGCTCTGCTCCTGCGTGTATGCTGCGTGTCAACCTAGAAATTAGAGACTGATGGCACAAGGCTAGTTTTCCCATTATGAAAGCTCCGTTGATGCGGCCCCGAAGCTACCTGAAAAGCACTGTTGTTACCGTGCTTTTACTTACAGCCGGCATGGTTCATAGAAGAAAATGAGTTTTCTCGAAAGAAACCTTGTGCTTCCAGTTCCTAGTTGGAAGCTCACCCTGCTCTGCTCTATACCAAACGTGAAAGTCAATGTGAGCACTAGCCTCGAAGTAAGGCCCTGATTATCCTGGCAAAACGGGAGGCGTGCAGCAGCTCCATGAGGCCTTCATCGCTGTTCTGCTTTAGTTTCACGGTAGTAAGCTTTCCAACATTCCTAGGGACTTTGCTTAAGCAACCGTTTCGGTACCAGAACACTGCGTAGAGACAGTAAGCTCTGGTCCTGCGTGTATGCTGCGTGTCAACCTAGAAATTGGAGACTGATGGCATAAGGCTTCTTTTCCCATTATGAAAGCTCCGTTTATGCGGCCTCAAAGCTACCTGAAAAGCATTGTTGTTGCCGGGGTTTTCCTCACTGCAGGCATGGTTCTGAGAAGAAAATGAGTTTTCTCCTAAGAAACCTTGGGTTTCCAGTTCCTTGTTGGAAGCTCACCCTGCTCTGCTCTATACCTAATGTGAAAGTCAACGTGAGCCCAAGCTTCGAAGTAAGGCCCTGATTACCCTTGCAAAACGAGAGGCGTGCAGCAGCTCCATGAGGCCTTCATCGTTGTTCTGCTTTAGTTTCAAGGTAGTAAGCTTTGCAACACTCCTAGGGGACTTGCTTCCTCACCCGTTTCAGTACCGGAACACTGCGTAGAACCAGGAAGCTCTGCTCCTGCGTGTATGCTGCGTGTCAACCTAGAAATTAGAGACCGATGGCACAAGGCTAGTTTTCCCATTATGAAAGCTCCGTTGATGCGGCCCCGAAGCTACCTGAAAAGCACTGTTGTTACCGTGCTTTTACTTACAGCCGGCATGGTTCATAGAAGAAAATGAGTTTTCTCGAAAGAAACCTTGTGCTTCCAGTTCCTAGTTGGAAGCTCACCCGGCTCTGCTCTATACCAAACGTGAAAGTCAATGTGAGCACTAGCCTCGAAGTAAGGCCCTGATTATCCTGGCAAAACGGGAGGCGTGCAGCAGCTCCATGAGGCCTTCATCGCTGTTCTGCTTTAGTTTCACGGTAGTAAGCTTTCCAACATTCCTAGGGACTTTGCTTAAGCAACCGTTTCGGTACCAGAACACTGCGTAGAGACAGTAAGCTCTGGTCCTGCGTGTATGCTGCGTGTCAACCTAGAAATTGCAGACTGATGGCATAAGGCTTCTTTTCCCATTATGAAAGCTCCGTTCATGCGGCCTCGAAGCTACCTGAAAAGCATGGTTGTTGCCGGGGTTTTCCTCACTGCCGGCATGGTTCTGAGAAGAAAATGAGTTTTCTCCTAAGTAACATTGGGTTTCCAGTTCCTTGTTGGAAGCTCACCCTGCTCTGCTCTACACCTAATGTGAAAGTCAACGTGAGCCCAAGCTTCGAAGTAAGGCCCTGATTATCCTGGCAAAACGAGAGGCGTGCAGCAGCTCCATGAGGCCTTCATCGTTGTTCTGCTTTAGTTTCAAGGTAGTAAGCTTTGCAACACTCCTAGGGGACTTGCTTCAGCACCCGTTTCAGTACCAGAACACTGCGTAGAACCAGGAAGCTCTGCTCCTGCGTGTATGCTGCGTGTCAACCTAGAAATTAGAGACCGATGGCACAAGGCTAGTTTTCCCATTATGAAAGCTCCGTTGATGCGGCCCCGAAGCTACCTGAAAAGCACTGTTGTTACCGTGCTTTTACTTACAGCCGGCATGGTTCATAGAAGAAAATGAGTTTTCTCGAAAGAAACCTTGTGCTTCCAGTTCCTAGTTGGAAGCTCACCCTGCTCTGCTCTATACCAAACGTGAAAGTCAATGTGAGCACTAGCCTCGAAGTAAGGCCCTGATTATCCTGGCAAAACGGGAGGCGTGCAGCAGCTCCATGAGGCCTTCATCGCTGTTCTGCTTTAGTTTCACGGTAGTAAGCTTTCCAACATTCCTAGGGACTTTGCTTAAGCAACCGTTTCGGTACCAGAACACTGCGTAGAGACAGTAAGCTCTGGTCCTGCGTGTATGCTGCGTGTCAACCTAGAAATTGGAGACTGATGGCATAAGGCTTCTTTTCCCATTATGAAAGCTCCGTTCATGCGGCCTCGAAGCTACCTGAAAAGCATTGTTGTTGCCGGGGTTTTCCTCACTGCCGGCATGGTTCTGAGAAGAAAATGAGTTTTCTCCTAAGAAACCTTGGGTTTCCCGTTCCTTGTTGGAAGCTCAACCTGCTCTGCTCTATACCTAAAATGAAAGTCAACGTGAGCCCAAGCTTCGAAGTAAGGCCCTGATTATCCTTGCAAAACGAGAGGCGTGCAGCAGCTCCATGAGGCCTTCATCGTTGTTCTGCTTTAGTTTCAAGGTAGTAAGCTTTTCAACACTCCTAGGGGCCTTGCTTCAGCACCCGTTTCAGTCAGAACACTGCGTAGAACCAGGAAGCTCTGCTCCTGCGTGTATGCTGCGTGTCAACCTAGAAATTAGAGACTGATGGCACAAGGCTAGTTTTCCCATTATGAAAGCTCCGTTGATGCGGCCCCGAAGCTACCTGAAAAGCACTGTTGTTACCGTGCTTTTACTTACAGCCGGCATGGTTCATAGAAGAAAATGAGTTTTCTCGAAAGAAACCTTGTGCTTCCAGTTCCTAGTTGGAAGCTCACCCTGCTCTGCTCTATACCAAACGTGAAAGTCAATGTGAGCACTAGCCTCGAAGTAAGGCCCTGATTATCCTGGCAAAACGGGAGGCGTGCAGCAGCTCCATGAGGCCTTCATCGCTGTTCTGCTTTAGTTTCACGGTAGTAAGCTTTCCAACATTCCTAGGGACTTTGCTTAAGCAACCGTTTCGGTACCAGAACACTGCGTAGAGACAGTAAGCTCTGGTCCTGCGTGTATGCTGCGTGTCAACCTAGAAATTGGAGACTGATGGCATAAGGCTTCTTTTCCCATTATGAAAGCTCCGTTTATGCGGCCTCAAAGCTACCTGAAAAGCATTGTTGTTGCCGGGGTTTTCCTCACTGCAGGCATGGTTCTGAGAAGAAAATGAGTTTTCTCCTAAGAAACCTTGGGTTTCCAGTTCCTTGTTGGAAGCTCACCCTGCTCTGCTCTATACCTAATGTGAAAGTCAACGTGAGCCCAAGCTTCGAAGTAAGGCCCTGATTATCCTTGCAAAACGAGAGGCGTGCAGCAGCTCCATGAGGCCTTCATCGTTGTTCTGCTTTAGTTTCAAGGTAGTAAGCTTTGCAACACTCCTAGGGGACTTGCTTCCTCACCCGTTTCAGTACCGGAACACTGCGTAGAACCAGGAAGCTCTGCTCCTGCGTGTATGCTGCGTGTCAACCTAGAAATTAGAGACCGATGGCACAAGGCTAGTTTTCCCATTATGAAAGCTCCGTTGATGCGGCCCCGAAGCTACCTGAAAAGCACTGTTGTTACCGTGCTTTTACTTACAGCCGGCATGGTTCATAGAAGAAAATGAGTTTTCTCGAAAGAAACCTTGTGCTTCCAGTTCCTAGTTGGAAGCTCACCCGGCTCTGCTCTATACCAAACGTGAAAGTCAATGTGAGCACTAGCCTCGAAGTAAGGCCCTGATTATCCTGGCAAAACGGGAGGCGTGCAGCAGCTCCATGAGGCCTTCATCGCTGTTCTGCTTTAGTTTCACGGTAGTAAGCTTTCCAACATTCCTAGGGACTTTGCTTAAGCAACCGTTTCGGTACCAGAACACTGCGTAGAGACAGTAAGCTCTGGTCCTGCGTGTATGCTGCGTGTCAACCTAGAAATTGCAGACTGATGGCATAAGGCTTCTTTTCCCATTATGAAAGCTCCGTTCATGCGGCCTCGAAGCTACCTGAAAAGCATGGTTGTTGCCGGGGTTTTCCTCACTGCCGGCATGGTTCTGAGAAGAAAATGAGTTTTCTCCTAAGTAACATTGGGTTTCCAGTTCCTTGTTGGAAGCTCACCCTGCTCTGCTCTACACCTAATGTGAAAGTCAACGTGAGCCCAAGCTTCGAAGTAAGGCCCTGATTATCCTGGCAAAACGAGAGGCGTGCAGCAGCTCCATGAGGCCTTCATCGTTGTTCTGCTTTAGTTTCAAGGTAGTAAGCTTTGCAACACTCCTAGGGGACTTGCTTCAGCACCCGTTTCAGTACCAGAACACTGCGTAGAACCAGGAAGCTCTGCTCCTGCGTGTATGCTGCGTGTCAACCTAGAAATTAGAGACCGATGGCACAAGGCTAGTTTTCCCATTATGAAAGCTCCGTTGATGCGGCCCCGAAGCTACCTGAAAAGCACTGTTGTTACCGTGCTTTTACTTACAGCCGGCATGGTTCATAGAAGAAAATGAGTTTTCTCGAAAGAAACCTTGTGCTTCCAGTTCCTAGTTGGAAGCTCACCCTGCTCTGCTCTATACCAAACGTGAAAGTCAATGTGAGCACTAGCCTCGAAGTAAGGCCCTGATTATCCTGGCAAAACGGGAGGCGTGCAGCAGCTCCATGAGGCCTTCATCGCTGTTCTGCTTTAGTTTCACGGTAGTAAGCTTTCCAACATTCCTAGGGACTTTGCTTAAGCAACCGTTTCGGTACCAGAACACTGCGTAGAGACAGTAAGCTCTGGTCCTGCGTGTATGCTGCGTGTCAACCTAGAAATTGCAGACTGATGGCATAAGGCTTCTTTTCCCATTATGAAAGCTCCGTTCATGCGGCCTCGAAGCTACCTGAAAAGCATTGTTGTTGCCGGGGTTTTCCTCACTGCCGGCATGGTTCTGAGAAGAAAATGAGTTTTCTCCTAAGAAACCTTGGGTTTCCAGTTCCTTGTTGGAAGCTCACCCTGCTCTGCGCTATACCTAAAATGAAAGTCAACGTGAACCCAAGCTTCGAAGTAAGGCCCTGATTATCCTTGCAAAACGAGAGGCGTGCAGCAGCTCCATGAGGCCTTCATCGTTGTTCTGCTTTAGTTTCAAGGTAGTAAGCTTTTCAACACTCCTAGGGGCCTTGCTTCAGCACCCGTTTCAGTACCAGAACACTGCGTAGAACCAGGAAGCTCTGGTCCTGCGTGTATGCTGCGTGTCAACCTAGAAATTGGAGACTGATGGCATAAAGCTTCTTTTCCCATTATGAAAGCTCCGTTCATGCGGCCTCGAAGCTACCTGAAAAGCATTGTTGTTGCCGGGGTTTTCCTCACTGCCGGCATGGTTCTGAGAAGAAAATGAGTTTTCTCCTAAGAAACCTTGGGTTTCCCGTTCCTTGTTGGAAGCTCAACCTGCTCTGCTCTATACCTAAAATGAAAGTCAACGTGAGCCCAAGCTTCGAAGTAAGGCCCTGATTATCCTTGCAAAACGAGAGGCGTGCAGCAGCTCCATGAGGCCTTCATCGTTGTTCTGCTTTAGTTTCAAGGTAGTAAGCTTTTCAACACTCCTAGTGGCCTTGCTTCAGCACCCGTTTCAGTCAGAACACTGCGTAGAACCAGGAAGCTCTGCTCCTGCGTGTATGCTGCGTGTCAACCTAGAAATTAGAGACTGATGGCACAAGGCTAGTTTTCCCATTATGAAAGCTCCGTTGATGCGGCCCCGAAGCTACCTGAAAAGCACTGTTGTTACCGTGCTTTTACTTACAGCCGGCATGGTTCATAGAAGAAAATGAGTTTTCTCGAAAGAAACCTTGTGCTTCCAGTTCCTAGTTGGAAGCTCACCCTGCTCTGCTCTATACCAAACGTGAAAGTCAATGTGAGCACTAGCCTCGAAGTAAGGCCCTGATTATCCTGGCAAAACGGGAGGCGTGCAGCAGCTCCATGAGGCCTTCATCGCTGTTCTGCTTTAGTTTCACGGTAGTAAGCTTTCCAACATTCCTAGGGACTTTGCTTAAGCAACCGTTTCGGTACCAGAACACTGCGTAGAGACAGTAAGCTCTGGTCCTGCGTGTATGCTGCGTGTCAACCTAGAAATTGGAGACTGATGGCATAAGGCTTCTTTTCCCATTATGAAAGCTCCGTTCATGCGGCCTCGAAGCTACCTGAAAAGCATTGTTGTTGCCGGGGTTTTCCTCACTGCCGGCATGGTTCTGAGAAGAAAATGAGTTTTCTCCTAAGAAACCTTGGGTTTCCAGTTCCTTGTTGGAAGCTCACCCTGCTCTGCGCTATACCTAAAATGAAAGTCAACGTGAGCCCAAGCTTCGAAGTAAGGCCCTGATTATCCTTGCAAAACGAGAGGCGTGCAGCAGCTCCATGAGGCCTTCATCGTTGTTCTGCTTTAGTTTCAAGGTAGTAAGCTTTTCAACACTCCTAGGGGCCTTGCTTCAGCACCCGTTTCAGTACCAGAACACTGCGTAGAACCAGGAAGCTCTGGTCCTGCGTGTATGCTGCGTGTCAACCTAGAAATTGGAGACTGATGGCATAAAGCTTCTTTTCCCATTATGAAAGCTCCGTTCATGCGGCCTCGAAGCTACCTGAAAAGCATTGTTGTTGCCGGGGTTTTCCTCACTGCCGGCATGGTTCTGAGAAGAAAATGAGTTTTCTCCTAAGAAACCTTGGGTTTCCCGTTCCTTGTTGGAAGCTCAACCTGCTCTGCTCTATACCTAATGTGAAAGTCAACGTGAGCCCAAGCTTCGAAGTAAGGCCCTGATTATCCTTGCAAAACGAGAGGCGTGCAGCAGCTCCATGAGGCCTTCATCGTTGTTCTGCTTTAGTTTCAAGGTAGTAAGCTTTTCAACACTCCTAGGGGCCTTGCTTCAGCACCCGTTTCAGTCAGAACACTGCGTAGAACCAGGAAGCTCTGCTCCTGCGTGTATGCTGCGTGTCAACCTAGAAATTAGAGACTGATGGCACAAGGCTAGTTTTCCCATTATGAAAGCTCCGTTGATGCGGCCCCGAAGCTACCTGAAAAGCACTGTTGTTACCGTGCTTTTACTTACAGCCGGCATGGTTCATAGAAGAAAATGAGTTTTCTCGAAAGAAACCTTGTGCTTCCAGTTCCTAGTTGGAAGCTCACCCTGCTCTGCTCTATACCAAACGTGAAAGTCAATGTGAGCACTAGCCTCGAAGTAAGGCCCTGATTATCCTGGCAAAACGGGAGGCGTGCAGCAGCTCCATGAGGCCTTCATCGCTGTTCTGCTTTAGTTTCACGGTAGTAAGCTTTCCAACATTCCTAGGGACTTTGCTTAAGCAACCGTTTCGGTACCAGAACACTGCGTAGAGACAGTAAGCTCTGGTCCTGCGTGTATGCTGCGTGTCAACCTAGAAATTGGAGACTGATGGCATAAGGCTTCTTTTCCCATTATGAAAGCTCCGTTCATGCGGCCTCGAAGCTACCTGAAAAGCATTGTTGTTGCCGGGGTTTTCCTCACTGCCGGCATGGTTCTGAGAAGAAAATGAGTTTTCTCCTAAGAAACCTTGGGTTTCCAGTTCCTTGTTGGAAGCTCACCCTGCTCTGCGCTATACCTAAAATGAAAGTCAACGTGAGCCCAAGCTTCGAAGTAAGGCCCTGATTATCCTTGCAAAACGAGAGGCGTGCAGCAGCTCCATGAGGCCTTCATCGTTGTTCTGCTTTAGTTTCAAGGTAGTAAGCTTTTCAACACTCCTAGGGGCCTTGCTTCAGCACCCGTTTCAGTACCAGAACACTGCGTAGAACCAGGAAGCTCTGGTCCTGCGTGTATGCTGCGTGTCAACCTAGAAATTGGAGACTGATGGCATAAAGCTTCTTTTCCCATTATGAAAGCTCCGTTCATGCGGCCTCGAAGCTACCTGAAAAGCATTGTTGTTGCCGGGGTTTTCCTCACTGCCGGCATGGTTCTGAGAAGAAAATGAGTTTTCTCCTAAGAAACCTTGGGTTTCCAGTTCCTTGTTGGAAGCTCAACCTGCTCTGCTCTATACCTAAAATGAAAGTCAACGTGAGCCCAAGCTTCGAAGTAAGGCCCTGATTATCCTTGCAAAACGAGAGGCGTGCAGCAGCTCCATGAGGCCTTCATCGTTGTTCTGCTTTAGTTTCAAGGTAGTAAGCTTTTCAACACTCCTAGGGGCCTTGCTTCAGCACCCGTTTCAGTCAGAACACTGCGTAGAACCAGGAAGCTCTGCTCCTGCGTGTATGCTGCGTGTCAACCTAGAAATTAGAGACTGATGGCACAAGGCTAGTTTTCCCATTATGAAAGCTCCGTTGATGCGGCCCCGAAGCTACCTGAAAAGCACTGTTGTTACCGTGCTTTTACTTACAGCCGGCATGGTTCATAGAAGAAAATGAGTTTTCTCGAAAGAAACCTTCTGCTTCCAGTTCCTAGTTGGAAGCTCACCCTGCTCTGCTCTATACCAAACGTGAAAGTCAATGTGAGCACTAGCCTCGAAGTAAGGCCCTGATTATCCTGGCAAAACGGGAGGCGTGCAGCAGCTCCATGAGGCCTTCATCGCTGTTCTGCTTTAGTTTCACGGTAGTAAGCTTTCCAACATTCCTAGGGACTTTGCTTAAGCAACCGTTTCGGTACCAGAACACTGCGTAGAGACAGTAAGCTCTGGTCCTGCGTGTATGCTGCGTGTCAACCTAGAAATTGGAGACTGATGGCATAAGGCTTCTTTTCCCATTATGAAAGCTCCGTTTATGCGGCCTCAAAGCTACCTGAAAAGCATTGTTGTTGCCTGGGTTTTCCTCACTGCAGGCATGGTTCTGAGAAGAAAATGAGTTTTCTCCTAAGAAACCTTGGGTTTCCAGTTCCTTGTTGGAAGCTCACCCTGCTCTGCTCTATACCTAATGTGAAAGTCAACGTGAGCCCAAGCTTCGAAGTAAGGCCCTGATTATCCTTGCAAAACGAGAGGCGTGCAGCAGCTCCATGAGGCCTTCATCGTTGTTCTGCTTTAGTTTCAAGGTAGTAAGCTTTGCAACACTCCTAGGGGACTTGCTTCCTCACCCGTTTCAGTACCGGAACACTGCGTAGAACCAGGAAGCTCTGGTCCTGCGTGTATGCTGCGTGTCAACCTAGAAATTAGAGACCGATGGCACAAGGCTAGTTTTCCCATTATGAAAGCTCCGTTGATGCGGCCCCGAAGCTACCTGAAAAGCACTGTTGTTACCGTGCTTTTACTTACAGCCGGCATGGTTCATAGAAGAAAATGAGTTTTCTCGAAAGAAACCTTGTGCTTCCAGTTCCTAGTTGGAAGCTCACCCGGCTCTGCTCTATACCAAACGTGAAAGTCAATGTGAGCACTAGCCTCGAAGTAAGGCCCTGATTATCCTGGCAAAACGGGAGGCGTGCAGCAGCTCCATGAGGCCTTCATCGCTGTTCTGCTTTAGTTTCACGGTAGTAAGCTTTCCAACATTCCTAGGGACTTTGCTTAAGCAACCGTTTCGGTACCAGAACACTGCGTAGAGACAGTAAGCTCTGGTCCTGCGTGTATGCTGCGTGTCAACCTAGAAATTGCAGACTGATGGCATAAGGCTTCTTTTCCCATTATGAAAGCTCCGTTCATGCGGCCTCGAAGCTACCTGAAAAGCATGGTTGTTGCCGGGGTTTTCCTCACTGCCGGCATGGTTCTGAGAAGAAAATGAGTTTTCTCCTAAGTAACATTGGGTTTCCAGTTCCTTGTTGGAAGCTCACCCTGCTCTGCTCTACACCTAATGTGAAAGTCAACGTGAGCCCAAGCTTCGAAGTAAGGCCCTGATTATCCTGGCAAAACGAGAGGCGTGCAGCAGCTCCATGAGGCCTTCATCGTTGTTCTGCTTTAGTTTCAAGGTAGTAAGCTTTGCAACACTCCTAGGGGACTTGCTTCAGCACCCGTTTCAGTACCAGAACACTGCGTAGAACCAGGAAGCTCTGCTCCTGCGTGTATGCTGCGTGTCAACCTAGAAATTAGAGACCGATGGCACAAGGCTAGTTTTCCCATTATGAAAGCTCCGTTGATGCGGCCCCGAAGCTACCTGAAAAGCACTGTTGTTACCGTGCTTTTACTTACAGCCGGCATGGTTCATAGAAGAAAATGAGTTTTCTCGAAAGAAACCTTCTGCTTCCAGTTCCTAGTTGGAAGCTCACCCTGCTCTGCTCTATACCAAACGTGAAAGTCAATGTGAGCACTAGCCTCGAAGTAAGGCCCTGATTATCCTGGCAAAACGGGAGGCGTGCAGCAGCTCCATGAGGCCTTCATCGCTGTTCTGCTTTAGTTTCACGGTAGTAAGCTTTCCAACATTCCTAGGGACTTTGCTTAAGCAACCGTTTCGGTACCAGAACACTGCGTAGAGACAGTAAGCTCTGGTCCTGCGTGTATGCTGCGTGTCAACCTAGAAATTGGAGACTGATGGCATAAGGCTTCTTTTCCCATTATGAAAGCTCCGTTCATGCGGCCTCGAAGCTACCTGAAAAGCATTGTTGTTGCCGGGGTTTTCCTCACTGCCGGCATGGTTCTGAGAAGAAAATGAGTTTTCTCCTAAGAAACCTTGGGTTTCCAGTTCCTTGTTGGAAGCTCAACCTGCTCTGCTCTATACCTAAAATGAAAGTCAACGTGAGCCCAAGCTTCGAAGTAAGGCCCTGATTATCCTTGCAAAACGAGAGGCGTGCAGCAGCTCCATGAGGCCTTCATCGTTGTTCTGCTTTAGTTTCAAGGTAGTAAGCTTTTCAACACTCCTAGGGGCCTTGCTTCAGCACCCGTTTCAGTCAGAACACTGCGTAGAACCAGGAAGCTCTGCTCCTGCGTGTATGCTGCGTGTCAACCTAGAAATTAGAGACCGATGGCACAAGGCTAGTTTTCCCATTATGAAAGCTCCGTTGATGCGGCCCCGAAGCTACCTGAAAAGCACTGTTGTTACCGTGCTTTTACTTACAGCCGGCATGGTTCATAGAAGAAAATGAGTTTTCTCGAAAGAAACCTTCTGCTTCCAGTTCCTAGTTGGAAGCTCACCCTGCTCTGCTCTATACCAAACGTGAAAGTCAATGTGAGCACTAGCCTCGAAGTAAGGCCCTGATTATCCTGGCAAAACGGGAGGCGTGCAGCAGCTCCATGAGGCCTTCATCGCTGTTCTGCTTTAGTTTCACGGTAGTAAGCTTTCCAAGACTCCTAGGGACTTTGCTTAAGCAACCGTTTCGGTACCAGAACACTGCGTAGAGACAGTAAGCTCTGGTCCTGCGTGTATGCTGCGTGTCAACCTAGAAATTGGAGACTGATGGCATAAGGCTTCTTTTCCCATTATGAAAGCTCCGTTCATGCGGCCTCGAAGCTACCTGAAAAGCATTGTTGTTGCCGGGGTTTTCCTCACTGCCGGCATGGTTCTGAGAAGAAAATGAGTTTTCTCCTAAGAAACCTTGGGTTTCCAGTTCCTTGTTGGAAGCTCACCCTGCTCTGCGCTATACCTAAAATGAAAGTCAACGTGAGCCCAAGCTTCGAAGTAAGGCCCTGATTATCCTTGCAAAACGAGAGGCGTGCAGCAGCTCCATGAGGCCTTCATCGTTGTTCTGCTTTAGTTTCAAGGTAGTAAGCTTTTCAACACTCCTAGGGGCCTTGCTTCAGCACCCGTTTCAGTACCAGAACACTGCGTAGAACCAGGAAGCTCTGGTCCTGCGTGTATGCTGCGTGTCAACCTAGAAATTGGAGACTGATGGCATAAAGCTTCTTTTCCCATTATGAAAGCTCCGTTCATGCGGCCTCGAAGCTACCTGAAAAGCATTGTTGTTGCCGGGGTTTTCCTCACTGCCGGCATGGTTCTGAGAAGAAAATGAGTTTTCTCCTAAGAAACCTTGGGTTTCCAGTTCCTTGTTGGAAGCTCAACCTGCTCTGCTCTATACCTAAAATGAAAGTCAACGTGAGCCCAAGCTTCGAAGTAAGGCCCTGATTATCCTTGCAAAACGAGAGGCGTGCAGCAGCTCCATGAGGCCTTCATCGTTGTTCTGCTTTAGTTTCAAGGTAGTAAGCTTTTCAACACTCCTAGGGGCCTTGCTTCAGCACCCGTTTCAGTCAGAACACTGCGTAGAACCAGGAAGCTCTGCTCCTGCGTGTATGCTGCGTGTCAACCTAGAAATTAGAGACTGATGGCACAAGGCTAGTTTTCCCATTATGAAAGCTCCGTTGATGCGGCCCCGAAGCTACCTGAAAAGCACTGTTGTTACCGTGCTTTTACTTACAGCCGGCATGGTTCATAGAAGAAAATGAGTTTTCTCGAAAGAAACCTTGTGCTTCCAGTTCCTAGTTGGAAGCTCACCCGGCTCTGCTCTATACCAAACGTGAAAGTCAATGTGAGCACTAGCCTCGAAGTAAGGCCCTGATTATCCTGGCAAAACGGGAGGCGTGCAGCAGCTCCATGAGGCCTTCATCGCTGTTCTGCTTTAGTTTCACGGTAGTAAGCTTTCCAACATTCCTAGGGACTTTGCTTAAGCAACCGTTTCGGTACCAGAACACTGCGTAGAGACAGTAAGCTCTGGTCCTGCGTGTATGCTGCGTGTCAACCTAGAAATTGGAGACTGATGGCACAAGGCTTCTTTTCCCATTATGAAAGCTCCGTTCATGCGGCCTCGAAGCTACCTGAAAAGCATTGTTGTTGCCGGGGTTTTCCTCACTGCCGGCATGGTTCTGAGAAGAAAATGAGTTTTCTCCTAAGAAACCTTGGGTTTCCAGTTCCTTGTTGGAAGCTCACCCTGCTCTGCGCTATACCTAAAATGAAAGTCAACGTGAGCCCAAGCTTCGAAGTAAGGCCCTGATTATCCTTGCAAAACGAGAGGCGTGCAGCAGCTCCATGAGGCCTTCATCGTTGTTCTGCTTTAGTTTCAAGGTAGTAAGCTTTTCAACACTCCTAGGGGCCTTGCTTCAGCACCCGTTTCAGTACCAGAACACTGCGTAGAACCAGGAAGCTCTGCTCCTGCGTGTATGCTGCGTGTCAACCTAGAAATTGGAGACTGATGGCATAAAGCTTCTTTTCCCATTATGAAAGCTCCGTTCATGCGGCCTCGAAGCTACCTGAAAAGCATTGTTGTTGCCGGGGTTTTCCTCACTGCCGGCATGGTTCTGAGAAGAAAATGAGTTTTCTCCTAAGAAACCTTGGGTTTCCCGTTCCTTGTTGGAAGCTCAACCTGCTCTGCTCTATACCTAAAATGAAAGTCAACGTGAGCCCAAGCTTCGAAGTAAGGCCCTGATTATCCTGGCAAAACGAGAGGCGTGCAGCAGCTCCATGAGGCCTTCATCGTTGTTCTGCTTTAGTTTCAAGGTAGTAAGCTTTGCAACACTCCTAGGGGCCTTGCTTCAGCACCCGTTTCAGTACCAGAACACTGCGTAGAACCAGGAAGCTCTGCTCCTGCGTGTATGCTGCGTGTCAACCTAGAAATTAGAGACCGATGGCACAAGGCTAGTTTTCCCATTATGAAAGCTCCGTTGATGCGGCCCCGAAGCTACCTGAAAAGCACTGTTGTTACCGTGCTTTTACTTACAGCCGGCATGGTTCATAGAAGAAAATGAGTTTTCTCGAAAGAAACCTTCTGCTTCCAGTTCCTAGTTGGAAGCTCACCCTGCTCTGCTCTATACCAAACGTGAAAGTCAATGTGAGCACTAGCCTCGAAGTAAGGCCCTGATTATCCTGGCAAAACGGGAGGCGTGCAGCAGCTCCATGAGGCCTTCATCGCTGTTCTGCTTTAGTTTCACGGTAGTAAGCTTTCCAAGACTCCTAGGGACTTTGCTTAAGCAACCGTTTCGGTACCAGAACACTGCGTAGAGACAGTAAGCTCTGGTCCTGCGTGTATGCTGCGTGTCAACCTAGAAATTGGAGACTGATGGCATAAGGCTTCTTTTCCCATTATGAAAGCTCCGTTCATGCGGCCTCGAAGCTACCTGAAAAGCATTGTTGTTGCCGGGGTTTTCCTCACTGCCGGCATGGTTCTGAGAAGAAAATGAGTTTTCTCCTAAGAAACCTTGGGTTTCCAGTTCCTTGTTGGAAGCTCACCCTGCTCTGCGCTATACCTAAAATGAAAGTCAACGTGAGCCCAAGCTTCGAAGTAAGGCCCTGATTATCCTTGCAAAACGAGAGGCGTGCAGCAGCTCCATGAGGCCTTCATCGTTGTTCTGCTTTAGTTTCAAGGTAGTAAGCTTTTCAACACTCCTAGGGGCCTTGCTTCAGCACCCGTTTCAGTACCAGAACACTGCGTAGAACCAGGAAGCTCTGGTCCTGCGTGTATGCTGCGTGTCAACCTAGAAATTGGAGACTGATGGCATAAAGCTTCTTTTCCCATTATGAAAGCTCCGTTCATGCGGCCTCGAAGCTACCTGAAAAGCATTGTTGTTGCCGGGGTTTTCCTCACTGCCGGCATGGTTCTGAGAAGAAAATGAGTTTTCTCCTAAGAAACCTTGGGTTTCCAGTTCCTTGTTGGAAGCTCAACCTGCTCTGCTCTATACCTAAAATGAAAGTCAACGTGAGCCCAAGCTTCGAAGTAAGGCCCTGATTATCCTTGCAAAACGAGAGGCGTGCAGCAGCTCCATGAGGCCTTCATCGTTGTTCTGCTTTAGTTTCAAGGTAGTAAGCTTTTCAACACTCCTAGGGGCCTTGCTTCAGCACCCGTTTCAGTCAGAACACTGCGTAGAACCAGGAAGCTCTGCTCCTGCGTGTATGCTGCGTGTCAACCTAGAAATTAGAGACTGATGGCACAAGGCTAGTTTTCCCATTATGAAAGCTCCGTTGATGCGGCCCCGAAGCTACCTGAAAAGCACTGTTGTTACCGTGCTTTTACTTACAGCCGGCATGGTTCATAGAAGAAAATGAGTTTTCTCGAAAGAAACCTTGTGCTTCCAGTTCCTAGTTGGAAGCTCACCCGGCTCTGCTCTATACCAAACGTGAAAGTCAATGTGAGCACTAGCCTCGAAGTAAGGCCCTGATTATCCTGGCAAAACGGGAGGCGTGCAGCAGCTCCATGAGGCCTTCATCGCTGTTCTGCTTTAGTTTCACGGTAGTAAGCTTTCCAACATTCCTAGGGACTTTGCTTAAGCAACCGTTTCGGTACCAGAACACTGCGTAGAGACAGTAAGCTCTGGTCCTGCGTGTATGCTGCGTGTCAACCTAGAAATTGGAGACTGATGGCACAAGGCTTCTTTTCCCATTATGAAAGCTCCGTTCATGCGGCCTCGAAGCTACCTGAAAAGCATTGTTGTTGCCGGGGTTTTCCTCACTGCCGGCATGGTTCTGAGAAGAAAATGAGTTTTCTCCTAAGAAACCTTGGGTTTCCAGTTCCTTGTTGGAAGCTCACCCTGCTCTGCGCTATACCTAAAATGAAAGTCAACGTGAGCCCAAGCTTCGAAGTAAGGCCCTGATTATCCTTGCAAAACGAGAGGCGTGCAGCAGCTCCATGAGGCCTTCATCGTTGTTCTGCTTTAGTTTCAAGGTAGTAAGCTTTTCAACACTCCTAGGGGCCTTGCTTCAGCACCCGTTTCAGTACCAGAACACTGCGTAGAACCAGGAAGCTCTGGTCCTGCGTGTATGCTGCGTGTCAACCTAGAAATTGGAGACTGATGGCATAAAGCTTCTTTTCCCATTATGAAAGCTCCGTTCATGCGGCCTCGAAGCTACCTGAAAAGCATTGTTGTTGCCGGGGTTTTCCTCACTGCCGGCATGGTTCTGAGAAGAAAATGAGTTTTCTCCTAAGAAACCTTGGGTTTCCCGTTCCTTGTTGGAAGCTCAACCTGCTCTGCTCTATACCTAAAATGAAAGTCAACGTGAGCCCAAGCTTCGAAGTAAGGCCCTGATTATCCTTGCAAAACGAGAGGCGTGCAGCAGCTCCATGAGGCCTTCATCGTTGTTCTGCTTTAGTTTCAAGGTAGTAAGCTTTTCAACACTCCTAGGGGCCTTGCTTCAGCACCCGTTTCAGTCAGAACACTGCGTAGAACCAGGAAGCTCTGCTCCTGCGTGTATGCTGCGTGTCAACCTAGAAATTAGAGACTGATGGCACAAGGCTAGTTTTCCCATTATGAAAGCTCCGTTGATGCGGCCCCGAAGCTACCTGAAAAGCACTGTTGTTACCGTGCTTTTACTTACAGCCGGCATGGTTCATAGAAGAAAATGAGTTTTCTCGAAAGAAACCTTGTGCTTCCAGTTCCTAGTTGGAAGCTCACCCTGCTCTGCTCTATACCAAACGTGAAAGTCAATGTGAGCACTAGCCTCGAAGTAAGGCCCTGATTATCCTGGCAAAACGGGAGGCGTGCAGCAGCTCCATGAGGCCTTCATCGCTGTTCTGCTTTAGTTTCACGGTAGTAAGCTTTCCAACATTCCTAGGGACTTTGCTTAAGCAACCGTTTCGGTACCAGAACACTGCGTAGAGACAGTAAGCTCTGGTCCTGCGTGTATGCTGCGTGTCAACCTAGAAATTGGAGACTGATGGCATAAGGCTTCTTTTCCCATTATGAAAGCTCCGTTCATGCGGCCTCGAAGCTACCTGAAAAGCATTGTTGTTGCCGGGGTTTTCCTCACTGCCGGCATGGTTCTGAGAAGAAAATGAGTTTTCTCCTAAGAAACCTTGGGTTTCCCGTTCCTTGTTGGAAGCTCAACCTGCTCTGCTCTATACCTAAAATGAAAGTCAACGTGAGCCCAAGCTTCGAAGTAAGGCCCTGATTATCCTTGCAAAACGAGAGGCGTGCAGCAGCTCCATGAGGCCTTCATCGTTGTTCTGCTTTAGTTTCAAGGTAGTAAGCTTTTCAACACTCCTAGGGGCCTTGCTTCAGCACCCGTTTCAGTCAGAACACTGCGTAGAACCAGGAAGCTCTGCTCCTGCGTGTATGCTGCGTGTCAACCTAGAAATTAGAGACTGATGGCACAAGGCTAGTTTTCCCATTATGAAAGCTCCGTTGATGCGGCCCCGAAGCTACCTGAAAAGCACTGTTGTTACCGTGCTTTTACTTACAGCCGGCATGGTTCATAGAAGAAAATGAGTTTTCTCGAAAGAAACCTTGTGCTTCCAGTTCCTAGTTGGAAGCTCAACCTGCTCTGCTCTATACCAAACGTGAAAGTCAATGTGAGCACTAGCCTCGAAGTAAGGCCCTGATTATCCTGGCAAAACGGGAGGCGTGCAGCAGCTCCATGAGGCCTTCATCGCTGTTCTGCTTTAGTTTCACGGTAGTAAGCTTTCCAACATTCCTAGGGACTTTGCTTAAGCAACCGTTTCGGTACCAGAACACTGCGTAGAGACAGTAAGCTCTGGTCCTGCGTGTATGCTGCGTGTCAACCTAGAAATTGGAGACTGATGGCATAAGGCTTCTTTTCCCATTATGAAAGCTCCGTTCATGCGGCCTCGAAGCTACCTGAAAAGCATTGTTGTTGCCGGGGTTTTCCTCACTGCCGGCATGGTTCTGAGAAGAAAATGAGTTTTCTCCTAAGTAACATTGGGTTTCCAGTTCCTTGTTGGAAGCTCACCCTGCTCTGCTCTACACCTAATGTGAAAGTCAACGTGAGCCCAAGCTTCGAAGTAAGGCCCTGATTATCCTGGCAAAACGAGAGGCGTGCAGCAGCTCCATGAGGCCTTCATCGCTGTTCTGCTTTAGTTTCAAGGTAGTAAGCTTTGCAACACTCCTAGGGGCCTTGCTTCAGCACCCGTTTCAGTACCAGAACACTGCGTAGAACCAGGAAGCTCTGCTCCTGCGTGTATGCTGCGTGTCAACCTAGAAATTAGAGACCGATGGCACAAGGCTAGTTTTCCCATTATGAAAGCTCCGTTGATGCGGCCCCGAAGCTACCTGAAAAGCACTGTTGTTACCGTGCTTTTACTTACAGCCGGCATGGTTCATAGAAGAAAATGAGTTTTCTCGAAAGAAACCTTCTGCTTCCAGTTCCTAGTTGGAAGCTCACCCTGCTCTGCTCTATACCAAACGTGAAAGTCAATGTGAGCACTAGCCTCGAAGTAAGGCCCTGATTATCCTGGCAAAACGGGAGGCGTGCAGCAGCTCCATGAGGCCTTCATCGCTGTTCTGCTTTAGTTTCACGGTAGTAAGCTTTCCAAGACTCCTAGGGACTTTGCTTAAGCAACCGTTTCGGTACCAGAACACTGCGTAGAGACAGTAAGCTCTGGTCCTGCGTGTATGCTGCGTGTCAACCTAGAAATTGGAGACTGATGGCATAAGGCTTCTTTTCCCATTATGAAAGCTCCGTTCATGCGGCCTCGAAGCTACCTGAAAAGCATTGTTGTTGCCGGGGTTTTCCTCACTGCCGGCATGGTTCTGAGAAGAAAATGAGTTTTCTCCTAAGAAACCTTGGGTTTCCCGTTCCTTGTTGGAAGCTCAACCTGCTCTGCTCTATACCTAAAATGAAAGTCAACGTGAGCCCAAGCTTCGAAGTAAGGCCCTGATTATCCTTGCAAAACGAGAGGCGTGCAGCAGCTCCATGAGGCCTTCATCGTTGTTCTGCTTTAGTTTCAAGGTAGTAAGCTTTTCAACACTCCTAGGGGCCTTGCTTCAGCACCCGTTTCAGTCAGAACACTGCGTAGAACCAGGAAGCTCTGCTCCTGCGTGTATGCTGCGTGTCAACCTAGAAATTAGAGACTGATGGCACAAGGCTAGTTTTCCCATTATGAAAGCTCCGTTGATGCGGCCCCGAAGCTACCTGAAAAGCACTGTTGTTACCGTGCTTTTACTTACAGCCGGCATGGTTCATAGAAGAAAATGAGTTTTCTCGAAAGAAACCTTGTGCTTCCAGTTCCTAGTTGGAAGCTCACCCTGCTCTGCTCTATACCAAACGTGAAAGTCAATGTGAGCACTAGCCTCGAAGTAAGGCCCTGATTATCCTGGCAAAACGGGAGGCGTGCAGCAGCTCCATGAGGCCTTCATCGCTGTTCTGCTTTAGTTTCACGGTAGTAAGCTTTCCAACATTCCTAGGGACTTTGCTTAAGCAACCGTTTCGGTACCAGAACACTGCGTAGAGACAGTAAGCTCTGGTCCTGCGTGTATGCTGCGTGTCAACCTAGAAATTGGAGACTGATGGCATAAGGCTTCTTTTCCCATTATGAAAGCTCCGTTTATGCGGCCTCAAAGCTACCTGAAAAGCATTGTTGTTGCCGGGGTTTTCCTCACTGCAGGCATGGTTCTGAGAAGAAAATGAGTTTTCTCCTAAGAAACCTTGGGTTTCCAGTTCCTTGTTGGAAGCTCACCCTGCTCTGCTCTATACCTAATGTGAAAGTCAACGTGAGCCCAAGCTTCGAAGTAAGGCCCTGATTATCCTTGCAAAACGAGAGGCGTGCAGCAGCTCCATGAGGCCTTCATCGTTGTTCTGCTTTAGTTTCAAGGTAGTAAGCTTTGCAACACTCCTAGGGGACTTGCTTCCTCACCCGTTTCAGTACCGGAACACTGCGTAGAACCAGGAAGCTCTGCTCCTGCGTGTATGCTGCGTGTCAACCTAGAAATTAGAGACCGATGGCACAAGGCTAGTTTTCCCATTATGAAAGCTCCGTTGATGCGGCCCCGAAGCTACCTGAAAAGCACTGTTGTTACCGTGCTTTTACTTACAGCCGGCATGGTTCATAGAAGAAAATGAGTTTTCTCGAAAGAAACCTTGTGCTTCCAGTTCCTAGTTGGAAGCTCACCCGGCTCTGCTCTATACCAAACGTGAAAGTCAATGTGAGCACTAGCCTCGAAGTAAGGCCCTGATTATCCTGGCAAAACGGGAGGCGTGCAGCAGCTCCATGAGGCCTTCATCGCTGTTCTGCTTTAGTTTCACGGTAGTAAGCTTTCCAACATTCCTAGGGACTTTGCTTAAGCAACCGTTTCGGTACCAGAACACTGCGTAGAGACAGTAAGCTCTGGTCCTGCGTGTATGCTGCGTGTCAACCTAGAAATTGCAGACTGATGGCATAAGGCTTCTTTTCCCATTATGAAAGCTCCGTTCATGCGGCCTCGAAGCTACCTGAAAAGCATGGTTGTTGCCGGGGTTTTCCTCACTGCCGGCATGGTTCTGAGAAGAAAATGAGTTTTCTCCTAAGTAACATTGGGTTTCCAGTTCCTTGTTGGAAGCTCACCCTGCTCTGCTCTACACCTAATGTGAAAGTCAACGTGAGCCCAAGCTTCGAAGTAAGGCCCTGATTATCCTGGCAAAACGAGAGGCGTGCAGCAGCTCCATGAGGCCTTCATCGTTGTTCTGCTTTAGTTTCAAGGTAGTAAGCTTTTCAACACTCCTAGGGGCCTTGCTTCAGCACCCGTTTCAGTACCAGAACACTGCGTAGAACCAGGAAGCTCTGGTCCTGCGTGTATGCTGCGTGTCAACCTAGAAATTGGAGACTGATGGCATAAAGCTTCTTTTCCCATTATGAAAGCTCCGTTCATGCGGCCTCGAAGCTACCTGAAAAGCATTGTTGTTGCCGGGGTTTTCCTCACTGCCGGCATGGTTCTGAGAAGAAAATGAGTTTTCTCCTAAGAAACCTTGGGTTTCCCGTTCCTTGTTGGAAGCTCAACCTGCTCTGCTCTATACCTAAAATGAAAGTCAACGTGAGCCCAAGCTTCGAAGTAAGGCCCTGATTATCCTTGCAAAACGAGAGGCGTGCAGCAGCTCCATGAGGCCTTCATCGTTGTTCTGCTTTAGTTTCAAGGTAGTAAGCTTTTCAACACTCCTAGGGGCCTTGCTTCAGCACCCGTTTCAGTCAGAACACTGCGTAGAACCAGGAAGCTCTGCTCCTGCGTGTATGCTGCGTGTCAACCTAGAAATTAGAGACTGATGGCACAAGGCTAGTTTTCCCATTATGAAAGCTCCGTTGATGCGGCCCCGAAGCTACCTGAAAAGCACTGTTGTTACCGTGCTTTTACTTACAGCCGGCATGGCTCATAGAAGAAAATGAGTTTTCTCGAAAGAAACCTTGTGCTTCCAGTTCCTAGTTGGAAGCTCACCCTGCTCTGCTCTATACCAAACGTGAAAGTCAATGTGAGCACTAGCCTCGAAGTAAGGCCCTGATTATCCTGGCAAAACGGGAGGCGTGCAGCAGCTCCATGAGGCCTTCATCGCTGTTCTGCTTTAGTTTCACGGTAGTAAGCTTTCCAACATTCCTAGGGACTTTGCTTAAGCAACCGTTTCGGTACCAGAACACTGCGTAGAGACAGTAAGCTCTGGTCCTGCGTGTATGCTGCGTGTCAACCTAGAAATTGGAGACTGATGGCATAAGGCTTCTTTTCCCATTATGAAAGCTCCGTTCATGCGGCCTCGAAGCTACCTGAAAAGCATTGTTGTTGCCGGGGTTTTCCTCACTGCCGGCATGGTTCTGAGAAGAAAATGAGTTTTCTCCTAAGAAACCTTGGGTTTCCAGTTCCTTGTTGGAAGCTCACCCTGCTCTGCGCTATACCTAAAATGAAAGTCAACGTGAGCCCAAGCTTCGAAGTAAGGCCCTGATTATCCTTGCAAAACGAGAGGCGTGCAGCAGCTCCATGAGGCCTTCATCGTTGTTCTGCTTTAGTTTCAAGGTAGTAAGCTTTTCAACACTCCTAGGGGCCTTGCTTCAGCACCCGTTTCAGTACCAGAACACTGCGTAGAACCAGGAAGCTCTGGTCCTGCGTGTATGCTGCGTGTCAACCTAGAAATTGGAGACTGATGGCATAAAGCTTCTTTTCCCATTATGAAAGCTCCGTTCATGCGGCCTCGAAGCTACCTGAAAAGCATTGTTGTTGCCGGGGTTTTCCTCACTGCCGGCATGGTTCTGAGAAGAAAATGAGTTTTCTCCTAAGAAACCTTGGGTTTCCAGTTCCTTGTTGGAAGCTCAACCTGCTCTGCTCTATACCTAAAATGAAAGTCAACGTGAGCCCAAGCTTCGAAGTAAGGCCCTGATTATCCTTGCAAAACGAGAGGCGTGCAGCAGCTCCATGAGGCCTTCATCGTTGTTCTGCTTTAGTTTCAAGGTAGTAAGCTTTTCAACACTCCTAGGGGCCTTGCTTCAGCACCCGTTTCAGTCAGAACACTGCGTAGAACCAGGAAGCTCTGCTCCTGCGTGTATGCTGCGTGTCAACCTAGAAATTAGAGACTGATGGCACAAGGCTAGTTTTCCCATTATGAAAGCTCCGTTGATGCGGCCCCGAAGCTACCTGAAAAGCACTGTTGTTACCGTGCTTTTACTTACAGCCGGCATGGTTCATAGAAGAAAATGAGTTTTCTCGAAAGAAACCTTGTGCTTCCAGTTCCTAGTTGGAAGCTCACCCGGCTCTGCTCTATACCAAACGTGAAAGTCAATGTGAGCACTAGCCTCGAAGTAAGGCCCTGATTATCCTGGCAAAACGGGAGGCGTGCAGCAGCTCCATGAGGCCTTCATCGCTGTTCTGCTTTAGTTTCACGGTAGTAAGCTTTCCAACATTCCTAGGGACTTTGCTTAAGCAACCGTTTCGGTACCAGAACACTGCGTAGAGACAGTAAGCTCTGGTCCTGCGTGTATGCTGCGTGTCAACCTAGAAATTGGAGACTGATGGCACAAGGCTTCTTTTCCCATTATGAAAGCTCCGTTCATGCGGCCTCGAAGCTACCTGAAAAGCATTGTTGTTGCCGGGGTTTTCCTCACTGCCGGCATGGTTCTGAGAAGAAAATGAGTTTTCTCCTAAGAAACCTTGGGTTTCCAGTTCCTTGTTGGAAGCTCACCCTGCTCTGCGCTATACCTAAAATGAAAGTCAACGTGAGCCCAAGCTTCGAAGTAAGGCCCTGATTATCCTTGCAAAACGAGAGGCGTGCAGCAGCTCCATGAGGCCTTCATCGTTGTTCTGCTTTAGTTTCAAGGTAGTAAGCTTTTCAACACTCCTAGGGGCCTTGCTTCAGCACCCGTTTCAGTACCAGAACACTGCGTAGAACCAGGAAGCTCTGGTCCTGCGTGTATGCTGCGTGTCAACCTAGAAATTGGAGACTGATGGCATAAAGCTTCTTTTCCCATTATGAAAGCTCCGTTCATGCGGCCTCGAAGCTACCTGAAAAGCATTGTTGTTGCCGGGGTTTTCCTCACTGCCGGCATGGTTCTGAGAAGAAAATGAGTTTTCTCCTAAGAAACCTTGGGTTTCCCGTTCCTTGTTGGAAGCTCAACCTGCTCTGCTCTATACCTAAAATGAAAGTCAACGTGAGCCCAAGCTTCGAAGTAAGGCCCTGATTATCCTTGCAAAACGAGAGGCGTGCAGCAGCTCCATGAGGCCTTCATCGTTGTTCTGCTTTAGTTTCAAGGTAGTAAGCTTTTCAACACTCCTAGGGGCCTTGCTTCAGCACCCGTTTCAGTCAGAACACTGCGTAGAACCAGGAAGCTCTGCTCCTGCGTGTATGCTGCGTGTCAACCTAGAAATTAGAGACTGATGGCACAAGGCTAGTTTTCCCATTATGAAAGCTCCGTTGATGCGGCCCCGAAGCTACCTGAAAAGCACTGTTGTTACCGTGCTTTTACTTACAGCCGGCATGGTTCATAGAAGAAAATGAGTTTTCTCGAAAGAAACCTTGTGCTTCCAATTCCTAGTTGGAAGCTCACCCTGCTCTGCTCTATACCAAACGTAAAAGTCAATGTGAGCACTAGCCTCGAAGTAAGGCCCTGATTATCCTGGCAAAACGGGAGGCGTGCAGCAGCTCCATGAGGCCTTCATCGCTGTTCTGCTTTAGTTTCACGGTAGTAAGCTTTCCAACATTCCTAGGGACTTTGCTTAAGCAACCGTTTCGGTACCAGAACACTGCGTAGAGACAGTAAGCTCTGGTCCTGCGTGTATGCTGCGTGTCAACCTAGAAATTGGAGACTGATGGCATAAGGCTTCTTTTCCCATTATGAAAGCTCCGTTTATGCGGCCTCAAAGCTACCTGAAAAGCATTGTTGTTGCCGGGGTTTTCCTCACTGTAGGCATGGTTCTGAGAAGAAAATGAGTTTTCTCCTAAGAAACCTTGGGTTTCCAGTTCCTTGTTGGAAGCTCACCCTGCTCTGCTCTATACCTAATGTGAAAGTCAACGTGAGCCCAAGCTTCGAAGTAAGGCCCTGATTATCCTTGCAAAACGAGAGGCGTGCAGCAGCTCCATGAGGCCTTCATCGTTGTTCTGCTTTAGTTTCAAGGTAGTAAGCTTTGCAACACTCCTAGGGGACTTGCTTCCTCACCCGTTTCAGTACCGGAACACTGCGTAGAACCAGGAAGCTCTGCTCCTGCGTGTATGCTGCGTGTCAACCTAGAAATTAGAGACCGATGGCACAAGGCTAGTTTTCCCATTATGAAAGCTCCGTTGATGCGGCCCCGAAGCTACCTGAAAAGCACTGTTGTTACCGTGCTTTTACTTACAGCCGGCATGGTTCATAGAAGAAAATGAGTTTTCTCGAAAGAAACCTTGTGCTTCCAGTTCCTAGTTGGAAGCTCACCCGGCTCTGCTCTATACCAAACGTGAAAGTCAATGTGAGCACTAGCCTCGAAGTAAGGCCCTGATTATCCTGGCAAAACGGGAGGCGTGCAGCAGCTCCATGAGGCCTTCATCGCTGTTCTGCTTTAGTTTCACGGTAGTAAGCTTTCCAACATTCCTAGGGACTTTGCTTAAGCAACCGTTTCGGTACCAGAACACTGCGTAGAGACAGTAAGCTCTGGTCCTGCGTGTATGCTGCGTGTCAACCTAGAAATTGCAGACTGATGGCATAAGGCTTCTTTTCCCATTATGAAAGCTCCGTTCATGCGGCCTCGAAGCTACCTGAAAAGCATGGTTGTTGCCGGGGTTTTCCTCACTGCCGGCATGGTTCTGAGAAGAAAATGAGTTTTCTCCTAAGTAACATTGGGTTTCCAGTTCCTTGTTGGAAGCTCACCCTGCTCTGCTCTACACCTAATGTGAAAGTCAACGTGAGCCCAAGCTTCGAAGTAAGGCCCTGATTATCCTGGCAAAACGAGAGGCGTGCAGCAGCTCCATGAGGCCTTCATCGTTGTTCTGCTTTAGTTTCAAGGTAGTAAGCTTTGCAACACTCCTAGGGGACTTGCTTCAGCACCCGTTTCAGTACCAGAACACTGCGTAGAACCAGGAAGCTCTGCTCCTGCGTGTATGCTGCGTGTCAACCTAGAAATTAGAGACCGATGGCACAAGGCTAGTTTTCCCATTATGAAAGCTCCGTTGATGCGGCCCCGAAGCTACCTGAAAAGCACTGTTGTTACCGTGCTTTTACTTACAGCCGGCATGGTTCATAGAAGAAAATGAGTTTTCTCGAAAGAAACCTTCTGCTTCCAGTTCCTAGTTGGAAGCTCACCCTGCTCTGCTCTATACCAAACGTGAAAGTCAATGTGAGCACTAGCCTCGAAGTAAGGCCCTGATTATCCTGGCAAAACGGGAGGCGTGCAGCAGCTCCATGAGGCCTTCATCGCTGTTCTGCTTTAGTTTCACGGTAGTAAGCTTTCCAACATTCCTAGGGACTTTGCTTAAGCAACCGTTTCGGTACCAGAACACTGCGTAGAGACAGTAAGCTCTGGTCCTGCGTGTATGCTGCGTGTCAACCTAGAAATTGGAGACTGATGGCATAAGGCTTCTTTTCCCATTATGAAAGCTCCGTTCATGCGGCCTCGAAGCTACCTGAAAAGCATTGTTGTTGCCGGGGTTTTCCTCACTGCCGGCATGGTTCTGAGAAGAAAATGAGTTTTCTCCTAAGAAACCTTGGGTTTCCAGTTCCTTGTTGGAAGCTCACCCTGCTCTGCGCTATACCTAAAATGAAAGTCAACGTGAGCCCAAGCTTCGAAGTAAGGCCCTGATTATCCTTGCAAAACGAGAGGCGTGCAGCAGCTCCATGAGGCCTTCATCGTTGTTCTGCTTTAGTTTCAAGGTAGTAAGCTTTTCAACACTCCTAGGGGCCTTGCTTCAGCACCCGTTTCAGTACCAGAACACTGCGTAGAACCAGGAAGCTCTGGTCCTGCGTGTATGCTGCGTGTCAACCTAGAAATTGGAGACTGATGGCATAAAGCTTCTTTTCCCATTATGAAAGCTCCGTTCATGCGGCCTCGAAGCTACCTGAAAAGCATTGTTGTTGCCGGGGTTTTCCTCACTGCCGGCATGGTTCTGAGAAGAAAATGAGTTTTCTCCTAAGAAACCTTGGGTTTCCCGTTCCTTGTTGGAAGCTCAACCTGCTCTGCTCTATACCTAAAATGAAAGTCAACGTGAGCCCAAGCTTCGAAGTAAGGCCCTGATTATCCTTGCAAAACGAGAGGCGTGCAGCAGCTCCATGAGGCCTTCATCGTTGTTCTGCTTTAGTTTCAAGGTAGTAAGCTTTTCAACACTCCTAGGGGCCTTGCTTCAGCACCCGTTTCAGTCAGAACACTGCGTAGAACCAGGAAGCTCTGCTCCTGCGTGTATGCTGCGTGTCAACCTAGAAATTAGAGACTGATGGCACAAGGCTAGTTTTCCCATTATGAAAGCTCCGTTGATGCGGCCCCGAAGCTACCTGAAAAGCACTGTTGTTACCGTGCTTTTACTTACAGCCGGCATGGTTCATAGAAGAAAATGAGTTTTCTCGAAAGAAACCTTGTGCTTCCAGTTCCTAGTTGGAAGCTCACCCTGCTCTGCTCTATACCAAACGTGAAAGTCAATGTGAGCACTAGCCTCGAAGTAAGGCCCTGATTATCCTGGCAAAACGGGAGGCGTGCAGCAGCTCCATGAGGCCTTCATCGCTGTTCTGCTTTAGTTTCACGGTAGTAAGCTTTCCAACATTCCTAGGGACTTTGCTTAGGCAACCGTTTCGGTACCAGAACACTGCGTAGAGACAGTAAGCTCTGGTCCTGCGTGTATGCTGCGTGTCAACCTAGAAATTGGAGACTGATGGCATAAGGCTTCTTTTCCCATTATGAAAGCTCCGTTCATGCGGCCTCGAAGCTACCTGAAAAGCATTGTTGTTGCCGGGGTTTTCCTCACTGCCGGCATGGTTCTGAGAAGAAAATGAGTTTTCTCCTAAGAAACCTTGGGTTTCCCGTTCCTTGTTGGAAGCTCAACCTGCTCTGCTCTATACCTAAAATGAAAGTCAACGTGAGCCCAAGCTTCGAAGTAAGGCCCTGATTATCCTTGCAAAACGAGAGGCGTGCAGCAGCTCCATGAGGCCTTCATCGTTGTTCTGCTTTAGTTTCAAGGTAGTAAGCTTTTCAACACTCCTAGGGGCCTTGCTTCAGCACCCGTTTCAGTCAGAACACTGCGTAGAACCAGGAAGCTCTGCTCCTGCGTGTATGCTGCGTGTCAACCTAGAAATTAGAGACTGATGGCACAAGGCTAGTTTTCCCATTATGAAAGCTCCGTTGATGCGGCCCCGAAGCTACCTGAAAAGCACTGTTGTTACCGTGCTTTTACTTACAGCCGGCATGGTTCATAGAAGAAAATGAGTTTTCTCGAAAGAAACCTTGTGCTTCCAGTTCCTAGTTGGAAGCTCAACCTGCTCTGCTCTATAGCAAACGTGAAAGTCAATGTGAGCACTAGCCTCGAAGTAAGGCCCTGATTATCCTGGCAAAACGGGAGGCGTGCAGCAGCTCCATGAGGCCTTCATCGCTGTTCTGCTTTAGTTTCACGGTAGTAAGCTTTCCAACATTCCTAGGGACTTTGCTTAAGCAACCGTTTCGGTACCAGAACACTGCGTAGAGACAGTAAGCTCTGGTCCTGCGTGTATGCTGCGTGTCAACCTAGAAATTGGAGACTGATGGCATAAGGCTTCTTTTCCCATTATGAAAGCTCCGTTCATGCGGCCTCGAAGCTACCTGAAAAGCATTGTTGTTGCCGGGGTTTTCCTCACTGCCGGCATGGTTCTGAGAAGAAAATGAGTTTTCTCCTAAGTAACATTGGGTTTCCAGTTCCTTGTTGGAAGCTCACCCTGCTCTGCTCTACACCTAATGTGAAAGTCAACGTGAGCCCAAGCTTCGAAGTAAGGCCCTGATTATCCTGGCAAAACGAGAGGCGTGCAGCAGCTCCATGAGGCCTTCATCGTTGTTCTGCTTTAGTTTCAAGGTAGTAAGCTTTGCAACACTCCTAGGGGCCTTGCTTCAGCACCCGTTTCAGTACCAGAACACTGCGTAGAACCAGGAAGCTCTGCTCCTGCGTGTATGCTGCGTGTCAACCTAGAAATTAGAGACCGATGGCACAAGGCTAGTTTTCCCATTATGAAAGCTCCGTTGATGCGGCCCCGAAGCTACCTGAAAAGCACTGTTGTTACCGTGCTTTTACTTACAGCCGGCATGGTTCATAGAAGAAAATGAGTTTTCTCGAAAGAAACCTTCTGCTTCCAGTTCCTAGTTGGAAGCTCACCCTGCTCTGCTCTATACCAAACGTGAAAGTCAATGTGAGCACTAGCCTCGAAGTAAGGCCCTGATTATCCTGGCAAAACGGGAGGCGTGCAGCAGCTCCATGAGGCCTTCATCGCTGTTCTGCTTTAGTTTCACGGTAGTAAGCTTTCCAAGACTCCTAGGGACTTTGCTTAAGCAACCGTTTCGGTACCAGAACACTGCGTAGAGACAGTAAGCTCTGGTCCTGCGTGTATGCTGCGTGTCAACCTAGAAATTGGAGACTGATGGCATAAGGCTTCTTTTCCCATTATGAAAGCTCCGTTCATGCGGCCTCGAAGCTACCTGAAAAGCATTGTTGTTGCCGGGGTTTTCCTCACTGCCGGCATGGTTCTGAGAAGAAAATGAGTTTTCTCCTAAGAAACCTTGGGTTTCCAGTTCCTTGTTGGAAGCTCACCCTGCTCTGCGCTATACCTAAAATGAAAGTCAACGTGAGCCCAAGCTTCGAAGTAAGGCCCTGATTATCCTTGCAAAACGAGAGGCGTGCAGCAGCTCCATGAGGCCTTCATCGTTGTTCTGCTTTAGTTTCAAGGTAGTAAGCTTTTCAACACTCCTAGGGGCCTTGCTTCAGCACCCGTTTCAGTACCAGAACACTGCGTAGAACCAGGAAGCTCTGGTCCTGCGTGTATGCTGCGTGTCAACCTAGAAATTGGAGACTGATGGCACAAGGCTAGTTTTCCCATTATGAAAGCTCCGTTGATGCGGCCCCGAAGCTACCTGAAAAGCACTGTTGTTACCGTGCTTTTACTTACAGCCGGCATGGTTCATAGAAGAAAATGAGTTTTCTCGAAAGAAACCTTGTGCTTCCAGTTCCTAGTTGGAAGCTCACCCGGCTCTGCTCTATACCAAACGTGAAAGTCAATGTGAGCACTAGCCTCGAAGTAAGGCCCTGATTATCCTGGCAAAACGGGAGGCGTGCAGCAGCTCCATGAGGCCTTCATCGCTGTTCTGCTTTAGTTTCACGGTAGTAAGCTTTCCAACATTCCTAGGGACTTTGCTTAAGCAACCGTTTCGGTACCAGAACACTGCGTAGAGACAGTAAGCTCTGGTCCTGCGTGTATGCTGCGTGTCAACCTAGAAATTGGAGACTGATGGCACAAGGCTTCTTTTCCCATTATGAAAGCTCCGTTCATGCGGCCTCGAAGCTACCTGAAAAGCATTGTTGTTGCCGGGGTTTTCCTCACTGCCGGCATGGTTCTGAGAAGAAAATGAGTTTTCTCCTAAGAAACCTTGGGTTTCCAGTTCCTTGTTGGAAGCTCACCCTGCTCTGCGCTATACCTAAAATGAAAGTCAACGTGAGCCCAAGCTTCGAAGTAAGGCCCTGATTATCCTTGCAAAACGAGAGGCGTGCAGCAGCTCCATGAGGCCTTCATCGTTGTTCTGCTTTAGTTTCAAGGTAGTAAGCTTTTCAACACTCCTAGGGGCCTTGCTTCAGCACCCGTTTCAGTACCAGAACACTGCGTAGAACCAGGAAGCTCTGGTCCTGCGTGTATGCTGCGTGTCAACCTAGAAATTGGAGACTGATGGCATAAAGCTTCTTTTCCCATTATGAAAGCTCCGTTCATGCGGCCTCGAAGCTACCTGAAAAGCATTGTTGTTGCCGGGGTTTTCCTCACTGCCGGCATGGTTCTGAGAAGAAAATGAGTTTTCTCCTAAGAAACCTTGGGTTTCCCGTTCCTTGTTGGAAGCTCAACCTGCTCTGCTCTATACCTAAAATGAAAGTCAACGTGAGCCCAAGCTTCGAAGTAAGGCCCTGATTATCCTTGCAAAACGAGAGGCGTGCAGCAGCTCCATGAGGCCTTCATCGTTGTTCTGCTTTAGTTTCAAGGTAGTAAGCTTTTCAACACTCCTAGGGGCCTTGCTTCAGCACCCGTTTCAGTCAGAACACTGCGTAGAACCAGGAAGCTCTGCTCCTGCGTGTATGCTGCGTGTCAACCTAGAAATTAGAGACTGATGGCACAAGGCTAGTTTTCCCATTATGAAAGCTCCGTTGATGCGGCCCCGAAGCTACCTGAAAAGCACTGTTGTTACCGTGCTTTTACTTACAGCCGGCATGGTTCATAGAAGAAAATGAGTTTTCTCGAAAGAAACCTTGTGCTTCCAGTTCCTAGTTGGAAGCTCACCCTGCTCTGCTCTATACCAAATGTGAAAGTCAATGTGAGCACTAGCCTCGAAGTAAGGCCCTGATTATCCTGGCAAAACGGGAGGCGTGCAGCAGCTCCATGAGGCCTTCATCGCTGTTCTGCTTTAGTTTCACGGTAGTAAGCTTTCCAACATTCCTAGGGACTTTGCTTAAGCAACCGTTTCGGTACCAGAACACTGCGTAGAGACAGTAAGCTCTGGTCCTGCGTGTATGCTGCGTGTCAACCTAGAAATTGGAGACTGATGGCATAAGGCTTCTTTTCCCATTATGAAAGCTCCGTTTATGCGGCCTCAAAGCTACCTGAAAAGCATTGTTGTTGCCGGGGTTTTCCTCACTGCAGGCATGGTTCTGAGAAGAAAATGAGTTTTCTCCTAAGAAACCTTGGGTTTCCAGTTCCTTGTTGGAAGCTCACCCTGCTCTGCTCTATACCTAATGTGAAAGTCAACGTGAGCCCAAGCTTCGAAGTAAGGCCCTGATTATCCTTGCAAAACGAGAGGCGTGCAGCAGCTCCATGAGGCCTTCATCGTTGTTCTGCTTTAGTTTCAAGGTAGTAAGCTTTGCAACACTCCTAGGGGACTTGCTTCCTCACCCGTTTCAGTACCGGAACACTGCGTAGAACCAGGAAGCTCTGCTCCTGCGTGTATGCTGCGTGTCAACCTAGAAATTAGAGACCGATGGCACAAGGCTAGTTTTCCCATTATGAAAGCTCCGTTGATGCGGCCCCGAAGCTACCTGAAAAGCACTGTTGTTACCGTGCTTTTACTTACAGCCGGCATGGTTCATAGAAGAAAATGAGTTTTCTCGAAAGAAACCTTGTGCTTCCAGTTCCTAGTTGGAAGCTCACCCGGCTCTGCTCTATACCAAACGTGAAAGTCAATGTGAGCACTAGCCTCGAAGTAAGGCCCTGATTATCCTGGCAAAACGGGAGGCGTGCAGCAGCTCCATGAGGCCTTCATCGCTGTTCTGCTTTAGTTTCACGGTAGTAAGCTTTCCAACATTCCTAGGGACTTTGCTTAAGCAACCGTTTCGGTACCAGAACACTGCGTAGAGACAGTAAGCTCTGGTCCTGCGTGTATGCTGCGTGTCAACCTAGAAATTGCAGACTGATGGCATAAGGCTTCTTTTCCCATTATGAAAGCTCCGTTCATGCGGCCTCGAAGCTACCTGAAAAGCATGGTTGTTGCCGGGGTTTTCCTCACTGCCGGCATGGTTCTGAGAAGAAAATGAGTTTTCTCCTAAGTAACATTGGGTTTCCAGTTCCTTGTTGGAAGCTCACCCTGCTCTGCTCTACACCTAATGTGAAAGTCAACGTGAGCCCAAGCTTCGAAGTAAGGCCCTGATTATCCTGGCAAAACGAGAGGCGTGCAGCAGCTCCATGAGGCCTTCATCGTTGTTCTGCTTTAGTTTCAAGGTAGTAAGCTTTTCAACACTCCTAGGGGCCTTGCTTCAGCACCCGTTTCAGTACCAGAACACTGCGTAGAACCAGGAAGCTCTGGTCCTGCGTGTATGCTGCGTGTCAACCTAGAAATTGGAGACTGATGGCATAAAGCTTCTTTTCCCATTATGAAAGCTCCGTTCATGCGGCCTCGAAGCTACCTGAAAAGCATTGTTGTTGCCGGGGTTTTCCTCACTGCCGGCATGGTTCTGAGAAGAAAATGAGTTTTCTCCTAAGAAACCTTGGGTTTCCCGTTCCTTGTTGGAAGCTCAACCTGCTCTGCTCTATACCTAAAATGAAAGTCAACGTGAGCCCAAGCTTCGAAGTAAGGCCCTGATTATCCTTGCAAAACGAGAGGCGTGCAGCAGCTCCATGAGGCCTTCATCGTTGTTCTGCTTTAGTTTCAAGGTAGTAAGCTTTTCAACACTCCTAGGGGCCTTGCTTCAGCACCCGTTTCAGTCAGAACACTGCGTAGAACCAGGAAGCTCTGCTCCTGCGTGTATGCTGCGTGTCAACCTAGAAATTAGAGACTGATGGCACAAGGCTAGTTTTCCCATTATGAAAGCTCCGTTGATGCGGCCCCGAAGCTACCTGAAAAGCACTGTTGTTACCGTGCTTTTACTTACAGCCGGCATGGCTCATAGAAGAAAATGAGTTTTCTCGAAAGAAACCTTGTGCTTCCAGTTCCTAGTTGGAAGCTCACCCTGCTCTGCTCTATACCAAACGTGAAAGTCAATGTGAGCACTAGCCTCGAAGTAAGGCCCTGATTATCCTGGCAAAACGGGAGGCGTGCAGCAGCTCCATGAGGCCTTCATCGCTGTTCTGCTTTAGTTTCACGGTAGTAAGCTTTCCAACATTCCTAGGGACTTTGCTTCAGCAACCGTTTCGGTACCAGAACACTGCGTAGAGACAGTAAGCTCTGGTCCTGCGTGTATGCTGCGTGTCAACCTAGAAATTGGAGACTGATGGCATAAGGCTTCTTTTCCCATTATGAAAGCTCCGTTCATGCGGCCTCGAAGCTACCTGAAAAGCATTGTTGTTGCCGGGGTTTTCCTCACTGCCGGCATGGTTCTGAGAAGAAAATGAGTTTTCTCCTAAGAAACCTTGGGTTTCCAGTTCCTTGTTGGAAGCTCACCCTGCTCTGCGCTATACCTAAAATGAAAGTCAACGTGAGCCCAAGCTTCGAAGTAAGGCCCTGATTATCCTTGCAAAACGAGAGGCGTGCAGCAGCTCCATGAGGCCTTCATCGTTGTTCTGCTTTAGTTTCAAGGTAGTAAGCTTTTCAACACTCCTAGGGGCCTTGCTTCAGCACCCGTTTCAGTACCAGAACACTGCGTAGAACCAGGAAGCTCTGGTCCTGCGTGTATGCTGCGTGTCAACCTAGAAATTGGAGACTGATGGCATAAAGCTTCTTTTCCCATTATGAAAGCTCCGTTCATGCGGCCTCGAAGCTACCTGAAAAGCATTGTTGTTGCCGGGGTTTTCCTCACTGCCGGCATGGTTCTGAGAAGAAAATGAGTTTTCTCCTAAGAAACCTTGGGTTTCCCGTTCCTTGTTGGAAGCTCAACCTGCTCTGCTCTATACCTAAAATGAAAGTCAACGTGAGCCCAAGCTTCGAAGTAAGGCCCTGATTATCCTTGCAAAACGAGAGGCGTGCAGCAGATCCATGAGGCCTTCATCGTTGTTCTGCTTTAGTTTCAAGGTAGTAAGCTTTTCAACACTCCTAGGGGCCTTGCTTCAGCACCCGTTTCAGTCAGAACACTGCGTAGAACCAGGAAGCTCTGCTCCTGCGTGTATGCTGCGTGTCAACCTAGAAATTAGAGACTGATGGCACAAGGCTAGTTTTCCCATTATGAAAGCTCCGTTGATGCGGCCCCGAAGCTACCTGAAAAGCACTGTTGTTACCGTGCTTTTACTTACAGCCGGCATGGTTCATAGAAGAAAATGAGTTTTCTCGAAAGAAACCTTGTGCTTCCAGTTCCTAGTTGGAAGCTCAACCTGCTCTGCTCTATACCAAACGTGAAAGTCAATGTGAGCACTAGCCTCGAAGTAAGGCCCTGATTATCCTGGCAAAACGGGAGGCGTGCAGCAGCTCCATGAGGCCTTCATCGCTGTTCTGCTTTAGTTTCACGGTAGTAAGCTTTCCAACATTCCTAGGGACTTTGCTTAAGCAACCGTTTCGGTACCAGAACACTGCGTAGAGACAGTAAGCTCTGGTCCTGCGTGTATGCTGCGTGTCAACCTAGAAATTGGAGACTGATGGCATAAGGCTTCTTTTCCCATTATGAAAGCTCCGTTTATGCGGCCTCAAAGCTACCTGAAAAGCATTGTTGTTGCCGGGGTTTTCCTCACTGCAGGCATGGTTCTGAGAAGAAAATGAGTTTTCTCCTAAGAAACCTTGGGTTTCCAGTTCCTTGTTGGAAGCTCACCCTGCTCTGCTCTATACCTAATGTGAAAGTCAACGTGAGCCCAAGCTTCGAAGTAAGGCCCTGATTATCCTTGCAAAACGAGAGGCGTGCAGCAGCTCCATGAGGCCTTCATCGTTGTTCTGCTTTAGTTTCAAGGTAGTAAGCTTTGCAACACTCCTAGGGGACTTGCTTCCTCACCCGTTTCAGTACCGGAACACTGCGTAGAACCAGGAAGCTCTGCTCCTGCGTGTATGCTGCGTGTCAACCTAGAAATTAGAGACCGATGGCACAAGGCTAGTTTTCCCATTATGAAAGCTCCGTTGATGCGGCCCCGAAGCTACCTGAAAAGCACTGTTGTTACCGTGCTTTTACTTACAGCCGGCATGGTTCATAGAAGAAAATGAGTTTTCTCGAAAGAAACCTTGTGCTTCCAGTTCCTAGTTGGAAGCTCACCCGGCTCTGCTCTATACCAAACGTGAAAGTCAATGTGAGCACTAGCCTCGAAGTAAGGCCCTGATTATCCTGGCAAAACGGGAGGCGTGCAGCAGCTCCATGAGGCCTTCATCGCTGTTCTGCTTTAGTTTCACGGTAGTAAGCTTTCCAACATTCCTAGGGACTTTGCTTAAGCAACCGTTTCGGTACCAGAACACTGCGTAGAGACAGTAAGCTCTGGTCCTGCGTGTATGCTGCGTGTCAACCTAGAAATTGCAGACTGATGGCATAAGGCTTCTTTTCCCATTATGAAAGCTCCGTTCATGCGGCCTCGAAGCTACCTGAAAAGCATGGTTGTTGCCGGGGTTTTCCTCACTGCCGGCATGGTTCTGAGAAGAAAATGAGTTTTCTCCTAAGTAACATTGGGTTTCCAGTTCCTTGTTGGAAGCTCACCCTGCTCTGCTCTACACCTAATGTGAAAGTCAACGTGAGCCCAAGCTTCGAAGTAAGGCCCTGATTATCCTGGCAAAACGAGAGGCGTGCAGCAGCTCCATGAGGCCTTCATCGTTGTTCTGCTTTAGTTTCAAGGTAGTAAGCTTTGCAACACTCCTAGGGGCCTTGCTTCAGCACCCGTTTCAGTACCAGAACACTGCGTAGAACCAGGAAGCTCTGCTCCTGCGTGTATGCTGCGTGTCAACCTAGAAATTAGAGACCGATGGCACAAGGCTAGTTTTCCCATTATGAAAGCTCCGTTGATGCGGCCCCGAAGCTACCTGAAAAGCACTGTTGTTACCGTGCTTTTACTTACAGCCGGCATGGTTCATAGAAGAAAATGAGTTTTCTCGAAAGAAACCTTCTGCTTCCAGTTCCTAGTTGGAAGCTCACCCTGCTCTGCTCTATACCAAACGTGAAAGTCAATGTGAGCACTAGCCTCGAAGTAAGGCCCTGATTATCCTGGCAAAACGGGAGGCGTGCAGCAGCTCCATGAGGCCTTCATCGCTGTTCTGCTTTAGTTTCACGGTAGTAAGCTTTCCAAGACTCCTAGGGACTTTGCTTAAGCAACCGTTTCGGTACCAGAACACTGCGTAGAGACAGTAAGCTCTGGTCCTGCGTGTATGCTGCGTGTCAACCTAGAAATTGGAGACTGATGGCATAAGGCTTCTTTTCCCATTATGAAAGCTCCGTTCATGCGGCCTCGAAGCTACCTGAAAAGCATTGTTGTTGCCGGGGTTTTCCTCACTGCCGGCATGGTTCTGAGAAGAAAATGAGTTTTCTCCTAAGAAACCTTGGGTTTCCAGTTCCTTGTTGGAAGCTCACCCTGCTCTGCGCTATACCTAAAATGAAAGTCAACGTGAGCCCAAGCTTCGAAGTAAGGCCCTGATTATCCTTGCAAAACGAGAGGCGTGCAGCAGCTCCATGAGGCCTTCATCGTTGTTCTGCTTTAGTTTCAAGGTAGTAAGCTTTTCAACACTCCTAGGGGCCTTGCTTCAGCACCCGTTTCAGTACCAGAACACTGCGTAGAACCAGGAAGCTCTGGTCCTGCGTGTATGCTGCGTGTCAACCTAGAAATTGGAGACTGATGGCATAAAGCTTCTTTTCCCATTATGAAAGCTCCGTTCATGCGGCCTCGAAGCTACCTGAAAAGCATTGTTGTTGCCGGGGTTTTCCTCACTGCCGGCATGGTTCTGAGAAGAAAATGAGTTTTCTCCTAAGAAACCTTGGGTTTCCAGTTCCTTGTTGGAAGCTCAACCTGCTCTGCTCTATACCTAAAATGAAAGTCAACGTGAGCCCAAGCTTCGAAGTAAGGCCCTGATTATCCTTGCAAAACGAGAGGCGTGCAGCAGCTCCATGAGGCCTTCATCGTTGTTCTGCTTTAGTTTCAAGGTAGTAAGCTTTTCAACACTCCTAGGGGCCTTGCTTCAGCACCCGTTTCAGTCAGAACACTGCGTAGAACCAGGAAGCTCTGCTCCTGCGTGTATGCTGCGTGTCAACCTAGAAATTAGAGACTGATGGCACAAGGCTAGTTTTCCCATTATGAAAGCTCCGTTGATGCGGCCCCGAAGCTACCTGAAAAGCACTGTTGTTACCGTGCTTTTACTTACAGCCGGCATGGTTCATAGAAGAAAATGAGTTTTCTCGAAAGAAACCTTGTGCTTCCAGTTCCTAGTTGGAAGCTCACCCGGCTCTGCTCTATACCAAACGTGAAAGTCAATGTGAGCACTAGCCTCGAAGTAAGGCCCTGATTATCCTGGCAAAACGGGAGGCGTGCAGCAGCTCCATGAGGCCTTCATCGCTGTTCTGCTTTAGTTTCACGGTAGTAAGCTTTCCAACATTCCTAGGGACTTTGCTTAAGCAACCGTTTCGGTACCAGAACACTGCGTAGAGACAGTAAGCTCTGGTCCTGCGTGTATGCTGCGTGTCAACCTAGAAATTGGAGACTGATGGCATAAGGCTTCTTTTCCCATTATGAAAGCTCCGTTCATGCGGCCTCGAAGCTACCTGAAAAGCATTGTTGTTGCCGGGGTTTTCCTCACTGCCGGTATGGTTCTGAGAAGAAAATGAGTTTTCTCCTAAGAAACCTTGGGTTTCCAGTTCCTTGTTGGAAGCTCACCCTGCTCTGCGCTATACCTAAAATGAAAGTCAACGTGAGCCCAAGCTTCGAAGTAAGGCCCTGATTATCCTTGCAAAACGAGAGGCGTGCAGCAGCTCCATGAGGCCTTCATCGTTGTTCTGCTTTAGTTTCAAGGTAGTAAGCTTTTCAACACTCCTAGGGGCCTTGCTTCAGCACCCGTTTCAGTACCAGAACACTGCGTAGAACCAGGAAGCTCTGGTCCTGCGTGTATGCTGCGTGTCAACCTAGAAATTGGAGACTGATGGCATAAAGCTTCTTTTCCCATTATGAAAGCTCCGTTCATGCGGCCTCGAAGCTACCTGAAAAGCATTGTTGTTGCCGGGGTTTTCCTCACTGCCGGCATGGTTCTGAGAAGAAAATGAGTTTTCTCCTAAGAAACCTTGGGTTTCCCGTTCCTTGTTGGAAGCTCAACCTGCTCTGCTCTATACCTAAAATGAAAGTCAACGTGAGCCCAAGCTTCGAAGTAAGGCCCTGATTATCCTTGCAAAACGAGAGGCGTGCAGCAGCTCCATGAGGCCTTCATCGTTGTTCTGCTTTAGTTTCAAGGTAGTAAGCTTTTCAACACTCCTAGGGGCCTTGCTTCAGCACCCGTTTCAGTCAGAACACTGCGTAGAACCAGGAAGCTCTGCTCCTGCGTGTATGCTGCGTGTCAACCTAGAAATTAGAGACTGATGGCACAAGGCTAGTTTTCCCATTATGAAAGCTCCGTTGATGCGGCCCCGAAGCTACCTGAAAAGCACTGTTGTTACCGTGCTTTTACTTACAGCCGGCATGGCTCATAGAAGAAAATGAGTTTTCTCGAAAGAAACCTTGTGCTTCCAGTTCCTAGTTGGAAGCTCACCCTGCTCTGCTCTATACCAAACGTGAAAGTCAATGTGAGCACTAGCCTCGAAGTAAGGCCCTGATTATCCTGGCAAAACGGGAGGCGTGCAGCAGCTCCATGAGGCCTTCATCGCTGTTCTGCTTTAGTTTCACGGTAGTAAGCTTTCCAACATTCCTAGGGACTTTGCTTAAGCAACCGTTTCGGTACCAGAACACTGCGTAGAGACAGTAAGCTCTGGTCCTGCGTGTATGCTGCGTGTCAACCTAGAAATTGGAGACTGATGGCATAAGGCTTCTTTTCCCATTATGAAAGCTCCGTTCATGCGGCCTCGAAGCTACCTGAAAAGCATTGTTGTTGCCGGGGTTTTCCTCACTGCCGGCATGGTTCTGAGAAGAAAATGAGTTTTCTCCTAAGAAACCTTGGGTTTCCAGTTCCTTGTTGGAAGCTCACCCTGCTCTGCGCTATACCTAAAATGAAAGTCAACGTGAGCCCAAGCTTCGAAGTAAGGCCCTGATTATCCTTGCAAAACGAGAGGCGTGCAGCAGCTCCATGAGGCCTTCATCGTTGTTCTGCTTTAGTTTCAAGGTAGTAAGCTTTTCAACACTCCTAGGGGCCTTGCTTCAGCACCCGTTTCAGTACCAGAACACTGCGTAGAACCAGGAAGCTCTGGTCCTGCGTGTATGCTGCGTGTCAACCTAGAAATTGGAGACTGATGGCATAAAGCTTCTTTTCCCATTATGAAAGCTCCGTTCATGCGGCCTCGAAGCTACCTGAAAAGCATTGTTGTTGCCGGGGTTTTCCTCACTGCCGGCATGGTTCTGAGAAGAAAATGAGTTTTCTCCTAAGAAACCTTGGGTTTCCCGTTCCTTGTTGGAAGCTCAACCTGCTCTGCTCTATACCTAAAATGAAAGTCAACGTGAGCCCAAGCTTCGAAGTAAGGCCCTGATTATCCTTGCAAAACGAGAGGCGTGCAGCAGATCCATGAGGCCTTCATCGTTGTTCTGCTTTAGTTTCAAGGTAGTAAGCTTTTCAACACTCCTAGGGGCCTTGCTTCAGCACCCGTTTCAGTCAGAACACTGCGTAGAACCAGGAAGCTCTGCTCCTGCGTGTATGCTGCGTGTCAACCTAGAAATTAGAGACTGATGGCACAAGGCTAGTTTTCCCATTATGAAAGCTCCGTTGATGCGGCCCCGAAGCTACCTGAAAAGCACTGTTGTTACCGTGCTTTTACTTACAGCCGGCATGGTTCATAGAAGAAAATGAGTTTTCTCGAAAGAAACCTTGTGCTTCCAGTTCCTAGTTGGAAGCTCAACCTGCTCTGCTCTATACCAAACGTGAAAGTCAATGTGAGCACTAGCCTCGAAGTAAGGCCCTGATTATCCTGGCAAAACGGGAGGCGTGCAGCAGCTCCATGAGGCCTTCATCGCTGTTCTGCTTTAGTTTCACGGTAGTAAGCTTTCCAACATTCCTAGGGACTTTGCTTAAGCAACCGTTTCGGTACCAGAACACTGCGTAGAGACAGTAAGCTCTGGTCCTGCGTGTATGCTGCGTGTCAACCTAGAAATTGGAGACTGATGGCATAAGGCTTCTTTTCCCATTATGAAAGCTCCGTTCATGCGGCCTCGAAGCTACCTGAAAAGCATTGTTGTTGCCGGGGTTTTCCTCACTGCCGGCATGGTTCTGAGAAGAAAATGAGTTTTCTCCTAAGAAACCTTGGGTTTCCAGTTCCTTGTTGGAAGCTCACCCTGCTCTGCGCTATACCTAAAATGAAAGTCAACGTGAGCCCAAGCTTCGAAGTAAGGCCCTGATTATCCTTGCAAAACGAGAGGCGTGCAGCAGCTCCATGAGGCCTTCATCGTTGTTCTGCTTTAGTTTCAAGGTAGTAAGCTTTTCAACACTCCTAGGGGCCTTGCTTCAGCACCCGTTTCAGTACCAGAACACTGCGTAGAACCAGGAAGCTCTGGTCCTGCGTGTATGCTGCGTGTCAACCTAGAAATTGGAGACTGATGGCATAAAGCTTCTTTTCCCATTATGAAAGCTCCGTTCATGCGGCCTCGAAGCTACCTGAAAAGCATTGTTGTTGCCGGGGTTTTCCTCACTGCCGGCATGGTTCTGAGAAGAAAATGAGTTTTCTCCTAAGAAACCTTGGGTTTCCCGTTCCTTGTTGGAAGCTCAACCTGCTCTGCTCTATACCTAAAATGAAAGTCAACGTGAGCCCAAGCTTCGAAGTAAGGCCCTGATTATCCTTGCAAAACGAGAGGCGTGCAGCAGATCCATGAGGCCTTCATCGTTGTTCTGCTTTAGTTTCAAGGTAGTAAGCTTTTCAACACTCCTAGGGGCCTTGCTTCAGCACCCGTTTCAGTCAGAACACTGCGTAGAACCAGGAAGCTCTGCTCCTGCGTGTATGCTGCGTGTCAACCTAGAAATTAGAGACTGATGGCACAAGGCTAGTTTTCCCATTATGAAAGCTCCGTTGATGCGGCCCCGAAGCTACCTGAAAAGCACTGTTGTTACCGTGCTTTTACTTACAGCCGGCATGGTTCATAGAAGAAAATGAGTTTTCTCGAAAGAAACCTTGTGCTTCCAGTTCCTAGTTGGAAGCTCAACCTGCTCTGCTCTATACCAAACGTGAAAGTCAATGTGAGCACTAGCCTCGAAGTAAGGCCCTGATTATCCTGGCAAAACGGGAGGCGTGCAGCAGCTCCATGAGGCCTTCATCGCTGTTCTGCTTTAGTTTCACGGTAGTAAGCTTTCCAACATTCCTAGGGACTTTGCTTAAGCAACCGTTTCGGTACCAGAACACTGCGTAGAGACAGTAAGCTCTGGTCCTGCGTGTATGCTGCGTGTCAACCTAGAAATTGGAGACTGATGGCATAAGGCTTCTTTTCCCATTATGAAAGCTCCGTTTATGCGGCCTCAAAGCTACCTGAAAAGCATTGTTGTTGCCGGGGTTTTCCTCACTGCAGGCATGGTTCTGAGAAGAAAATGAGTTTTCTCCTAAGAAACCTTGGGTTTCCAGTTCCTTGTTGGAAGCTCACCCTGCTCTGCTCTATACCTAATGTGAAAGTCAACGTGAGCCCAAGCTTCGAAGTAAGGCCCTGATTATCCTTGCAAAACGAGAGGCGTGCAGCAGCTCCATGAGGCCTTCATCGTTGTTCTGCTTTAGTTTCAAGGTAGTAAGCTTTGCAACACTCCTAGGGGACTTGCTTCCTCACCCGTTTCAGTACCGGAACACTGCGTAGAACCAGGAAGCTCTGCTCCTGCGTGTATGCTGCGTGTCAACCTAGAAATTAGAGACCGATGGCACAAGGCTAGTTTTCCCATTATGAAAGCTCCGTTGATGCGGCCCCGAAGCTACCTGAAAAGCACTGTTGTTACCGTGCTTTTACTTACAGCCGGCATGGTTCATAGAAGAAAATGAGTTTTCTCGAAAGAAACCTTGTGCTTCCAGTTCCTAGTTGGAAGCTCACCCGGCTCTGCTCTATACCAAACGTGAAAGTCAATGTGAGCACTAGCCTCGAAGTAAGGCCCTGATTATCCTGGCAAAACGGGAGGCGTGCAGCAGCTCCATGAGGCCTTCATCGCTGTTCTGCTTTAGTTTCACGGTAGTAAGCTTTCCAACATTCCTAGGGACTTTGCTTAAGCAACCGTTTCGGTACCAGAACACTGCGTAGAGACAGTAAGCTCTGGTCCTGCGTGTATGCTGCGTGTCAACCTAGAAATTGCAGACTGATGGCATAAGGCTTCTTTTCCCATTATGAAAGCTCCGTTCATGCGGCCTCAAAGCTACCTGAAAAGCATGGTTGTTGCCGGGGTTTTCCTCACTGCCGGCATGGTTCTGAGAAGAAAATGAGTTTTCTCCTAAGTAACATTGGGTTTCCAGTTCCTTGTTGGAAGCTCACCCTGCTCTGCTCTACACCTAATGTGAAAGTCAACGTGAGCCCAAGCTTCGAAGTAAGGCCCTGATTATCCTGGCAAAACGAGAGGCGTGCAGCAGCTCCATGAGGCCTTCATCGTTGTTCTGCTTTAGTTTCAAGGTAGTAAGCTTTGCAACACTCCTAGGGGCCTTGCTTCAGCACCCGTTTCAGTACCAGAACACTGCGTAGAACCAGGAAGCTCTGCTCCTGCGTGTATGCTGCGTGTCAACCTAGAAATTAGAGACCGATGGCACAAGGCTAGTTTTCCCATTATGAAAGCTCCGTTGATGCGGCCCCGAAGCTACCTGAAAAGCACTGTTGTTACCGTGCTTTTACTTACAGCCGGCATGGTTCATAGAAGAAAATGAGTTTTCTCGAAAGAAACCTTCTGCTTCCAGTTCCTAGTTGGAAGCTCACCCTGCTCTGCTCTATACCAAACGTGAAAGTCAATGTGAGCACTAGCCTCGAAGTAAGGCCCTGATTATCCTGGCAAAACGGGAGGCGTGCAGCAGCTCCATGAGGCCTTCATCGCTGTTCTGCTTTAGTTTCACGGTAGTAAGCTTTCCAAGACTCCTAGGGACTTTGCTTAAGCAACCGTTTCGGTACCAGAACACTGCGTAGAGACAGTAAGCTCTGGTCCTGCGTGTATGCTGCGTGTCAACCTAGAAATTGGAGACTGATGGCATAAGGCTTCTTTTCCCATTATGAAAGCTCCGTTCATGCGGCCTCGAAGCTACCTGAAAAGCATTGTTGTTGCCGGGGTTTTCCTCACTGCCGGCATGGTTCTGAGAAGAAAATGAGTTTTCTCCTAAGAAACCTTGGGTTTCCAGTTCCTTGTTGGAAGCTCACCCTGCTCTGCGCTATACCTAAAATGAAAGTCAACGTGAGCCCAAGCTTCGAAGTAAGGCCCTGATTATCCTTGCAAAACGAGAGGCGTGCAGCAGCTCCATGAGGCCTTCATCGTTGTTCTGCTTTAGTTTCAAGGTAGTAAGCTTTTCAACACTCCTAGGGGCCTTGCTTCAGCACCCGTTTCAGTACCAGAACACTGCGTAGAACCAGGAAGCTCTGGTCCTGCGTGTATGCTGCGTGTCAACCTAGAAATTGGAGACTGATGGCATAAAGCTTCTTTTCCCATTATGAAAGCTCCGTTCATGCGGCCTCGAAGCTACCTGAAAAGCATTGTTGTTGCCGGGGTTTTCCTCACTGCCGGCATGGTTCTGAGAAGAAAATGAGTTTTCTCCTAAGAAACCTTGGGTTTCCAGTTCCTTGTTGGAAGCTCAACCTGCTCTGCTCTATACCTAAAATGAAAGTCAACGTGAGCCCAAGCTTCGAAGTAAGGCCCTGATTATCCTTGCAAAACGAGAGGCGTGCAGCAGCTCCATGAGGCCTTCATCGTTGTTCTGCTTTAGTTTCAAGGTAGTAAGCTTTTCAACACTCCTAGGGGCCTTGCTTCAGCACCCGTTTCAGTCAGAACACTGCGTAGAACCAGGAAGCTCTGCTCCTGCGTGTATGCTGCGTGTCAACCTAGAAATTAGAGACTGATGGCACAAGGCTAGTTTTCCCATTATGAAAGCTCCGTTGATGCGGCCCCGAAGCTACCTGAAAAGCACTGTTGTTACCGTGCTTTTACTTACAGCCGGCATGGTTCATAGAAGAAAATGAGTTTTCTCGAAAGAAACCTTGTGCTTCCAGTTCCTAGTTGGAAGCTCACCCGGCTCTGCTCTATACCAAACGTGAAAGTCAATGTGAGCACTAGCCTCGAAGTAAGGCCCTGATTATCCTGGCAAAACGGGAGGCGTGCAGCAGCTCCATGAGGCCTTCATCGCTGTTCTGCTTTAGTTTCACGGTAGTAAGCTTTCCAACATTCCTAGGGACTTTGCTTAAGCAACCGTTTCGGTACCAGAACACTGCGTAGAGACAGTAAGCTCTGGTCCTGCGTGTATGCTGCGTGTCAACCTAGAAATTGGAGACTGATGGCACAAGGCTTCTTTTCCCATTATGAAAGCTCCGTTCATGCGGCCTCGAAGCTACCTGAAAAGCATTGTTGTTGCCGGGGTTTTCCTCACTGCCGGCATGGTTCTGAGAAGAAAATGAGTTTTCTCCTAAGAAACCTTGGGTTTCCAGTTCCTTGTTGGAAGCTCACCCTGCTCTGCGCTATACCTAAAATGAAAGTCAACGTGAGCCCAAGCTTCGAAGTAAGGCCCTGATTATCCTTGCAAAACGAGAGGCGTGCAGCAGCTCCATGAGGCCTTCATCGTTGTTCTGCTTTAGTTTCAAGGTAGTAAGCTTTTCAACACTCCTAGGGGCCTTGCTTCCTCACCCGTTTCAGTACCGGAACACTGCGTAGAACCAGGAAGCTCTGGTCCTGCGTGTATGCTGCGTGTCAACCTAGAAATTGGAGACTGATGGCATAAAGCTTCTTTTCCCATTATGAAAGCTCCGTTCATGCGGCCTCGAAGCTACCTGAAAAGCATTGTTGTTGCCGGGGTTTTCCTCACTGCCGGCATGGTTCTGAGAAGAAAATGAGTTTTCTCCTAAGAAACCTTGGGTTTCCCGTTCCTTGTTGGAAGCTCAACCTGCTCTGCTCTATACCTAAAATGAAAGTCAACGTGAGCCCAAGCTTCGAAGTAAGGCCCTGATTATCCTTGCAAAACGAGAGGCGTGCAGCAGCTCCATGAGGCCTTCATCGTTGTTCTGCTTTAGTTTCAAGGTAGTAAGCTTTTCAACACTCCTAGGGGCCTTGCTTCAGCACCCGTTTCAGTCAGAACACTGCGTAGAACCAGGAAGCTCTGCTCCTGCGTGTATGCTGCGTGTCAACCTAGAAATTAGAGACTGATGGCACAAGGCTAGTTTTCCCATTATGAAAGCTCCGTTGATGCGGCCCCGAAGCTACCTGAAAAGCACTGTTGTTACCGTGCTTTTACTTACAGCCGGCATGGCTCATAGAAGAAAATGAGTTTTCTCGAAAGAAACCTTGTGCTTCCAGTTCCTAGTTGGAAGCTCACCCTGCTCTGCTCTATACCAAACGTGAAAGTCAATGTGAGCACTAGCCTCGAAGTAAGGCCCTGATTATCCTGGCAAAACGGGAGGCGTGCAGCAGCTCCATGAGGCCTTCATCGCTGTTCTGCTTTAGTTTCACGGTAGTAAGCTTTCCAAGACTCCTAGGGACTTTGCTTAAGCAACCGTTTCGGTACCAGAACACTGCGTAGAGACAGTAAGCTCTGGTCCTGCGTGTATGCTGCGTGTCAACCTAGAAATTGGAGACTGATGGCATAAGGCTTCTTTTCCCATTATGAAAGCTCCGTTCATGCGGCCTCGAAGCTACCTGAAAAGCATTGTTGTTGCCGGGGTTTTCCTCACTGCCGGCATGGTTCTGAGAAGAAAATGAGTTTTCTCCTAAGAAACCTTGGGTTTCCAGTTCCTTGTTGGAAGCTCACCCTGCTCTGCGCTATACCTAAAATGAAAGTCAACGTGAGCCCAAGCTTCGAAGTAAGGCCCTGATTATCCTTGCAAAACGAGAGGCGTGCAGCAGCTCCATGAGGCCTTCATCGTTGTTCTGCTTTAGTTTCAAGGTAGTAAGCTTTTCAACACTCCTAGGGGCCTTGCTTCAGCACCCGTTTCAGTACCAGAACACTGCGTAGAACCAGGAAGCTCTGGTCCTGCGTGTATGCTGCGTGTCAACCTAGAAATTGGAGACTGATGGCATAAAGCTTCTTTTCCCATTATGAAAGCTCCGTTCATGCGGCCTCGAAGCTACCTGAAAAGCATTGTTGTTGCCGGGGTTTTCCTCACTGCCGGCATGGTTCTGAGAAGAAAATGAGTTTTCTCCTAAGAAACCTTGGGTTTCCAGTTCCTTGTTGGAAGCTCAACCTGCTCTGCTCTATACCTAAAATGAAAGTCAACGTGAGCCCAAGCTTCGAAGTAAGGCCCTGATTATCCTTGCAAAACGAGAGGCGTGCAGCAGCTCCATGAGGCCTTCATCGTTGTTCTGCTTTAGTTTCAAGGTAGTAAGCTTTTCAACACTCCTAGGGGCCTTGCTTCAGCACCCGTTTCAGTCAGAACACTGCGTAGAACCAGGAAGCTCTGCTCCTGCGTGTATGCTGCGTGTCAACCTAGAAATTAGAGACTGATGGCACAAGGCTAGTTTTCCCATTATGAAAGCTCCGTTGATGCGGCCCCGAAGCTACCTGAAAAGCACTGTTGTTACCGTGCTTTTACTTACAGCCGGCATGGTTCATAGAAGAAAATGAGTTTTCTCGAAAGAAACCTTGTGCTTCCAGTTCCTAGTTGGAAGCTCACCCGGCTCTGCTCTATACCAAACGTGAAAGTCAATGTGAGCACTAGCCTCGAAGTAAGGCCCTGATTATCCTGGCAAAACGGGAGGCGTGCAGCAGCTCCATGAGGCCTTCATCGCTGTTCTGCTTTAGTTTCACGGTAGTAAGCTTTCCAACATTCCTAGGGACTTTGCTTAAGCAACCGTTTCGGTACCAGAACACTGCGTAGAGACAGTAAGCTCTGGTCCTGCGTGTATGCTGCGTGTCAACCTAGAAATTGGAGACTGATGGCACAAGGCTTCTTTTCCCATTATGAAAGCTCCGTTCATGCGGCCTCGAAGCTACCTGAAAAGCATTGTTGTTGCCGGGGTTTTCCTCACTGCCGGCATGGTTCTGAGAAGAAAATGAGTTTTCTCCTAAGAAACCTTGGGTTTCCAGTTCCTTGTTGGAAGCTCACCCTGCTCTGCGCTATACCTAAAATGAAAGTCAACGTGAGCCCAAGCTTCGAAGTAAGGCCCTGATTATCCTTGCAAAACGAGAGGCGTGCAGCAGCTCCATGAGGCCTTCATCGTTGTTCTGCTTTAGTTTCAAGGTAGTAAGCTTTTCAACACTCCTAGGGGCCTTGCTTCCTCACCCGTTTCAGTACCGGAACACTGCGTAGAACCAGGAAGCTCTGGTCCTGCGTGTATGCTGCGTGTCAACCTAGAAATTGGAGACTGATGGCATAAAGCTTCTTTTCCCATTATGAAAGCTCCGTTCATGCGGCCTCGAAGCTACCTGAAAAGCATTGTTGTTGCCGGGGTTTTCCTCACTGCCGGCATGGTTCTGAGAAGAAAATGAGTTTTCTCCTAAGAAACCTTGGGTTTCCCGTTCCTTGTTGGAAGCTCAACCTGCTCTGCTCTATACCTAAAATGAAAGTCAACGTGAGCCCAAGCTTCGAAGTAAGGCCCTGATTATCCTTGCAAAACGAGAGGCGTGCAGCAGCTCCATGAGGCCTTCATCGTTGTTCTGCTTTAGTTTCAAGGTAGTAAGCTTTTCAACACTCCTAGGGGCCTTGCTTCAGCACCCGTTTCAGTCAGAACACTGCGTAGAACCAGGAAGCTCTGCTCCTGCGTGTATGCTGCGTGTCAACCTAGAAATTAGAGACTGATGGCACAAGGCTAGTTTTCCCATTATGAAAGCTCCGTTGATGCGGCCCCGAAGCTACCTGAAAAGCACTGTTGTTACCGTGCTTTTACTTACAGCCGGCATGGCTCATAGAAGAAAATGAGTTTTCTCGAAAGAAACCTTGTGCTTCCAGTTCCTAGTTGGAAGCTCACCCTGCTCTGCTCTATACCAAACGTGAAAGTCAATGTGAGCACTAGCCTCGAAGTAAGGCCCTGATTATCCTGGCAAAACGGGAGGCGTGCAGCAGCTCCATGAGGCCTTCATCGCTGTTCTGCTTTAGTTTCACGGTAGTAAGCTTTCCAAGACTCCTAGGGACTTTGCTTAAGCAACCGTTTCGGTACCAGAACACTGCGTAGAGACAGTAAGCTCTGGTCCTGCGTGTATGCTGCGTGTCAACCTAGAAATTGGAGACTGATGGCATAAGGCTTCTTTTCCCATTATGAAAGCTCCGTTCATGCGGCCTCGAAGCTACCTGAAAAGCATTGTTGTTGCCGGGGTTTTCCTCACTGCCGGCATGGTTCTGAGAAGAAAATGAGTTTTCTCCTAAGAAACCTTGGGTTTCCAGTTCCTTGTTGGAAGCTCACCCTGCTCTGCGCTATACCTAAAATGAAAGTCAACGTGAGCCCAAGCTTCGAAGTAAGGCCCTGATTATCCTTGCAAAACGAGAGGCGTGCAGCAGCTCCATGAGGCCTTCATCGTTGTTCTGCTTTAGTTTCAAGGTAGTAAGCTTTTCAACACTCCTAGGGGCCTTGCTTCAGCACCCGTTTCAGTACCAGAACACTGCGTAGAACCAGGAAGCTCTGGTCCTGCGTGTATGCTGCGTGTCAACCTAGAAATTGGAGACTGATGGCATAAAGCTTCTTTTCCCATTATGAAAGCTCCGTTCATGCGGCCTCGAAGCTACCTGAAAAGCATTGTTGTTGCCGGGGTTTTCCTCACTGCCGGCATGGTTCTGAGAAGAAAATGAGTTTTCTCCTAAGAAACCTTGGGTTTCCAGTTCCTTGTTGGAAGCTCAACCTGCTCTGCTCTATACCTAAAATGAAAGTCAACGTGAGCCCAAGCTTCGAAGTAAGGCCCTGATTATCCTTGCAAAACGAGAGGCGTGCAGCAGCTCCATGAGGCCTTCATCGTTGTTCTGCTTTAGTTTCAAGGTAGTAAGCTTTTCAACACTCCTAGGGGCCTTGCTTCAGCACCCGTTTCAGTCAGAACACTGCGTAGAACCAGGAAGCTCTGCTCCTGCGTGTATGCTGCGTGTCAACCTAGAAATTAGAGACTGATGGCACAAGGCTAGTTTTCCCATTATGAAAGCTCCGTTGATGCGGCCCCGAAGCTACCTGAAAAGCACTGTTGTTACCGTGCTTTTACTTACAGCCGGCATGGTTCATAGAAGAAAATGAGTTTTCTCGAAAGAAACCTTGTGCTTCCAGTTCCTAGTTGGAAGCTCACCCGGCTCTGCTCTATACCAAACGTGAAAGTCAATGTGAGCACTAGCCTCGAAGTAAGGCCCTGATTATCCTGGCAAAACGGGAGGCGTGCAGCAGCTCCATGAGGCCTTCATCGCTGTTCTGCTTTAGTTTCACGGTAGTAAGCTTTCCAACATTCCTAGGGACTTTGCTTAAGCAACCGTTTCGGTACCAGAACACTGCGTAGAGACAGTAAGCTCTGGTCCTGCGTGTATGCTGCGTGTCAACCTAGAAATTGGAGACTGATGGCACAAGGCTTCTTTTCCCATTATGAAAGCTCCGTTCATGCGGCCTCGAAGCTACCTGAAAAGCATTGTTGTTGCCGGGGTTTTCCTCACTGCCGGCATGGTTCTGAGAAGAAAATGAGTTTTCTCCTAAGAAACCTTGGGTTTCCAGTTCCTTGTTGGAAGCTCACCCTGCTCTGCGCTATACCTAAAATGAAAGTCAACGTGAGCCCAAGCTTCGAAGTAAGGCCCTGATTATCCTTGCAAAACGAGAGGCGTGCAGCAGCTCCATGAGGCCTTCATCGTTGTTCTGCTTTAGTTTCAAGGTAGTAAGCTTTTCAACACTCCTAGGGGCCTTGCTTCCTCACCCGTTTCAGTACCGGAACACTGCGTAGAACCAGGAAGCTCTGCTCCTGCGTGTATGCTGCGTGTCAACCTAGAAATTGGAGACTGATGGCATAAAGCTTCTTTTCCCATTATGAAAGCTCCGTTCATGCGGCCTCGAAGCTACCTGAAAAGCATTGTTGTTGCCGGGGTTTTCCTCACTGCCGGCATGGTTCTGAGAAGAAAATGAGTTTTCTCCTAAGAAACCTTGGGTTTCCCGTTCCTTGTTGGAAGCTCAACCTGCTCTGCTCTATACCTAAAATGAAAGTCAACGTGAGCCCAAGCTTCGAAGTAAGGCCCTGATTATCCTTGCAAAACGAGAGGCGTGCAGCAGCTCCATGAGGCCTTCATCGTTGTTCTGCTTTAGTTTCAAGGTAGTAAGCTTTTCAACACTCCTAGGGGCCTTGCTTCAGCACCCGTTTCAGTCAGAACACTGCGTAGAACCAGGAAGCTCTGCTCCTGCGTGTATGCTGCGTGTCAACCTAGAAATTAGAGACTGATGGCACAAGGCTAGTTTTCCCATTATGAAAGCTCCGTTGATGCGGCCCCGAAGCTACCTGAAAAGCACTGTTGTTACCGTGCTTTTACTTACAGCCGGCATGGTTCATAGAAGAAAATGAGTTTTCTCGAAAGAAACCTTGTGCTTCCAGTTCCTAGTTGGAAGCTCACCCTGCTCTGCTCTATACCAAACGTGAAAGTCAATGTGAGCACTAGCCTCGAAGTAAGGCCCTGATTATCCTGGCAAAACGGGAGGCGTGCAGCAGCTCCATGAGGCCTTCATCGCTGTTCTGCTTTAGTTTCACGGTAGTAAGCTTTCCAACATTCCTAGGGACTTTGCTTAAGCAACCGTTTCGGTACCAGAACACTGCGTAGAGACAGTAAGCTCTGGTCCTGCGTGTATGCTGCGTGTCAACCTAGAAATTGGAGACTGATGGCATAAGGCTTCTTTTCCCATTATGAAAGCTCCGTTTATGCGGCCTCAAAGCTACCTGAAAAGCATTGTTGTTGCCGGGGTTTTCCTCACTGCAGGCATGGTTCTGAGAAGAAAATGAGTTTTCTCCTAAGAAACCTTGGGTTTCCAGTTCCTTGTTGGAAGCTCACCCTGCTCTGCTCTATACCTAATGTGAAAGTCAACGTGAGCCCAAGCTTCGAAGTAAGGCCCTGATTATCCTTGCAAAACGAGAGGCGTGCAGCAGCTCCATGAGGCCTTCATCGTTGTTCTGCTTTAGTTTCAAGGTAGTAAGCTTTGCAACACTCCTAGGGGACTTGCTTCCTCACCCGTTTCAGTACCGGAACACTGCGTAGAACCAGGAAGCTCTGCTCCTGCGTGTATGCTGCGTGTCAACCTAGAAATTAGAGACCGATGGCACAAGGCTAGTTTTCCCATTATGAAAGCTCCGTTGATGCGGCCCCGAAGCTACCTGAAAAGCACTGTTGTTACCGTGCTTTTACTTACAGCCGGCATGGTTCATAGAAGAAAATGAGTTTTCTCGAAAGAAACCTTGTGCTTCCAGTTCCTAGTTGGAAGCTCACCCGGCTCTGCTCTATACCAAACGTGAAAGTCAATGTGAGCACTAGCCTCGAAGTAAGGCCCTGATTATCCTGGCAAAACGGGAGGCGTGCAGCAGCTCCATGAGGCCTTCATCGCTGTTCTGCTTTAGTTTCACGGTAGTAAGCTTTCCAACATTCCTAGGGACTTTGCTTAAGCAACCGTTTCGGTACCAGAACACTGCGTAGAGACAGTAAGCTCTGGTCCTGCGTGTATGCTGCGTGTCAACCTAGAAATTGCAGACTGATGGCATAAGGCTTCTTTTCCCATTATGAAAGCTCCGTTCATGCGGCCTCGAAGCTACCTGAAAAGCATGGTTGTTGCCGGGGTTTTCCTCACTGCCGGCATGGTTCTGAGAAGAAAATGAGTTTTCTCCTAAGTAACATTGGGTTTCCAGTTCCTTGTTGGAAGCTCACCCTGCTCTGCTCTACACCTAATGTGAAAGTCAACGTGAGCCCAAGCTTCGAAGTAAGGCCCTGATTATCCTGGCAAAACGAGAGGCGTGCAGCAGCTCCATGAGGCCTTCATCGTTGTTCTGCTTTAGTTTCAAGGTAGTAAGCTTTGCAACACTCCTAGGGGCCTTGCTTCAGCACCCGTTTCAGTACCAGAACACTGCGTAGAACCAGGAAGCTCTGCTCCTGCGTGTATGCTGCGTGTCAACCTAGAAATTAGAGACCGATGGCACAAGGCTAGTTTTCCCATTATGAAAGCTCCGTTGATGCGGCCCCGAAGCTACCTGAAAAGCACTGTTGTTACCGTGCTTTTACTTACAGCCGGCATGGTTCATAGAAGAAAATGAGTTTTCTCGAAAGAAACCTTCTGCTTCCAGTTCCTAGTTGGAAGCTCACCCTGCTCTGCTCTATACCAAACGTGAAAGTCAATGTGAGCACTAGCCTCGAAGTAAGGCCCTGATTATCCTGGCAAAACGGGTGGCGTGCAGCAGCTCCATGAGGCCTTCATCGCTGTTCTGCTTTAGTTTCACGGTAGTAAGCTTTCCAAGACTCCTAGGGACTTTGCTTAAGCAACCGTTTCGGTACCAGAACACTGCGTAGAGACAGTAAGCTCTGGTCCTGCGTGTATGCTGCGTGTCAACCTAGAAATTGGAGACTGATGGCATAAGGCTTCTTTTCCCATTATGAAAGCTCCGTTCATGCGGCCTCGAAGCTACCTGAAAAGCATTGTTGTTGCCGGGGTTTTCCTCACTGCCGGCATGGTTCTGAGAAGAAAATGAGTTTTCTCCTAAGAAACCTTGGGTTTCCAGTTCCTTGTTGGAAGCTCACCCTGCTCTGCGCTATACCTAAAATGAAAGTCAACGTGAGCCCAAGCTTCGAAGTAAGGCCCTGATTATCCTTGCAAAACGAGAGGCGTGCAGCAGCTCCATGAGGCCTTCATCGTTGTTCTGCTTTAGTTTCAAGGTAGTAAGCTTTTCAACACTCCTAGGGGCCTTGCTTCAGCACCCGTTTCAGTACCAGAACACTGCGTAGAACCAGGAAGCTCTGGTCCTGCGTGTATGCTGCGTGTCAACCTAGAAATTGGAGACTGATGGCATAAAGCTTCTTTTCCCATTATGAAAGCTCCGTTCATGCGGCCTCGAAGCTACCTGAAAAGCATTGTTGTTGCCGGGGTTTTCCTCACTGCCGGCATGGTTCTGAGAAGAAAATGAGTTTTCTCCTAAGAAACCTTGGGTTTCCCGTTCCTTGTTGGAAGCTCAACCTGCTCTGCTCTATACCTAAAATGAAAGTCAACGTGAGCCCAAGCTTCGAAGTAAGGCCCTGATTATCCTTGCAAAACGAGAGGCGTGCAGCAGCTCCATGAGGCCTTCATCGTTGTTCTGCTTTAGTTTCAAGGTAGTAAGCTTTTCAACACTCCTAGGGGCCTTGCTTCAGCACCCGTTTCAGTCAGAACACTGCGTAGAACCAGGAAGCTCTGCTCCTGCGTGTATGCTGCGTGTCAACCTAGAAATTAGAGACTGATGGCACAAGGCTAGTTTTCCCATTATGAAAGCTCCGTTGATGCGGCCCCGAAGCTACCTGAAAAGCACTGTTGTTACCGTGCTTTTACTTACAGCCGGCATGGTTCATAGAAGAAAATGAGTTTTCTCGAAAGAAACCTTGTGCTTCCAGTTCCTAGTTGGAAGCTCACCGGGCTCTGCTCTATACCAAACGTGAAAGTCAATGTGAGCACTAGCCTCGAAGTAAGGCCCTGATTATCCTGGCAAAACGGGAGGCGTGCAGCAGCTCCATGAGGCCTTCATCGCTGTTCTGCTTTAGTTTCACGGTAGTAAGCTTTCCAACATTCCTAGGGACTTTGCTTAAGCAACCGTTTCGGTACCAGAACACTGCGTAGAGACAGTAAGCTCTGGTCCTGCGTGTATGCTGCGTGTCAACCTAGAAATTGGAGACTGATGGCATAAGGCTTCTTTTCCCATTATGAAAGCTCCGTTTATGCGGCCTCAAAGCTACCTGAAAAGCATTGTTGTTGCCGGGGTTTTCCTCACTGCAGGCATGGTTCTGAGAAGAAAATGAGTTTTCTCCTAAGAAACCTTGGGTTTCCGGTTCCTTGTTGGAAGCTCACCCTGCTCTGCTCTATACCTAATGTGAAAGTCAACGTGAGCCCAAGCTTCGAAGTAAGGCCCTGATTATCCTTGCAAAACGAGAGGCGTGCAGCAGCTCCATGAGGCCTTCATCGTTGTTCTGCTTTAGTTTCAAGGTAGTAAGCTTTTCAACACTCCTAGGGGACTTGCTTCCTCACCCGTTTCAGTACCGGAACACTGCGTAGAACCAGGAAGCTCTGCTCCTGCGTGTATGCTGCGTGTCAACCTAGAAATTAGAGACCGATGGCACAAGGCTAGTTTTCCCATTATGAAAGCTCCGTTGATGCGGCCCCGAAGCTACCTGAAAAGCACTGTTGTTACCGTGCTTTTACTTACAGCCGGCATGGTTCATAGAAGAAAATGAGTTTTCTCGAAAGAAACCTTGTGCTTCCAGTTCCTAGTTGGAAGCTCACCCGGCTCTGCTCTATACCAAACGTGAAAGTCAATGTGAGCACTAGCCTCGAAGTAAGGCCCTGATTATCCTGGCAAAACGGGAGGCGTGCAGCAGCTCCATGAGGCCTTCATCGCTGTTCTGCTTTAGTTTCACGGTAGTAAGCTTTCCAACATTCCTAGGGACTTTGCTTAAGCAACCGTTTCGGTACCAGAACACTGCGTAGAACCAGGAAGCTCTGGTCCTGCGTGTATGCTGCGTGTCAACCTAGAAATTAGAGACTGATGGCACAAGGCTTGTTTTCCCATTGTGAAAGCTCCATTCATGCGGCCCCGAAGCTACCTGAAAAGCACTGTTGTTACCGTGCTTTTACTTACAGCCGGCATGGCACATAGAAGAAATGAGTTTTCTCGAAAGAAACCTTGTGCTTCCAGTTCCTAGTTGGAAGCTCACCCTGCTCTGCTCTATACCAAACGTGAAAGTCAATGTGAGCACTAGCCTCGAAGTAAGGCCCTGATTATCCTCGCAAAACAGGTGGCGTGCAGCAGCTCCATGAGGCCTTCATCGCTGTTCTGCTTTAGTTTCACGGTAGTAAGCTTTCCAAGACTCCTAGGGACTTTGCTTAAGCAACCGTTTCGGTACCAGAACACTGCGTAGAGACAGTAAGCTCTGGTCCTGCGTGTATGCTGCGTGTCAACCTAGAAATTGGAGACTGATGGCATAAGGCTTCTTTTCCCATTATGAAAGCTCCGTTCATGCGGCCTCGAAGCTACCTGAAAAGCATTGTTGTTGCCGGGGTTTTCCTCACTGCCGGCATGGTTCTGAGAAGAAAATGAGTTTTCTCCTAAGAAACCTGGGATTTCCAGTTCCTTGTTGGAAGCTCACCCTGCTCTGCGCTATACCTAAAATGAAAGTCAACGTGAGCCCAAGCTTCGAAGTATGGCCCTGATTATCCTTGCAAAACGAGAGGCGTGCAGCAGCTCCATGAGGCCTTCATCGTTGTTCTGCTTTAGTTTCAAGGTAGTAAGCTTTTCAACACTCCTAGGGGCCTTGCTTCAGCACCCGTTTCAGTACCAGAACACTGCGTAGAACCAGGAAGCTCTGCTCCTCGTGTATGCTGCGTGTCAACCTAGAAATTGGAAACTGATGGCATAAAGCTTCTTTTCCCATTATGAAAGCTCCGTTCATGCGGCCTCGAAGCTACCTGAAAAGCATTGTTGTTGCCGGGGTTTTCCTCACTGCCGGCATGGTTCTGAGAAGAAAATGAGTTTTCTCCTAAGAAACCTTGGGTTTCCAGTTCCTTGTTGGAAGCTCACCCTGCTCTGCGCTATACCTAAAGTGAAAGTCAACGTGAGCCCAAGCTTCGAAGTAAGGCCCTGATTATCCTTGCAAAACGAGAGGCGTGCAGCAGCTCCATGAGGCCTTCATCGTTGTTCTGCTTTAGTTTCAAGGTAGTAAGCTTTGCAACACTCCTAGGGGCCTTGCTTCCGCACCCGTTTCTGTACCAGAACACTGCGTACAACCAGGAAGCTCTGCTCCTGCGTGTATGCTGCGTGTCAACCTAGAAATTAGAGACCGATGGCACAAGGCTAGTTTTCCCATTATGAAAGCTCCGTTGATGCGGCCCCGAAGCTACCTGAAAAGCACTGTTGTTACCGTGCTTTTACTTACAGCCGGCATGGTTCATAGAAGAAAATGAGTTTTCTCGAAAGAAACCTTGTGCTTCCAGTTCCTAGTTGGAAGCTCACCCTGCTCTGCTCTATACCAAACGTGAAAGTCAATGTGAGCACTAGCCTCGAAGTAAGGCCCTGATTATCCTGGCAAAACGGGAGGCGTGCAGCAGCTCCATGAGGCCTTCATCGCTGTTCTGCTTTAGTTTCACGGTAGTAAGCTTTCCAAGACTCCTAGGGACTTTGCTTAAGCAACCGTTTCGGTACCAGAACACTGCGTAGAGACAGTAAGCTCTGGTCCTGCGTGTATGCTGCGTGTCAACCTAGAAATTGGAGACTGATGGCATAAGGCTTCTTTTCCCATTATGAAAGCTCCGTTCATGCGGCCTCGAAGCTACCTGAAAAGCATTGTTGTTGCCGGGGTTTTCCTCACTGCCGGCATGGTTCTGAGAAGAAAATGAGTTTTCTCCTGAGAAACCTTGGGGTTCCAGTTCCTTGTTGGTGGCTCACCCTGCTCTGCGCTATACCTAAAATGAAAGTCAACGTGAGCCCAAGCTTCGAAGTAAGGCCCTGATTATCCTTGCAAAACGAGAGGCGTGCAGCAGCTCCATGAGGCCTTCATCGTTGTTCTGCTTTAGTTTCAAGGGAGTAAGCTTTTCAACACTCCTAGGGGCCTTGCTTCAGCACCCGTTTCAGTACCAGAACACTGCGTAGAACCAGGAAGCTCTGGTCCTGCGTGTATGCTGCGTGTCAACCTAGAAATTGGAGACTGATGGCATAAAGCTTCTTTTCCCATTATGAAAGCTCCGTTCATGCGGCCTCGAAGCTACCTGAAAAGCATTGTTGTTGCCGGGGTTTTCCTCACTGCCGGCATGGTTCTGAGAAGAAAATGAGTTTTCTCCTAAGAAACCTTGGGTTTCCCGTTCCTTGTTGGAAGCTCAACCTGCTCTGCTCTATACCTAAAATGAAAGTCAACGTGAGCCCAAGCTTCGAAGTAAGGCCCTGATTATCCTTGCAAAACGAGAGGCGTGCAGCAGCTCCATGAGGCCTTCATCGTTGTTCTGCTTTAGTTTCAAGGTAGTAAGCTTTTCAACACTCCTAGGGGCCTTGCTTCAGCACCCGTTTCAGTCAGAACACTGCGTAGAACCAGGAAGCTCTGGTCCTGCGTGTATGCTGCGTGTCAACCTAGAAATTGGAGACTGATGGCATAAAGCTTCTTTTCCCATTATGAAAGCTCCGTTCATGCGGCCTCGAAGCTACCTGAAAAGCATTGTTGTTGCCGGGGTTTTCCTCACTGCCGGCATGGTTCTGAGAAGAAAATGAGTTTTCTCCTAAGAAACCTTGGGTTTCCCGTTCCTTGTTGGAAGCTCAACCTGCTCTGCTCTATACCTAAAATGAAAGTCAACGTGAGCCCAAGCTTCGAAGTAAGGCCCTGATTATCCTTGCAAAACGAGAGGCGTGCAGCAGCTCCATGAGGCCTTCATCGTTGTTCTGCTTTAGTTTCAAGGTAGTAAGCTTTTCAACACTCCTAGGGGCCTTGCTTCAGCACCCGTTTCAGTCAGAACACTGCGTAGAACCAGGAAGCTCTGCTCCTGCGTGTATGCTGCGTGTCAACCTAGAAATTAGAGACTGATGGCACAAGGCTAGTTTTCCCATTATGAAAGCTCCGTTGATGCGGCCCCGAAGCTACCTGAAAAGCACTGTTGTTACCGTGCTTTTACTTACAGCCGGCATGGTTCATAGAAGAAAATGAGTTTTCTCGAAAGAAACCTTGTGCTTCCAGTTCCTAGTTGGAAGCTCACCCTGCTCTGCTCTATACCAAACGTGAAAGTCAATGTGAGCACTAGCCTCGAAGTAAGGCCCTGATTATCCTGGCAAAACGGGAGGCGTGCAGCAGCTCCATGAGGCCTTCATCGCTGTTCTGCTTTAGTTTCACGGTAGTAAGCTTTCCAACATTCCTAGGGACTTTGCTTAAGCAACCGTTTCGGTACCAGAACACTGCGTAGAGACAGTAAGCTCTGGTCCTGCGTGTATGCTGCGTGTCAACCTAGAAATTGGAGACTGATGGCATAAGGCTTCTTTTCCCATTATGAAAGCTCCGTTCATGCGGCCTCGAAGCTACCTGAAAAGCATTGTTGTTGCCGGGGTTTTCCTCACTGCCGGCATGGTTCTGAGAAGAAAATGAGTTTTCTCCTAAGAAACCTTGGGTTTCCAGTTCCTTGTTGGAAGCTCACCCTGCTCTGCGCTATACCTAAAATGAAAGTCAACGTGAGCCCAAGCTTCGAAGTAAGGCCCTGATTATCCTTGCAAAACGAGAGGCGTGCAGCAGCTCCATGAGGCCTTCATCGTTGTTCTGCTTTAGTTTCAAGGTAGTAAGCTTTTCAACACTCCTAGGGGCCTTGCTTCAGCACCCGTTTCAGTACCAGAACACTGCGTAGAACCAGGAAGCTCTGCTCCTGCGTGTATGCTGCGTGTCAACCTAGAAATTGGAGACTGATGGCATAAAGCTTCTTTTCCCATTATGAAAGCTCCGTTCATGCGGCCTCGAAGCTACCTGAAAAGCATTGTTGTTGCCGGGGTTTTCCTCACTGCCGGCATGGTTCTGAGAAGAAAATGAGTTTTCTCCTAAGAAACCTTGGGTTTCCCGTTCCTTGTTGGAAGCTCAACCTGCTCTGCTCTATACCTAAAATGAAAGTCAACGTGAGCCCAAGCTTCGAAGTAAGGCCCTGATTATCCTTGCAAAACGAGAGGCGTGCAGCAGCTCCATGAGGCCTTCATCGTTGTTCTGCTTTAGTTTCAAGGTAGTAAGCTTTTCAACACTCCTAGGGGCCTTGCTTCAGCACCCGTTTCAGTCAGAACACTGCGTAGAACCAGGAAGCTCTGCTCCTGCGTGTATGCTGCGTGTCAACCTAGAAATTAGAGACTGATGGCACAAGGCTAGTTTTCCCATTATGAAAGCTCCGTTGATGCGGCCCCGAAGCTACCTGAAAAGCACTGTTGTTACCGTGCTTTTACTTACAGCCGGCATGGTTCATAGAAGAAAATGAGTTTTCTCGAAAGAAACCTTGTGCTTCCAGTTCCTAGTTGGAAGCTCACCCTGCTCTGCTCTATACCAAACGTGAAAGTCAATGTGAGCACTAGCCTCGAAGTAAGGCCCTGATTATCCTGGCAAAACGGGAGGCGTGCAGCAGCTCCATGAGGCCTTCATCGCTGTTCTGCTTTAGTTTCACGGTAGTAAGCTTTCCAACATTCCTAGGGACTTTGCTTAAGCAACCGTTTCGGTACCAGAACACTGCGTAGAGACAGTAAGCTCTGGTCCTGCGTGTATGCTGCGTGTCAACCTAGAAATTGGAGACTGATGGCATAAGGCTTCTTTTCCCATTATGAAAGCTCCGTTCATGCGGCCTCGAAGCTACCTGAAAAGCATTGTTGTTGCCGGGGTTTTCCTCACTGCCGGCATGGTTCTGAGAAGAAAATGAGTTTTCTCCTAAGAAACCTTGGGTTTCCAGTTCCTTGTTGGAAGCTCACCCTGCTCTGCGCTATACCTAAAATGAAAGTCAACGTGAGCCCAAGCTTCGAAGTAAGGCCCTGATTATCCTTGCAAAACGAGAGGCGTGCAGCAGCTCCATGAGGCCTTCATCGTTGTTCTGCTTTAGTTTCAAGGTAGTAAGCTTTTCAACACTCCTAGGGGCCTTGCTTCAGCACCCGTTTCAGTACCAGAACACTGCGTAGAACCAGGAAGCTCTGCTCCTGCGTGTATGCTGCGTGTCAACCTAGAAATTGGAGACTGATGGCATAAAGCTTCTTTTCCCATTATGAAAGCTCCGTTCATGCGGCCTCGAAGCTACCTGAAAAGCATTGTTGTTGCCGGGGTTTTCCTCACTGCCGGCATGGTTCTGAGAAGAAAATGAGTTTTCTCCTAAGAAACCTTGGGTTTCCCGTTCCTTGTTGGAAGCTCAACCTGCTCTGCTCTATACCTAAAATGAAAGTCAACGTGAGCCCAAGCTTCGAAGTAAGGCCCTGATTATCCTTGCAAAACGAGAGGCGTGCAGCAGCTCCATGAGGCCTTCATCGTTGTTCTGCTTTAGTTTCAAGGTAGTAAGCTTTTCAACACTCCTAGGGGCCTTGCTTCAGCACCCGTTTCAGTCAGAACACTGCGTAGAACCAGGAAGCTCTGCTCCTGCGTGTATGCTGCGTGTCAACCTAGAAATTAGAGACTGATGGCACAAGGCTAGTTTTCCCATTATGAAAGCTCCGTTGATGCGGCCCCGAAGCTACCTGAAAAGCACTGTTGTTACCGTGCTTTTACTTACAGCCGGCATGGTTCATAGAAGAAAATGAGTTTTCTCGAAAGAAACCTTGTGCTTCCAGTTCCTAGTTGGAAGCTCACCCTGCTCTGCTCTATACCAAACGTGAAAGTCAATGTGAGCACTAGCCTCGAAGTAAGGCCCTGATTATCCTGGCAAAACGGGAGGCGTGCAGCAGCTCCATGAGGCCTTCATCGCTGTTCTGCTTTAGTTTCACGGTAGTAAGCTTTCCAACATTCCTAGGGACTTTGCTTAAGCAACCGTTTCGGTACCAGAACACTGCGTAGAGACAGTAAGCTCTGGTCCTGCGTGTATGCTGCGTGTCAACCTAGAAATTGGAGACTGATGGCATAAGGCTTCTTTTCCCATTATGAAAGCTCCGTTCATGCGGCCTCGAAGCTACCTGAAAAGCATTGTTGTTGCCGGGGTTTTCCTCACTGCCGGCATGGTTCTGAGAAGAAAATGAGTTTTCTCCTAAGAAACCTTGGGTTTCCAGTTCCTTGTTGGAAGCTCACCCTGCTCTGCGCTATACCTAAAATGAAAGTCAACGTGAGCCCAAGCTTCGAAGTAAGGCCCTGATTATCCTTGCAAAACGAGAGGCGTGCAGCAGCTCCATGAGGCCTTCATCGTTGTTCTGCTTTAGTTTCAAGGTAGTAAGCTTTTCAACACTCCTAGGGGCCTTGCTTCAGCACCCGTTTCAGTACCAGAACACTGCGTAGAACCAGGAAGCTCTGCTCCTGCGTGTATGCTGCGTGTCAACCTAGAAATTGGAGACTGATGGCATAAAGCTTCTTTTCCCATTATGAAAGCTCCGTTCATGCGGCCTCGAAGCTACCTGAAAAGCATTGTTGTTGCCGGGGTTTTCCTCACTGCCGGCATGGTTCTGAGAAGAAAATGAGTTTTCTCCTAAGAAACCTTGGGTTTCCCGTTCCTTGTTGGAAGCTCAACCTGCTCTGCTCTATACCTAAAATGAAAGTCAACGTGAGCCCAAGCTTCGAAGTAAGGCCCTGATTATCCTTGCAAAACGAGAGGCGTGCAGCAGCTCCATGAGGCCTTCATCGTTGTTCTGCTTTAGTTTCAAGGTAGTAAGCTTTTCAACACTCCTAGGGGCCTTGCTTCAGCACCCGTTTCAGTCAGAACACTGCGTAGAACCAGGAAGCTCTGCTCCTGCGTGTATGCTGCGTGTCAACCTAGAAATTAGAGACTGATGGCACAAGGCTAGTTTTCCCATTATGAAAGCTCCGTTGATGCGGCCCCGAAGCTACCTGAAAAGCACTGTTGTTACCGTGCTTTTACTTACAGCCGGCATGGTTCATAGAAGAAAATGAGTTTTCTCGAAAGAAACCTTGTGCTTCCAGTTCCTAGTTGGAAGCTCACCCTGCTCTGCTCTATACCAAACGTGAAAGTCAATGTGAGCACTAGCCTCGAAGTAAGGCCCTGATTATCCTGGCAAAACGGGAGGCGTGCAGCAGCTCCATGAGGCCTTCATCGCTGTTCTGCTTTAGTTTCACGGTAGTAAGCTTTCCAACATTCCTAGGGACTTTGCTTAAGCAACCGTTTCGGTACCAGAACACTGCGTAGAGACAGTAAGCTCTGGTCCTGCGTGTATGCTGCGTGTCAACCTAGAAATTGGAGACTGATGGCATAAGGCTTCTTTTCCCATTATGAAAGCTCCGTTCATGCGGCCTCGAAGCTACCTGAAAAGCATTGTTGTTGCCGGGGTTTTCCTCACTGCCGGCATGGTTCTGAGAAGAAAATGAGTTTTCTCCTAAGAAACCTTGGGTTTCCAGTTCCTTGTTGGAAGCTCACCCTGCTCTGCGCTATACCTAAAATGAAAGTCAACGTGAGCCCAAGCTTCGAAGTAAGGCCCTGATTATCCTTGCAAAACGAGAGGCGTGCAGCAGCTCCATGAGGCCTTCATCGTTGTTCTGCTTTAGTTTCAAGGTAGTAAGCTTTTCAACACTCCTAGGGGCCTTGCTTCAGCACCCGTTTCAGTACCAGAACACTGCGTAGAACCAGGAAGCTCTGGTCCTGCGTGTATGCTGCGTGTCAACCTAGAAATTGGAGACTGATGGCATAAAGCTTCTTTTCCCATTATGAAAGCTCCGTTCATGCGGCCTCGAAGCTACCTGAAAAGCATTGTTGTTGCCGGGGTTTTCCTCACTGCCGGCATGGTTCTGAGAAGAAAATGAGTTTTCTCCTAAGAAACCTTGGGTTTCCCGTTCCTTGTTGGAAGCTCAACCTGCTCTGCTCTATACCTAAAATGAAAGTCAACGTGAGCCCAAGCTTCGAAGTAAGGCCCTGATTATCCTTGCAAAACGAGAGGCGTGCAGCAGCTCCATGAGGCCTTCATCGTTGTTCTGCTTTAGTTTCAAGGTAGTAAGCTTTTCAACACTCCTAGGGGCCTTGCTTCAGCACCCGTTTCAGTCAGAACACTGCGTAGAACCAGGAAGCTCTGCTCCTGCGTGTATGCTGCGTGTCAACCTAGAAATTAGAGACTGATGGCACAAGGCTAGTTTTCCCATTATGAAAGCTCCGTTGATGCGGCCCCGAAGCTACCTGAAAAGCACTGTTGTTACCGTGCTTTTACTTACAGCCGGCATGGTTCATAGAAGAAAATGAGTTTTCTCGAAAGAAACCTTGTGCTTCCAGTTCCTAGTTGGAAGCTCACCCTGCTCTGCTCTATACCAAACGTGAAAGTCAATGTGAGCACTAGCCTCGAAGTAAGGCCCTGATTATCCTGGCAAAACGGGAGGCGTGCAGCAGCTCCATGAGGCCTTCATCGCTGTTCTGCTTTAGTTTCACGGTAGTAAGCTTTCCAACATTCCTAGGGACTTTGCTTAAGCAACCGTTTCGGTACCAGAACACTGCGTAGAGACAGTAAGCTCTGGTCCTGCGTGTATGCTGCGTGTCAACCTAGAAATTGGAGACTGATGGCATAAGGCTTCTTTTCCCATTATGAAAGCTCTGTTTATGCGGCCTCAAAGCTACCTGAAAAGCATTGTTGTTGCCGGGGTTTTCCTCACTGCAGGCATGGTTCTGAGAAGAAAATGAGTTTTCTCCTAAGAAACCTTGGGTTTCCAGTTCCTTGTTGGAAGGTCACCCTGCTCTGCTCTATACCTAATGTGAAAGTCAACGTGAGCCCAAGCTTCGAAGTAAGGCCCTGATTATCCTTGCAAAACGAGAGGCGTGCAGCAGCTCCATGAGGCCTTCATCGTTGTTCTGCTTTAGTTTCAAGGTAGTAAGCTTTGCAACACTCCTAGGGGACTTGCTTCCTCACCCGTTTCAGTACCGGAACACTGCGTAGAACCAGGAAGCTCTGCTCCTGCGTGTATGCTGCGTGTCAACCTAGAAATTAGAGACCGATGGCACAAGGCTAGTTTTCCCATTATGAAAGCTCCGTTGATGCGGCCCCGAAGCTACCTGAAAAGCACTGTTGTTACCGTGCTTTTACTTACAGCCGGCATGGTTCATAGAAGAAAATGAGTTTTCTCGAAAGAAACCTTGTGCTTCCAGTTCCTAGTTGGAAGCTCACCCGGCTCTGCTCTATACCAAACGTGAAAGTCAATGTGAGCACTAGCCTCGAAGTAAGGCCCTGATTATCCTGGCAAAACGGGAGGCGTGCAGCAGCTCCATGAGGCCTTCATCGCTGTTCTGCTTTAGTTTCACGGTAGTAAGCTTTCCAACATTCCTAGGGACTTTGCTTAAGCAACCGTTTCGGTACCAGAACACTGCGTAGAACCAGGAAGCTCTGCTCCTGCGTGTATGCTGCGTGTCAACCTAGAAATTAGAGACTGATGGCACAAGGCTTGTTTTCCCATTGTGAAAGCTCCATTCATGCGGCCCCGAAGCTACCTGAAAAGCACTGTTGTTACCGTGCTTTTACTTACAGCCGGCATGGCACATAGAAGAAATGAGTTTTCTCGAAAGAAACCTTGTGCTTCCAGTTCCTAGTTGGAAGCTCACCCTGCTCTGCTCTATACCAAACGTGAAAGTCAATGTGAGCACTAGCCTCGAAGTAAGGCCCTGATTATCCTCGCAAAACAGGTGGCGTGCAGCAGCTCCATGAGGCCTTCATCGCTGTTCTGCTTTAGTTTCACGGTAGTAAGCTTTCCAAGACTCCTAGGGACTTTGCTTAAGCAACCGTTTCGGTACCAGAACACTGCGTAGAGACAGTAAGCTCTGGTCCTGCGTGTATGCTGCGTGTCAACCTAGAAATTGGAGACTGATGGCATAAGGCTTCTTTTCCCATTATGAAAGCTCCGTTCATGCGGCCTCGAAGCTACCTGAAAAGCATTGTTGTTGCCGGGGTTTTCCTCACTGCCGGCATGGTTCTGAGAAGAAAATGAGTTTTCTCCTAAGAAACCTGGGATTTCCAGTTCCTTGTTGGAAGCTCACCCTGCTCTGCGCTATACCTAAAATGAAAGTCAACGTGAGCCCAAGCTTCGAAGTAAGGCCCTGATTATCCTTGCAAAACGAGAGGCGTGCAGCAGCTCCATGAGGCCTTCATCGTTGTTCTGCTTTAGTTTCAAGGTAGTAAGCTTTTCAACACTCCTAGGGGCCTTGCTTCAGCACCCGTTTCAGTCAGAACACTGCGTAGAACCAGGAAGCTCTGCTCCTGCGTGTATGCTGCGTGTCAACCTAGAAATTAGAGACTGATGGCACAAGGCTAGTTTTCCCATTATGAAAGCTCCGTTGATGCGGCCCCGAAGCTACCTGAAAAGCACTGTTGTTACCGTGCTTTTACTTACAGCCGGCATGGTTCATAGAAGAAAATGAGTTTTCTCGAAAGAAACCTTGTGCTTCCAGTTCCTAGTTGGAAGCTCACCCTGCTCTGCTCTATACCAAACGTGAAAGTCAATGTGAGCACTAGCCTCGAAGTAAGGCCCTGATTATCCTGGCAAAACGGGAGGCGTGCAGCAGCTCCATGAGGCCTTCATCGCTGTTCTGCTTTAGTTTCACGGTAGTAAGCTTTCCAACATTCCTAGGGACTTTGCTTAAGCAACCGTTTCGGTACCAGAACACTGCGTAGAGACAGTAAGCTCTGGTCCTGCGTGTATGCTGCGTGTCAACCTAGAAATTGGAAACTGATGGCATAAAGCTTCTTTTCCCATTATGAAAGCTCCGTTCATGCGGCCTCGAAGCTACCTGAAAAGCATTGTTGTTGCCGGGGTTTTCCTCACTGCCGGCATGGTTCTGAGAAGAAAATGAGTTTTCTCCTAAGAAACCTTGGGTTTCCAGTTCCTTGTTGGAAGCTCACCCTGCTCTGCGCTATACCTAAAGTGAAAGTCAACGTGAGCCCAAGCTTCGAAGTAAGGCCCTGATTATCCTTGCAAAACGAGAGGCGTGCAGCAGCTCCATGAGGCCTTCATCGTTGTTCTGCTTTAGTTTCAAGGTAGTAAGCTTTGCAACACTCCTAGGGGCCTTGCTTCCGCACCCGTTTCTGTACCAGAACACTGCGTACAACCAGGAAGCTCTGCTCCTGCGTGTATGCTGCGTGTCAACCTAGAAATTAGAGACCGATGGCACAAGGCTAGTTTTCCCATTATGAAAGCTCCGTTGATGCGGCCCCGAAGCTACCTGAAAAGCACTGTTGTTACCGTGCTTTTACTTACAGCCGGCATGGTTCATAGAAGAAAATGAGTTTTCTCGAAAGAAACCTTCTGCTTCCAGTTCCTAGTTGGAAGCTCACCCTGCTCTGCTCTATACCAAACGTGAAAGTCAATGTGAGCACTAGCCTCGAAGTAAGGCCCTGATTATCCTGGCAAAACGGGAGGCGTGCAGCAGCTCCATGAGGCCTTCATCGCTGTTCTGCTTTAGTTTCACGGTAGTAAGCTTTCCAAGACTCCTAGGGACTTTGCTTAAGCAACCGTTTCGGTACCAGAACACTGCGTAGAGACAGTAAGCTCTGGTCCTGCGTGTATGCTGCGTGTCAACCTAGAAATTGGAGACTGATGGCATAAGGCTTCTTTTCCCATTATGAAAGCTCCGTTCATGCGGCCTCGAAGCTACCTGAAAAGCATTGTTGTTGCCGGGGTTTTCCTCACTGCCGGCATGGTTCTGAGAAGAAAATGAGTTTTCTCCTAAGAAACCTTGGGTTTCCAGTTCCTTGTTGGAAGCTCACCCTGCTCTGCGCTATACCTAAAATGAAAGTCAACGTGAGCCCAAGCTTCGAAGTAAGGCCCTGATTATCCTTGCAAAACGAGAGGCGTGCAGCAGCTCCATGAGGCCTTCATCGTTGTTCTGCTTTAGTTTCAAGGTAGTAAGCTTTTCAACACTCCTAGGGGCCTTGCTTCAGCACCCGTTTCAGTACCAGAACACTGCGTAGAACCAGGAAGCTCTGGTCCTGCGTGTATGCTGCGTGTCAACCTAGAAATTGGAGACTGATGGCATAAAGCTTCTTTTCCCATTATGAAAGCTCCGTTCATGCGGCCTCGAAGCTACCTGAAAAGCATTGTTGTTGCTGGGGTTTTCCTCACTGCCGGCATGGTTCTGAGAAGAAAATGAGTTTTCTCCTAAGAAACCTTGGGTTTCCGGTTCCTTGTTGGAAGCTCACCCTGCTCTGCTCTATACCTAATGTGAAAGTCAACGTGAGCCCAAGCTTCGAAGTAAGGCCCTGATTATCCTTGCAAAACGAGAGGCGTGCAGCAGCTCCATGAGGCCTTCATCGTTGTTCTGCTTTAGTTTCAAGGTAGTAAGCTTTGCAACACTCCTAGGGGACTTGCTTCCTCACCCGTTTCAGTACCGGAACACTGCGTAGAACCAGGAAGCTCTGCTCCTGCGTGTATGCTGCGTGTCAACCTAGAAATTAGAGACCGATGGCACAAGGCTAGTTTTCCCATTATGAAAGCTCCGTTGATGCGGCCCCGAAGCTACCTGAAAAGCACTGTTGTTACCGTGCTTTTACTTACAGCCGGCATGGTTCATAGAAGAAAATGAGTTTTCTCGAAAGAAACCTTGTGCTTCCAGTTCCTAGTTGGAAGCTCACCCGGCTCTGCTCTATACCAAACGTGAAAGTCAATGTGAGCACTAGCCTCGAAGTAAGGCCCTGATTATCCTGGCAAAACGGGAGGCGTGCAGCAGCTCCATGAGGCCTTCATCGCTGTTCTGCTTTAGTTTCACGGTAGTAAGCTTTCCAACATTCCTAGGGACTTTGCTTAAGCAACCGTTTCGGTACCAGAACACTGCGTAGAACCAGGAAGCTCTGCTCCTGCGTGTATGCTGCGTGTCAACCTAGAAATTAGAGACTGATGGCACAAGGCTTGTTTTCCCATTGTGAAAGCTCCATTCATGCGGCCCCGAAGCTACCTGAAAAGCACTGTTGTTACCGTGCTTTTACTTACAGCCGGCATGGCACATAGAAGAAATGAGTTTTCTCGAAAGAAACCTTGTGCTTCCAGTTCCTAGTTGGAAGCTCACCCTGCTCTGCTCTATACCAAACGTGAAAGTCAATGTGAGCACTAGCCTCGAAGTAAGGCCCTGATTATCCTCGCAAAACAGGTGGCGTGCAGCAGCTCCATGAGGCCTTCATCGCTGTTCTGCTTTAGTTTCACGGTAGTAAGCTTTCCAAGACTCCTAGGGACTTTGCTTAAGCAACCGTTTCGGTACCAGAACACTGCGTAGAGACAGTAAGCTCTGGTCCTGCGTGTATGCTGCGTGTCAACCTAGAAATTGGAGACTGATGGCATAAGGCTTCTTTTCCCATTATGAAAGCTCCGTTCATGCGGCCTCGAAGCTACCTGAAAAGCATTGTTGTTGCCGGGGTTTTCCTCACTGCCGGCATGGTTCTGAGAAGAAAATGAGTTTTCTCCTAAGAAACCTGGGATTTCCAGTTCCTTGTTGGAAGCTCACCCTGCTCTGCGCTATACCTAAAATGAAAGTCAACGTGAGCCCAAGCTTCGAAGTATGGCCCTGATTATCCTTGCAAAACGAGAGGCGTGCAGCAGCTCCATGAGGCCTTCATCGTTGTTCTGCTTTAGTTTCAAGGTAGTAAGCTTTTCAACACTCCTAGGGGCCTTGCTTCAGCACCCGTTTCAGTACCAGAACACTGCGTAGAACCAGGAAGCTCTGCTCCTCGTGTATGCTGCGTGTCAACCTAGAAATTGGAAACTGATGGCATAAAGCTTCTTTTCCCATTATGAAAGCTCCGTTCATGCGGCCTCGAAGCTACCTGAAAAGCATTGTTGTTGCCGGGGTTTTCCTCACTGCCGGCATGGTTCTGAGAAGAAAATGAGTTTTCTCCTAAGAAACCTTGGGTTTCCAGTTCCTTGTTGGAAGCTCACCCTGCTCTGCGCTATACCTAAAGTGAAAGTCAACGTGAGCCCAAGCTTCGAAGTAAGGCCCTGATTATCCTTGCAAAACGAGAGGCGTGCAGCAGCTCCATGAGGCCTTCATCGTTGTTCTGCTTTAGTTTCAAGGTAGTAAGCTTTTCAACACTCCTAGGGGCCTTGCTTCCGCACCCGTTTCTGTACCAGAACACTGCGTACAACCAGGAAGCTCTGCTCCTGCGTGTATGCTGCGTGTCAACCTAGAAATTAGAGACCGATGGCACAAGGCTAGTTTTCCCATTATGAAAGCTCCGTTGATGCGGCCCCGAAGCTACCTGAAAAGCACTGTTGTTACCGTGCTTTTACTTACAGCCGGCATGGTTCATAGAAGAAAATGAGTTTTCTCGAAAGAAACCTTGTGCTTCCAGTTCCTAGTTGGAAGCTCACCCGGCTCTGCTCTATACCAAACGTGAAAGTCAATGTGAGCACTAGCCTCGAAGTAAGGCCCTGATTATCCTGGCAAAACGGGAGGCGTGCAGCAGCTCCATGAGGCCTTCATCGCTGTTCTGCTTTAGTTTCACGGTAGTAAGCTTTCCAAGACTCCTAGGGACTTTGCTTAAGCAACCGTTTCGGTACCAGAACACTGCGTAGAGACAGTAAGCTCTGGTCCTGCGTGTATGCTGCGTGTCAACCTAGAAATTGGAGACTGATGGCATAAGGCTTCTTTTCCCATTATGAAAGCTCCGTTCATGCGGCCTCGAAGCTACCTGAAAAGCATTGTTGTTGCCGGGGTTTTCCTCACTGCCGGCATGGTTCTGAGAAGAAAATGAGTTTTCTCCTGAGAAACCTTGGGGTTCCAGTTCCTTGTTGGTGGCTCACCCTGCTCTGCGCTATACCTAAAATGAAAGTCAACGTGAGCCCAAGCTTCGAAGTAAGGCCCTGATTATCCTTGGAAAACGAGAGGCGTGCAGCAGCTCCATGAGGCCTTCATCGTTGTTCTGCTTTAGTTTCAAGGTAGTAAGCTTTTCAACACTCCTAGGGGCCTTGCTTCAGCACCCGTTTCAGTACCAGAACACTGCGTAGAACCAGGAAGCTCTGCTCCTGCGTGTATGCTGCGTGTCAACCTAGAAATTGGAGACTGATGGCATAAAGCTTCTTTTCCCATTATGAAAGCTCCGTTCATGCGGCCTCGAAGCTACCTGAAAAGCATTGTTGTTGCCGGGGTTTTCCTCACTGCCGGCATGGTTCTGAGAAGAAAATGAGTTTTCTCCTAAGAAACCTTGGGTTTCCCGTTCCTTGTTGGAAGCTCAACCTGCTCTGCTCTATACCTAAAATGAAAGTCAACGTGAGCCCAAGCTTCGAAGTAAGGCCCTGATTATCCTTGCAAAACGAGAGGCGTGCAGCAGCTCCATGAGGCCTTCATCGTTGTTCTGCTTTAGTTTCAAGGTAGTAAGCTTTTCAACACTCCTAGGGGCCTTGCTTCAGCACCCGTTTCAGTCAGAACACTGCGTAGAACCAGGAAGCTCTGCTCCTGCGTGTATGCTGCGTGTCAACCTAGAAATTAGAGACTGATGGCACAAGGCTAGTTTTCCCATTATGAAAGCTCCGTTGATGCGGCCCCGAAGCTACCTGAAAAGCACTGTTGTTACCGTGCTTTTACTTACAGCCGGCATGGTTCATAGAAGAAAATGAGTTTTCTCGAAAGAAACCTTGTGCTTCCAGTTCCTAGTTGGAAGCTCACCCTGCTCTGCTCTATACCAAACGTGAAAGTCAATGTGAGCACTAGCCTCGAAGTAAGGCCCTGATTATCCTGGCAAAACGGGAGGCGTGCAGCAGCTCCATGAGGCCTTCATCGCTGTTCTGCTTTAGTTTCACGGTAGTAAGCTTTCCAACATTCCTAGGGACTTTGCTTAAGCAACCGTTTCGGTACCAGAACACTGCGTAGAGACAGTAAGCTCTGGTCCTGCGTGTATGCTGCGTGTCAACCTAGAAATTGGAGACTGATGGCATAAGGCTTCTTTTCCCATTATGAAAGCTCTGTTTATGCGGCCTCAAAGCTACCTGAAAAGCATTGTTGTTGCCGGGGTTTTCCTCACTGCAGGCATGGTTCTGAGAAGAAAATGAGTTTTCTCCTAAGAAACCTTGGGTTTCCAGTTCCTTGTTGGAAGGTCACCCTGCTCTGCTCTATACCTAATGTGAAAGTCAACGTGAGCCCAAGCTTCGAAGTAAGGCCCTGATTATCCTTGCAAAACGAGAGGCGTGCAGCAGCTCCATGAGGCCTTCATCGTTGTTCTGCTTTAGTTTCAAGGTAGTAAGCTTTGCAACACTCCTAGGGGACTTGCTTCCTCACCCGTTTCAGTACCGGAACACTGCGTAGAACCAGGAAGCTCTGCTCCTGCGTGTATGCTGCGTGTCAACCTAGAAATTAGAGACCGATGGCACAAGGCTAGTTTTCCCATTATGAAAGCTCCGTTGATGCGGCCCCGAAGCTACCTGAAAAGCACTGTTGTTACCGTGCTTTTACTTACAGCCGGCATGGTTCATAGAAGAAAATGAGTTTTCTCGAAAGAAACCTTGTGCTTCCAGTTCCTAGTTGGAAGCTCACCCGGCTCTGCTCTATACCAAACGTGAAAGTCAATGTGAGCACTAGCCTCGAAGTAAGGCCCTGATTATCCTGGCAAAACGGGAGGCGTGCAGCAGCTCCATGAGGCCTTCATCGCTGTTCTGCTTTAGTTTCACGGTAGTAAGCTTTCCAACATTCCTAGGGACTTTGCTTAAGCAACCGTTTCGGTACCAGAACACTGCGTAGAACCAGGAAGCTCTGCTCCTGCGTGTATGCTGCGTGTCAACCTAGAAATTAGAGACTGATGGCACAAGGCTTGTTTTCCCATTGTGAAAGCTCCATTCATGCGGCCCCGAAGCTACCTGAAAAGCACTGTTGTTACCGTGCTTTTACTTACAGCCGGCATGGCACATAGAAGAAATGAGTTTTCTCGAAAGAAACCTTGTGCTTCCAGTTCCTAGTTGGAAGCTCACCCTGCTCTGCTCTATACCAAACGTGAAAGTCAATGTGAGCACTAGCCTCGAAGTAAGGCCCTGATTATCCTCGCAAAACAGGTGGCGTGCAGCAGCTCCATGAGGCCTTCATCGCTGTTCTGCTTTAGTTTCACGGTAGTAAGCTTTCCAAGACTCCTAGGGACTTTGCTTAAGCAACCGTTTCGGTACCAGAACACTGCGTAGAGACAGTAAGCTCTGGTCCTGCGTGTATGCTGCGTGTCAACCTAGAAATTGGAGACTGATGGCATAAGGCTTCTTTTCCCATTATGAAAGCTCCGTTCATGCGGCCTCGAAGCTACCTGAAAAGCATTGTTGTTGCCGGGGTTTTCCTCACTGCCGGCATGGTTCTGAGAAGAAAATGAGTTTTCTCCTAAGAAACCTGGGATTTCCAGTTCCTTGTTGGAAGCTCACCCTGCTCTGCGCTATACCTAAAATGAAAGTCAACGTGAGCCCAAGCTTCGAAGTAAGGCCCTGATTATCCTTGCAAAACGAGAGGCGTGCAGCAGCTCCATGAGGCCTTCATCGTTGTTCTGCTTTAGTTTCAAGGTAGTAAGCTTTTCAACACTCCTAGGGGCCTTGCTTCAGCACCCGTTTCAGTCAGAACACTGCGTAGAACCAGGAAGCTCTGCTCCTGCGTGTATGCTGCGTGTCAACCTAGAAATTAGAGACTGATGGCACAAGGCTAGTTTTCCCATTATGAAAGCTCCGTTGATGCGGCCCCGAAGCTACCTGAAAAGCACTGTTGTTACCGTGCTTTTACTTACAGCCGGCATGGTTCATAGAAGAAAATGAGTTTTCTCGAAAGAAACCTTGTGCTTCCAGTTCCTAGTTGGAAGCTCACCCTGCTCTGCTCTATACCAAACGTGAAAGTCAATGTGAGCACTAGCCTCGAAGTAAGGCCCTGATTATCCTGGCAAAACGGGAGGCGTGCAGCAGCTCCATGAGGCCTTCATCGCTGTTCTGCTTTAGTTTCACGGTAGTAAGCTTTCCAACATTCCTAGGGACTTTGCTTAAGCAACCGTTTCGGTACCAGAACACTGCGTAGAGACAGTAAGCTCTGGTCCTGCGTGTATGCTGCGTGTCAACCTAGAAATTGGAAACTGATGGCATAAAGCTTCTTTTCCCATTATGAAAGCTCCGTTCATGCGGCCTCGAAGCTACCTGAAAAGCATTGTTGTTGCCGGGGTTTTCCTCACTGCCGGCATGGTTCTGAGAAGAAAATGAGTTTTCTCCTAAGAAACCTTGGGTTTCCAGTTCCTTGTTGGAAGCTCACCCTGCTCTGCGCTATACCTAAAGTGAAAGTCAACGTGAGCCCAAGCTTCGAAGTAAGGCCCTGATTATCCTTGCAAAACGAGAGGCGTGCAGCAGCTCCATGAGGCCTTCATCGTTGTTCTGCTTTAGTTTCAAGGTAGTAAGCTTTGCAACACTCCTAGGGGCCTTGCTTCCGCACCCGTTTCTGTACCAGAACACTGCGTACAACCAGGAAGCTCTGCTCCTGCGTGTATGCTGCGTGTCAACCTAGAAATTAGAGACCGATGGCACAAGGCTAGTTTTCCCATTATGAAAGCTCCGTTGATGCGGCCCCGAAGCTACCTGAAAAGCACTGTTGTTACCGTGCTTTTACTTACAGCCGGCATGGTTCATAGAAGAAAATGAGTTTTCTCGAAAGAAACCTTCTGCTTCCAGTTCCTAGTTGGAAGCTCACCCTGCTCTGCTCTATACCAAACGTGAAAGTCAATGTGAGCACTAGCCTCGAAGTAAGGCCCTGATTATCCTGGCAAAACGGGAGGCGTGCAGCAGCTCCATGAGGCCTTCATCGCTGTTCTGCTTTAGTTTCACGGTAGTAAGCTTTCCAAGACTCCTAGGGACTTTGCTTAAGCAACCGTTTCGGTACCAGAACACTGCGTAGAGACAGTAAGCTCTGGTCCTGCGTGTATGCTGCGTGTCAACCTAGAAATTGGAGACTGATGGCATAAGGCTTCTTTTCCCATTATGAAAGCTCCGTTCATGCGGCCTCGAAGCTACCTGAAAAGCATTGTTGTTGCCGGGGTTTTCCTCACTGCCGGCATGGTTCTGAGAAGAAAATGAGTTTTCTCCTAAGAAACCTTGGGTTTCCAGTTCCTTGTTGGAAGCTCACCCTGCTCTGCGCTATACCTAAAATGAAAGTCAACGTGAGCCCAAGCTTCGAAGTAAGGCCCTGATTATCCTTGCAAAACGAGAGGCGTGCAGCAGCTCCATGAGGCCTTCATCGTTGTTCTGCTTTAGTTTCAAGGTAGTAAGCTTTTCAACACTCCTAGGGGCCTTGCTTCAGCACCCGTTTCAGTACCAGAACACTGCGTAGAACCAGGAAGCTCTGGTCCTGCGTGTATGCTGCGTGTCAACCTAGAAATTGGAGACTGATGGCATAAAGCTTCTTTTCCCATTATGAAAGCTCCGTTCATGCGGCCTCGAAGCTACCTGAAAAGCATTGTTGTTGCTGGGGTTTTCCTCACTGCCGGCATGGTTCTGAGAAGAAAATGAGTTTTCTCCTAAGAAACCTTGGGTTTCCGGTTCCTTGTTGGAAGCTCACCCTGCTCTGCTCTATACCTAATGTGAAAGTCAACGTGAGCCCAAGCTTCGAAGTAAGGCCCTGATTATCCTTGCAAAACGAGAGGCGTGCAGCAGCTCCATGAGGCCTTCATCGTTGTTCTGCTTTAGTTTCAAGGTAGTAAGCTTTGCAACACTCCTAGGGGACTTGCTTCCTCACCCGTTTCAGTACCGGAACACTGCGTAGAACCAGGAAGCTCTGCTCCTGCGTGTATGCTGCGTGTCAACCTAGAAATTAGAGACCGATGGCACAAGGCTAGTTTTCCCATTATGAAAGCTCCGTTGATGCGGCCCCGAAGCTACCTGAAAAGCACTGTTGTTACCGTGCTTTTACTTACAGCCGGCATGGTTCATAGAAGAAAATGAGTTTTCTCGAAAGAAACCTTGTGCTTCCAGTTCCTAGTTGGAAGCTCACCCGGCTCTGCTCTATACCAAACGTGAAAGTCAATGTGAGCACTAGCCTCGAAGTAAGGCCCTGATTATCCTGGCAAAACGGGAGGCGTGCAGCAGCTCCATGAGGCCTTCATCGCTGTTCTGCTTTAGTTTCACGGTAGTAAGCTTTCCAACATTCCTAGGGACTTTGCTTAAGCAACCGTTTCGGTACCAGAACACTGCGTAGAACCAGGAAGCTCTGCTCCTGCGTGTATGCTGCGTGTCAACCTAGAAATTAGAGACTGATGGCACAAGGCTTGTTATCCCATTGTGAAAGCTCCATTCATGCGGCCCCGAAGCTACCTGAAAAGCACTGTTGTTACCGTGCTTTTACTTACAGCCGGCATGGCACATAGAAGAAATGAGTTTTCTCGAAAGAAACCTTGTGCTTCCAGTTCCTAGTTGGAAGCTCACCCTGCTCTGCTCTATACCAAACGTGAAAGTCAATGTGAGCACTAGCCTCGAAGTAAGGCCCTGATTATCCTCGCAAAACAGGTGGCGTGCAGCAGCTCCATGAGGCCTTCATCGCTGTTCTGCTTTAGTTTCACGGTAGTAAGCTTTCCAAGACTCCTAGGGACTTTGCTTAAGCAACCGTTTCGGTACCAGAACACTGCGTAGAGACAGTAAGCTCTGGTCCTGCGTGTATGCTGCGTGTCAACCTAGAAATTGGAGACTGATGGCATAAGGCTTCTTTTCCCATTATGAAAGCTCCGTTCATGCGGCCTCGAAGCTACCTGAAAAGCATTGTTGTTGCCGGGGTTTTCCTCACTGCCGGCATGGTTCTGAGAAGAAAATGAGTTTTCTCCTAAGAAACCTGGGATTTCCAGTTCCTTGTTGGAAGCTCACCCTGCTCTGCGCTATACCTAAAATGAAAGTCAACGTGAGCCCAAGCTTCGAAGTATGGCCCTGATTATCCTTGCAAAACGAGAGGCGTGCAGCAGCTCCATGAGGCCTTCATCGTTGTTCTGCTTTAGTTTCAAGGTAGTAAGCTTTTCAACACTCCTAGGGGCCTTGCTTCAGCACCCGTTTCAGTACCAGAACACTGCGTAGAACCAGGAAGCTCTGCTCCTCGTGTATGCTGCGTGTCAACCTAGAAATTGGAAACTGATGGCATAAAGCTTCTTTTCCCATTATGAAAGCTCCGTTCATGCGGCCTCGAAGCTACCTGAAAAGCATTGTTGTTGCCGGGGTTTTCCTCACTGCCGGCATGGTTCTGAGAAGAAAATGAGTTTTCTCCTAAGAAACCTTGGGTTTCCAGTTCCTTGTTGGAAGCTCACCCTGCTCTGCGCTATACCTAAAGTGAAAGTCAACGTGAGCCCAAGCTTCGAAGTAAGGCCCTGATTATCCTTGCAAAACGAGAGGCGTGCAGCAGCTCCATGAGGCCTTCATCGTTGTTCTGCTTTAGTTTCAAGGTAGTAAGCTTTTCAACACTCCTAGGGGCCTTGCTTCCGCACCCGTTTCTGTACCAGAACACTGCGTACAACCAGGAAGCTCTGCTCCTGCGTGTATGCTGCGTGTCAACCTAGAAATTAGAGACCGATGGCACAAGGCTAGTTTTCCCATTATGAAAGCTCCGTTGATGCGGCCCCGAAGCTACCTGAAAAGCACTGTTGTTACCGTGCTTTTACTTACAGCCGGCATGGTTCATAGAAGAAAATGAGTTTTCTCGAAAGAAACCTTGTGCTTCCAGTTCCTAGTTGGAAGCTCACCCGGCTCTGCTCTATACCAAACGTGAAAGTCAATGTGAGCACTAGCCTCGAAGTAAGGCCCTGATTATCCTGGCAAAACGGGAGGCGTGCAGCAGCTCCATGAGGCCTTCATCGCTGTTCTGCTTTAGTTTCACGGTAGTAAGCTTTCCAAGACTCCTAGGGACTTTGCTTAAGCAACCGTTTCGGTACCAGAACACTGCGTAGAGACAGTAAGCTCTGGTCCTGCGTGTATGCTGCGTGTCAACCTAGAAATTGGAGACTGATGGCATAAGGCTTCTTTTCCCATTATGAAAGCTCCGTTCATGCGGCCTCGAAGCTACCTGAAAAGCATTGTTGTTGCCGGGGTTTTCCTCACTGCCGGCATGGTTCTGAGAAGAAAATGAGTTTTCTCCTGAGAAACCTTGGGGTTCCAGTTCCTTGTTGGTGGCTCACCCTGCTCTGCGCTATACCTAAAATGAAAGTCAACGTGAGCCCAAGCTTCGAAGTAAGGCCCTGATTATCCTTGGAAAACGAGAGGCGTGCAGCAGCTCCATGAGGCCTTCATCGTTGTTCTGCTTTAGTTTCAAGGTAGTAAGCTTTTCAACACTCCTAGGGGCCTTGCTTCAGCACCCGTTTCAGTACCAGAACACTGCGTAGAACCAGGAAGCTCTGCTCCTGCGTGTATGCTGCGTGTCAACCTAGAAATTGGAGACTGATGGCATAAAGCTTCTTTTCCCATTATGAAAGCTCCGTTCATGCGGCCTCGAAGCTACCTGAAAAGCATTGTTGTTGCCGGGGTTTTCCTCACTGCCGGCATGGTTCTGAGAAGAAAATGAGTTTTCTCCTAAGAAACCTTGGGTTTCCCGTTCCTTGTTGGAAGCTCAACCTGCTCTGCTCTATACCTAAAATGAAAGTCAACGTGAGCCCAAGCTTCGAAGTAAGGCCCTGATTATCCTTGCAAAACGAGAGGCGTGCAGCAGCTCCATGAGGCCTTCATCGTTGTTCTGCTTTAGTTTCAAGGTAGTAAGCTTTTCAACACTCCTAGGGGCCTTGCTTCAGCACCCGTTTCAGTCAGAACACTGCGTAGAACCAGGAAGCTCTGGTCCTGCGTGTATGCTGCGTGTCAACCTAGAAATTGGAGACTGATGGCATAAAGCTTCTTTTCCCATTATGAAAGCTCCGTTCATGCGGCCTCGAAGCTACCTGAAAAGCATTGTTGTTGCCGGGGTTTTCCTCACTGCCGGCATGGTTCTGAGAAGAAAATGAGTTTTCTCCTAAGAAACCTTGGGTTTCCCGTTCCTTGTTGGAAGCTCAACCTGCTCTGCTCTATACCTAAAATGAAAGTCAACGTGAGCCCAAGCTTCGAAGTAAGGCCCTGATTATCCTTGCAAAACGAGAGGCGTGCAGCAGCTCCATGAGGCCTTCATCGTTGTTCTGCTTTAGTTTCAAGGTAGTAAGCTTTTCAACACTCCTAGGGGCCTTGCTTCAGCACCCGTTTCAGTCAGAACACTGCGTAGAACCAGGAAGCTCTGCTCCTGCGTGTATGCTGCGTGTCAACCTAGAAATTAGAGACTGATGGCACAAGGCTAGTTTTCCCATTATGAAAGCTCCGTTGATGCGGCCCCGAAGCTACCTGAAAAGCACTGTTGTTACCGTGCTTTTACTTACAGCCGGCATGGTTCATAGAAGAAAATGAGTTTTCTCGAAAGAAACCTTGTGCTTCCAGTTCCTAGTTGGAAGCTCACCCTGCTCTGCTCTATACCAAACGTGAAAGTCAATGTGAGCACTAGCCTCGAAGTAAGGCCCTGATTATCCTGGCAAAACGGGAGGCGTGCAGCAGCTCCATGAGGCCTTCATCGCTGTTCTGCTTTAGTTTCACGGTAGTAAGCTTTCCAACATTCCTAGGGACTTTGCTTAAGCAACCGTTTCGGTACCAGAACACTGCGTAGAGACAGTAAGCTCTGGTCCTGCGTGTATGCTGCGTGTCAACCTAGAAATTGGAGACTGATGGCATAAGGCTTCTTTTCCCATTATGAAAGCTCCGTTCATGCGGCCTCGAAGCTACCTGAAAAGCATTGTTGTTGCCGGGGTTTTCCTCACTGCCGGCATGGTTCTGAGAAGAAAATGAGTTTTCTCCTAAGAAACCTTGGGTTTCCAGTTCCTTGTTGGAAGCTCACCCTGCTCTGCGCTATACCTAAAATGAAAGTCAACGTGAGCCCAAGCTTCGAAGTAAGGCCCTGATTATCCTTGCAAAACGAGAGGCGTGCAGCAGCTCCATGAGGCCTTCATCGTTGTTCTGCTTTAGTTTCAAGGTAGTAAGCTTTTCAACACTCCTAGGGGCCTTGCTTCAGCACCCGTTTCAGTACCAGAACACTGCGTAGAACCAGGAAGCTCTGCTCCTGCGTGTATGCTGCGTGTCAACCTAGAAATTGGAGACTGATGGCATAAAGCTTCTTTTCCCATTATGAAAGCTCCGTTCATGCGGCCTCGAAGCTACCTGAAAAGCATTGTTGTTGCCGGGGTTTTCCTCACTGCCGGCATGGTTCTGAGAAGAAAATGAGTTTTCTCCTAAGAAACCTTGGGTTTCCCGTTCCTTGTTGGAAGCTCAACCTGCTCTGCTCTATACCTAAAATGAAAGTCAACGTGAGCCCAAGCTTCGAAGTAAGGCCCTGATTATCCTTGCAAAACGAGAGGCGTGCAGCAGCTCCATGAGGCCTTCATCGTTGTTCTGCTTTAGTTTCAAGGTAGTAAGCTTTTCAACACTCCTAGGGGCCTTGCTTCAGCACCCGTTTCAGTACCAGAACACTGCGTAGAACCAGGAAGCTCTGGTCCTGCGTGTATGCTGCGTGTCAACCTAGAAATTGGAGACTGATGGCATAAAGCTTCTTTTCCCATTATGAAAGCTCCGTTCATGCGGCCTCGAAGCTACCTGAAAAGCATTGTTGTTGCCGGGGTTTTCCTCACTGCCGGCATGGTTCTGAGAAGAAAATGAGTTTTCTCCTAAGAAACCTTGGGTTTCCCGTTCCTTGTTGGAAGCTCAACCTGCTCTGCTCTATACCTAAAATGAAAGTCAACGTGAGCCCAAGCTTCGAAGTAAGGCCCTGATTATCCTTGCAAAACGAGAGGCGTGCAGCAGCTCCATGAGGCCTTCATCGTTGTTCTGCTTTAGTTTCAAGGTAGTAAGCTTTTCAACACTCCTAGGGGCCTTGCTTCAGCACCCGTTTCAGTCAGAACACTGCGTAGAACCAGGAAGCTCTGCTCCTGCGTGTATGCTGCGTGTCAACCTAGAAATTAGAGACTGATGGCACAAGGCTAGTTTTCCCATTATGAAAGCTCCGTTGATGCGGCCCCGAAGCTACCTGAAAAGCACTGTTGTTACCGTGCTTTTACTTACAGCCGGCATGGTTCATAGAAGAAAATGAGTTTTCTCGAAAGAAACCTTGTGCTTCCAGTTCCTAGTTGGAAGCTCACCCTGCTCTGCTCTATACCAAACGTGAAAGTCAATGTGAGCACTAGCCTCGAAGTAAGGCCCTGATTATCCTGGCAAAACGGGAGGCGTGCAGCAGCTCCATGAGGCCTTCATCGCTGTTCTGCTTTAGTTTCACGGTAGTAAGCTTTCCAACATTCCTAGGGACTTTGCTTAAGCAACCGTTTCGGTACCAGAACACTGCGTAGAGACAGTAAGCTCTGGTCCTGCGTGTATGCTGCGTGTCAACCTAGAAATTGGAGACTGATGGCATAAGGCTTCTTTTCCCATTATGAAAGCTCCGTTCATGCGGCCTCGAAGCTACCTGAAAAGCATTGTTGTTGCCGGGGTTTTCCTCACTGCCGGCATGGTTCTGAGAAGAAAATGAGTTTTCTCCTAAGAAACCTTGGGTTTCCAGTTCCTTGTTGGAAGCTCACCCTGCTCTGCGCTATACCTAAAATGAAAGTCAACGTGAGCCCAAGCTTCGAAGTAAGGCCCTGATTATCCTTGCAAAACGAGAGGCGTGCAGCAGCTCCATGAGGCCTTCATCGTTGTTCTGCTTTAGTTTCAAGGTAGTAAGCTTTTCAACACTCCTAGGGGCCTTGCTTCAGCACCCGTTTCAGTACCAGAACACTGCGTAGAACCAGGAAGCTCTGGTCCTGCGTGTATGCTGCGTGTCAACCTAGAAATTGGAGACTGATGGCATAAAGCTTCTTTTCCCATTATGAAAGCTCCGTTCATGCGGCCTCGAAGCTACCTGAAAAGCATTGTTGTTGCCGGGGTTTTCCTCACTGCCGGCATGGTTCTGAGAAGAAAATGAGTTTTCTCCTAAGAAACCTTGGGTTTCCCGTTCCTTGTTGGAAGCTCAACCTGCTCTGCTCTATACCTAAAATGAAAGTCAACGTGAGCCCAAGCTTCGAAGTAAGGCCCTGATTATCCTTGCAAAACGAGAGGCGTGCAGCAGCTCCATGAGGCCTTCATCGTTGTTCTGCTTTAGTTTCAAGGTAGTAAGCTTTTCAACACTCCTAGGGGCCTTGCTTCAGCACCCGTTTCAGTCAGAACACTGCGTAGAACCAGGAAGCTCTGCTCCTGCGTGTATGCTGCGTGTCAACCTAGAAATTAGAGACTGATGGCACAAGGCTAGTTTTCCCATTATGAAAGCTCCGTTGATGCGGCCCCGAAGCTACCTGAAAAGCACTGTTGTTACCGTGCTTTTACTTACAGCCGGCATGGTTCATAGAAGAAAATGAGTTTTCTCGAAAGAAACCTTGTGCTTCCAGTTCCTAGTTGGAAGCTCACCCTGCTCTGCTCTATACCAAACGTGAAAGTCAATGTGAGCACTAGCCTCGAAGTAAGGCCCTGATTATCCTGGCAAAACGGGAGGCGTGCAGCAGCTCCATGAGGCCTTCATCGCTGTTCTGCTTTAGTTTCACGGTAGTAAGCTTTCCAACATTCCTAGGGACTTTGCTTAAGCAACCGTTTCGGTACCAGAACACTGCGTAGAGACAGTAAGCTCTGGTCCTGCGTGTATGCTGCGTGTCAACCTAGAAATTGGAGACTGATGGCATAAGGCTTCTTTTCCCATTATGAAAGCTCCGTTCATGCGGCCTCGAAGCTACCTGAAAAGCATTGTTGTTGCCGGGGTTTTCCTCACTGCCGGCATGGTTCTGAGAAGAAAATGAGTTTTCTCCTAAGAAACCTTGGGTTTCCAGTTCCTTGTTGGAAGCTCACCCTGCTCTGCGCTATACCTAAAATGAAAGTCAACGTGAGCCCAAGCTTCGAAGTAAGGCCCTGATTATCCTTGCAAAACGAGAGGCGTGCAGCAGCTCCATGAGGCCTTCATCGTTGTTCTGCTTTAGTTTCAAGGTAGTAAGCTTTTCAACACTCCTAGGGGCCTTGCTTCAGCACCCGTTTCAGTACCAGAACACTGCGTAGAACCAGGAAGCTCTGGTCCTGCGTGTATGCTGCGTGTCAACCTAGAAATTGGAGACTGATGGCATAAAGCTTCTTTTCCCATTATGAAAGCTCCGTTCATGCGGCCTCGAAGCTACCTGAAAAGCATTGTTGTTGCCGGGGTTTTCCTCACTGCCGGCATGGTTCTGAGAAGAAAATGAGTTTTCTCCTAAGAAACCTTGGGTTTCCCGTTCCTTGTTGGAAGCTCAACCTGCTCTGCTCTATACCTAAAATGAAAGTCAACGTGAGCCCAAGCTTCGAAGTAAGGCCCTGATTATCCTTGCAAAACGAGAGGCGTGCAGCAGCTCCATGAGGCCTTCATCGTTGTTCTGCTTTAGTTTCAAGGTAGTAAGCTTTTCAACACTCCTAGGGGCCTTGCTTCAGCACCCGTTTCAGTCAGAACACTGCGTAGAACCAGGAAGCTCTGCTCCTGCGTGTATGCTGCGTGTCAACCTAGAAATTAGAGACTGATGGCACAAGGCTAGTTTTCCCATTATGAAAGCTCCGTTGATGCGGCCCCGAAGCTACCTGAAAAGCACTGTTGTTACCGTGCTTTTACTTACAGCCGGCATGGTTCATAGAAGAAAATGAGTTTTCTCGAAAGAAACCTTGTGCTTCCAGTTCCTAGTTGGAAGCTCACCCTGCTCTGCTCTATACCAAACGTGAAAGTCAATGTGAGCACTAGCCTCGAAGTAAGGCCCTGATTATCCTGGCAAAACGGGAGGCGTGCAGCAGCTCCATGAGGCCTTCATCGCTGTTCTGCTTTAGTTTCACGGTAGTAAGCTTTCCAACATTCCTAGGGACTTTGCTTAAGCAACCGTTTCGGTACCAGAACACTGCGTAGAGACAGTAAGCTCTGGTCCTGCGTGTATGCTGCGTGTCAACCTAGAAATTGGAGACTGATGGCATAAGGCTTCTTTTCCCATTATGAAAGCTCTGTTTATGCGGCCTCAAAGCTACCTGAAAAGCATTGTTGTTGCCGGGGTTTTCCTCACTGCAGGCATGGTTCTGAGAAGAAAATGAGTTTTCTCCTAAGAAACCTTGGGTTTCCAGTTCCTTGTTGGAAGGTCACCCTGCTCTGCTCTATACCTAATGTGAAAGTCAACGTGAGCCCAAGCTTCGAAGTAAGGCCCTGATTATCCTTGCAAAACGAGAGGCGTGCAGCAGCTCCATGAGGCCTTCATCGTTGTTCTGCTTTAGTTTCAAGGTAGTAAGCTTTGCAACACTCCTAGGGGACTTGCTTCCTCACCCGTTTCAGTACCGGAACACTGCGTAGAACCAGGAAGCTCTGCTCCTGCGTGTATGCTGCGTGTCAACCTAGAAATTAGAGACCGATGGCACAAGGCTAGTTTTCCCATTATGAAAGCTCCGTTGATGCGGCCCCGAAGCTACCTGAAAAGCACTGTTGTTACCGTGCTTTTACTTACAGCCGGCATGGTTCATAGAAGAAAATGAGTTTTCTCGAAAGAAACCTTGTGCTTCCAGTTCCTAGTTGGAAGCTCACCCGGCTCTGCTCTATACCAAACGTGAAAGTCAATGTGAGCACTAGCCTCGAAGTAAGGCCCTGATTATCCTGGCAAAACGGGAGGCGTGCAGCAGCTCCATGAGGCCTTCATCGCTGTTCTGCTTTAGTTTCACGGTAGTAAGCTTTCCAACATTCCTAGGGACTTTGCTTAAGCAACCGTTTCGGTACCAGAACACTGCGTAGAACCAGGAAGCTCTGGTCCTGCGTGTATGCTGCGTGTCAACCTAGAAATTAGAGACTGATGGCACAAGGCTTGTTTTCCCATTGTGAAAGCTCCATTCATGCGGCCCCGAAGCTACCTGAAAAGCACTGTTGTTACCGTGCTTTTACTTACAGCCGGCATGGCACATAGAAGAAATGAGTTTTCTCGAAAGAAACCTTGTGCTTCCAGTTCCTAGTTGGAAGCTCACCCTGCTCTGCTCTATACCAAACGTGAAAGTCAATGTGAGCACTAGCCTCGAAGTAAGGCCCTGATTATCCTCGCAAAACAGGTGGCGTGCAGCAGCTCCATGAGGCCTTCATCGCTGTTCTGCTTTAGTTTCACGGTAGTAAGCTTTCCAAGACTCCTAGGGACTTTGCTTAAGCAACCGTTTCGGTACCAGAACACTGCGTAGAGACAGTAAGCTCTGGTCCTGCGTGTATGCTGCGTGTCAACCTAGAAATTGGAGACTGATGGCATAAGGCTTCTTTTCCCATTATGAAAGCTCCGTTCATGCGGCCTCGAAGCTACCTGAAAAGCATTGTTGTTGCCGGGGTTTTCCTCACTGCCGGCATGGTTCTGAGAAGAAAATGAGTTTTCTCCTAAGAAACCTGGGATTTCCAGTTCCTTGTTGGAAGCTCACCCTGCTCTGCGCTATACCTAAAATGAAAGTCAACGTGAGCCCAAGCTTCGAAGTAAGGCCCTGATTATCCTTGCAAAACGAGAGGCGTGCAGCAGCTCCATGAGGCCTTCATCGTTGTTCTGCTTTAGTTTCAAGGTAGTAAGCTTTTCAACACTCCTAGGGGCCTTGCTTCAGCACCCGTTTCAGTCAGAACACTGCGTAGAACCAGGAAGCTCTGCTCCTGCGTGTATGCTGCGTGTCAACCTAGAAATTAGAGACTGATGGCACAAGGCTAGTTTTCCCATTATGAAAGCTCCGTTGATGCGGCCCCGAAGCTACCTGAAAAGCACTGTTGTTACCGTGCTTTTACTTACAGCCGGCATGGTTCATAGAAGAAAATGAGTTTTCTCGAAAGAAACCTTGTGCTTCCAGTTCCTAGTTGGAAGCTCACCCTGCTCTGCTCTATACCAAACGTGAAAGTCAATGTGAGCACTAGCCTCGAAGTAAGGCCCTGATTATCCTGGCAAAACGGGAGGCGTGCAGCAGCTCCATGAGGCCTTCATCGCTGTTCTGCTTTAGTTTCACGGTAGTAAGCTTTCCAACATTCCTAGGGACTTTGCTTAAGCAACCGTTTCGGTACCAGAACACTGCGTAGAGACAGTAAGCTCTGGTCCTGCGTGTATGCTGCGTGTCAACCTAGAAATTGGAAACTGATGGCATAAAGCTTCTTTTCCCATTATGAAAGCTCCGTTCATGCGGCCTCGAAGCTACCTGAAAAGCATTGTTGTTGCCGGGGTTTTCCTCACTGCCGGCATGGTTCTGAGAAGAAAATGAGTTTTCTCCTAAGAAACCTTGGGTTTCCAGTTCCTTGTTGGAAGCTCACCCTGCTCTGCGCTATACCTAAAGTGAAAGTCAACGTGAGCCCAAGCTTCGAAGTAAGGCCCTGATTATCCTTGCAAAACGAGAGGCGTGCAGCAGCTCCATGAGGCCTTCATCGTTGTTCTGCTTTAGTTTCAAGGTAGTAAGCTTTGCAACACTCCTAGGGGCCTTGCTTCCGCACCCGTTTCTGTACCAGAACACTGCGTACAACCAGGAAGCTCTGCTCCTGCGTGTATGCTGCGTGTCAACCTAGAAATTAGAGACCGATGGCACAAGGCTAGTTTTCCCATTATGAAAGCTCCGTTGATGCGGCCCCGAAGCTACCTGAAAAGCACTGTTGTTACCGTGCTTTTACTTACAGCCGGCATGGTTCATAGAAGAAAATGAGTTTTCTCGAAAGAAACCTTGTGCTTCCAGTTCCTAGTTGGAAGCTCACCCGGCTCTGCTCTATACCAAACGTGAAAGTCAACGTGAGCCCAAGCTTCGAAGTAAGGCCCTGATTATCCTTGCAAAACGAGAGGCGTGCAGCAGCTCCATGAGGCCTTCATCGTTGTTCTGCTTTAGTTTCAAGGTAGTAAGCTTTTCAACACTCCTAGGGGCCTTGCTTCAGCACCCGTTTCAGTCAGAACACTGCGTAGAACCAGGAAGCTCTGCTCCTGCGTGTATGCTGCGTGTCAACCTAGAAATTAGAGACTGATGGCACAAGGCTAGTTTTCCCATTATGAAAGCTCCGTTGATGCGGCCCCGAAGCTACCTGAAAAGCACTGTTGTTACCGTGCTTTTACTTACAGCCGGCATGGTTCATAGAAGAAAATGAGTTTTCTCGAAAGAAACCTTGTGCTTCCAGTTCCTAGTTGGAAGCTCACCCTGCTCTGCTCTATACCAAACGTGAAAGTCAATGTGAGCACTAGCCTCGAAGTAAGGCCCTGATTATCCTGGCAAAACGGGAGGCGTGCAGCAGCTCCATGAGGCCTTCATCGCTGTTCTGCTTTAGTTTCACGGTAGTAAGCTTTCCAACATTCCTAGGGACTTTGCTTAAGCAACCGTTTCGGTACCAGAACACTGCGTAGAGACAGTAAGCTCTGGTCCTGCGTGTATGCTGCGTGTCAACCTAGAAATTGGAGACTGATGGCATAAGGCTTCTTTTCCCATTATGAAAGCTCCGTTCATGCGGCCTCGAAGCTACCTGAAAAGCATTGTTGTTGCCGGGGTTTTCCTCACTGCCGGCATGGTTCTGAGAAGAAAATGAGTTTTCTCCTAAGAAACCTTGGGTTTCCAGTTCCTTGTTGGAAGCTCACCCTGCTCTGCGCTATACCTAAAATGAAAGTCAACGTGAGCCCAAGCTTCGAAGTAAGGCCCTGATTATCCTTGCAAAACGAGAGGCGTGCAGCAGCTCCATGAGGCCTTCATCGTTGTTCTGCTTTAGTTTCAAGGTAGTAAGCTTTTCAACACTCCTAGGGGCCTTGCTTCAGCACCCGTTTCAGTACCAGAACACTGCGTAGAACCAGGAAGCTCTGGTCCTGCGTGTATGCTGCGTGTCAACCTAGAAATTGGAGACTGATGGCATAAAGCTTCTTTTCCCATTATGAAAGCTCCGTTCATGCGGCCTCGAAGCTACCTGAAAAGCATTGTTGTTGCCGGGGTTTTCCTCACTGCCGGCATGGTTCTGAGAAGAAAATGAGTTTTCTCCTAAGAAACCTTGGGTTTCCCGTTCCTTGTTGGAAGCTCAACCTGCTCTGCTCTATACCTAAAATGAAAGTCAACGTGAGCCCAAGCTTCGAAGTAAGGCCCTGATTATCCTTGCAAAACGAGAGGCGTGCAGCAGCTCCATGAGGCCTTCATCGTTGTTCTGCTTTAGTTTCAAGGTAGTAAGCTTTTCAACACTCCTAGGGGCCTTGCTTCAGCACCCGTTTCAGTCAGAACACTGCGTAGAACCTGGAAGCTCTGGTCCTGCGTGTATGCTGCGTGTCAACCTAGAAATTGGAAACTGATGGCATAAAGCTTCTTTTCCCATTATGAAAGCTCCGTTCATGCGGCCTCGAAGCTACCTGAAAAGCATTGTTGTTGCCGGGGTTTTCCTCACTGCCGGCATGGTTCTGAGAAGAAAATGAGTTTTCTCCTAAGAAACCTTGGGTTTCCAGTTCCTTGTTGGAAGCTCACCCTGCTCTGCGCTATACCTAAAGTGAAAGTCAACGTGAGCCCAAGCTTCGAAGTAAGGCCCTGATTATCCTTGCAAAACGAGAGGCGTGCAGCAGCTCCATGAGGCCTTCATCGTTGTTCTGCTTTAGTTTCAAGGTAGTAAGCTTTGCAACACTCCTAGGGGCCTTGCTTCCGCACCCGTTTCTGTACCAGAACACTGCGTACAACCAGGAAGCTCTGCTCCTGCGTGTATGCTGCGTGTCAACCTAGAAATTAGAGACCGATGGCACAAGGCTAGTTTTCCCATTATGAAAGCTCCGTTGATGCGGCCCCGAAGCTACCTGAAAAGCACTGTTGTTACCGTGCTTTTACTTACAGCCGGCATGGTTCATAGAAGAAAATGAGTTTTCTCGAAAGAAACCTTGTGCTTCCAGTTCCTAGTTGGAAGCTCACCCGGCTCTGCTCTATACCAAACGTGAAAGTCAATGTGAGCACTAGCCTCGAAGTAAGGCCCTGATTATCCTGGCAAAACGGGAGGCGTGCAGCAGCTCCATGAGGCCTTCATCGCTGTTCTGCTTTAGTTTCACGGTAGTAAGCTTTCCAAGACTCTTAGGGACTTTGCTTAAGCAACCGTTTCGGTACCAGAACACTGCGTAGAGACAGTAAGCTCTGGTCCTGCGTGTATGCTGCGTGTCAACCTAGAAATTGGAGACTGATGGCATAAGGCTTCTTTTCCCATTATGAAAGCTCCGTTCATGCGGCCTCGAAGCTACCTGAAAAGCATTGTTGTTGCCGGGGTTTTCCTCACTGCCGGCATGGTTCTGAGAAGAAAATGAGTTTTCTCCTGAGAAACCTTGGGGTTCCAGTTCCTTGTTGGTGGCTCACCCTGCTCTGCGCTATACCTAAAATGAAAGTCAACGTGAGCCCAAGCTTCGAAGTAAGGCCCTGATTATCCTTGCAAAACGAGAGGCGTGCAGCAGCTCCATGAGGCCTTCATCGTTGTTCTGCTTTAGTTTCAAGGTAGTAAGCTTTTCAACACTCCTAGGGGCCTTGCTTCAGCACCCGTTTCAGTACCAGAACACTGCGTAGAACCAGGAAGCTCTGGTCCTGCGTGTATGCTGCGTGTCAACCTAGAAATTGGAGACTGATGGCATAAAGCTTCTTTTCCCATTATGAAAGCTCCGTTCATGCGGCCTCGAAGCTACCTGAAAAGCATTGTTGTTGCCGGGGTTTTCCTCACTGCCGGCATGGTTCTGAGAAGAAAATGAGTTTTCTCCTAAGAAACCTTGGGTTTCCCGTTCCTTGTTGGAAGCTCAACCTGCTCTGCTCTATACCTAAAATGAAAGTCAACGTGAGCCCAAGCTTCGAAGTAAGGCCCTGATTATCCTTGCAAAACGAGAGGCGTGCAGCAGCTCCATGAGGCCTTCATCGTTGTTCTGCTTTAGTTTCAAGGTAGTAAGCTTTTCAACACTCCTAGGGGCCTTGCTTCAGCACCCGTTTCAGTCAGAACACTGCGTAGAACCAGGAAGCTCTGCTCCTGCGTGTATGCTGCGTGTCAACCTAGAAATTAGAGACTGATGGCACAAGGCTAGTTTTCCCATTATGAAAGCTCCGTTGATGCGGCCCCGAAGCTACCTGAAAAGCACTGTTGTTACCGTGCTTTTACTTACAGCCGGCATGGTTCATAGAAGAAAATGAGTTTTCTCGAAAGAAACCTTGTGCTTCCAGTTCCTAGTTGGAAGCTCACCCTGCTCTGCTCTATACCAAACGTGAAAGTCAATGTGAGCACTAGCCTCGAAGTAAGGCCCTGATTATCCTGGCAAAACGGGAGGCGTGCAGCAGCTCCATGAGGCCTTCATCGCTGTTCTGCTTTAGTTTCACGGTAGTAAGCTTTCCAACATTCCTAGGGACTTTGCTTAAGCAACCGTTTCGGTACCAGAACACTGCGTAGAGACAGTAAGCTCTGGTCCTGCGTGTATGCTGCGTGTCAACCTAGAAATTGGAGACTGATGGCATAAGGCTTCTTTTCCCATTATGAAAGCTCCGTTCATGCGGCCTCGAAGCTACCTGAAAAGCATTGTTGTTGCCGGGGTTTTCCTCACTGCCGGCATGGTTCTGAGAAGAAAATGAGTTTTCTCCTAAGAAACCTTGGGTTTCCCGTTCCTTGTTGGAAGCTCACCCTGCTCTGCGCTATACCTAAAATGAAAGTCAACGTGAGCCCAAGCTTCGAAGTAAGGCCCTGATTATCCTTGCAAAACGAGAGGCGTGCAGCAGCTCCATGAGGCCTTCATCGTTGTTCTGCTTTAGTTTCAAGGTAGTAAGCTTTTCAACACTCCTAGGGGCCTTGCTTCAGCACCCGTTTCAGTCAGAACACTGCGTAGAACCAGGAAGCTCTGGTCCTGCGTGTATGCTGCGTGTCAACCTAGAAATTGGAGACTGATGGCATAAAGCTTCTTTTCCCATTATGAAAGCTCCGTTCATGCGGCCTCGAAGCTACCTGAAAAGCATTGTTGTTGCCGGGGTTTTCCTCACTGCCGGCATGGTTCTGAGAAGAAAATGAGTTTTCTCCTAAGAAACCTTGGGTTTCCCGTTCCTTGTTGGAAGCTCAACCTGCTCTGCTCTATACCTAAAATGAAAGTCAACGTGAGCCCAAGCTTCGAAGTAAGGCCCTGATTATCCTTGCAAAACGAGAGGCGTGCAGCAGCTCCATGAGGCCTTCATCGTTGTTCTGCTTTAGTTTCAAGGTAGTAAGCTTTTCAACACTCCTAGGGGCCTTGCTTCAGCACCCGTTTCAGTCAGAACACTGCGTAGAACCAGGAAGCTCTGCTCCTGCGTGTATGCTGCGTGTCAACCTAGAAATTAGAGACTGATGGCACAAGGCTAGTTTTCCCATTATGAAAGCTCCGTTGATGCGGCCCCGAAGCTACCTGAAAAGCACTGTTGTTACCGTGCTTTTACTTACAGCCGGCATGGTTCATAGAAGAAAATGAGTTTTCTCGAAAGAAACCTTGTGCTTCCAGTTCCTAGTTGGAAGCTCACCCTGCTCTGCTCTATACCAAACGTGAAAGTCAATGTGAGCACTAGCCTCGAAGTAAGGCCCTGATTATCCTGGCAAAACGGGAGGCGTGCAGCAGCTCCATGAGGCCTTCATCGCTCTTCTGCTTTAGTTTCACGGTAGTAAGCTTTCCAACATTCCTAGGGACTTTGCTTAAGCAACCGTTTCGGTACCAGAACACTGCGTAGAGACAGTAAGCTCTGGTCCTGCGTGTATGCTGCGTGTCAACCTAGAAATTGGAGACTGATGGCATAAGGCTTCTTTTCCCATTATGAAAGCTCCGTTCATGCGGCCTCGAAGCTACCTGAAAAGCATTGTTGTTGCCGGGGTTTTCCTCACTGCCGGCATGGTTCTGAGAAGAAAATGAGTTTTCTCCTAAGAAACCTTGGGTTTCCAGTTCCTTGTTGGAAGCTCACCCTGCTCTGCGCTATACCTAAAATGAAAGTCAACGTGAGCCCAAGCTTCGAAGTAAGGCCCTGATTATCCTTGCAAAACGAGAGGCGTGCAGCAGCTCCATGAGGCCTTCATCGTTGTTCTGCTTTAGTTTCAAGGTAGTAAGCTTTTCAACACTCCTAGGGGCCTTGCTTCAGCACCCGTTTCAGTACCAGAACACTGCGTAGAACCAGGAAGCTCTGGTCCTGCGTGTATGCTGCGTGTCAACCTAGAAATTGGAGACTGATGGCATAAAGCTTCTTTTCCCATTATGAAAGCTCCGTTCATGCGGCCTCGAAGCTACCTGAAAAGCATTGTTGTTGCCGGGGCTTTCCTCACTGCCGGCATGGTTCTGAGAAGAAAATGAGTTTTCTCCTAAGAAACCTTGGGTTTCCCGTTCCTTGTTGGAAGCTCAACCTGCTCTGCTCTATACCTAAAATGAAAGTCAACGTGAGCCCAAGCTTCGAAGTAAGGCCCTGATTATCCTTGCAAAACGAGAGGCGTGCAGCAGCTCCATGAGGCCTTCATCGTTGTTCTGCTTTAGTTTCAAGGTAGTAAGCTTTTCAACACTCCTAGGGGCCTTGCTTCAGCGCCCGTTTCAGTCAGAACACTGCGTAGAACCAGGAAGCTCTGCTCCTGCGTGTATGCTGCGTGTCAACCTAGAAATTAGAGACTGATGGCACAAGGCTAGTTTTCCCATTATGAAAGCTCTGTTGATGCGGCCCCGAAGCTACCTGAAAAGCACTGTTGTTACCGTGCTTTTACTTACAGCCGGCATGGTTCATAGAAGAAAATGAGTTTTCTCGAAAGAAACCTTGTGCTTCCAGTTCCTAGTTGGAAGCTCACCCTGCTCTGTTCTATACCAAACGTGAAAGTCAATGTGAGCACTAGCCTCGAAGTAAGGCCCTGATTATCCTGGCAAAACGGGAGGCGTGCAGCAGCTCCATGAGGCCTTCATCGCTGTTCTGCTTTAGTTTCACGGTAGTAAGCTTTCCAACATTCCTAGGGACTTTGCTTAAGCAACCGTTTCGGTACCAGAACACTGCGTAGAGACAGTAAGCTCTGGTCCTGCGTGTATGCTGCGTGTCAACCTAGAAATTGGAGACTGATGGCATAAGGCTTCTTTTCCCATTATGAAAGCTCCGTTCATGCGGCCTCGAAGCTACCTGAAAAGCATTGTTGTTGCCGGGGTTTTCCTCACTGCCGGCATGGTTCTGAGAAGAAAATGAGTTTTCTCCTAAGAAACCTGGGGTTTCCAGTTCCTTGTTGGAAGCTCACCCTGCTCTGCGCGATACCTAAAATGAAAGTCAACGTGAGCCCAAGCTTCGAAGTAAGGCCCTGATTATCCTTGCAAAACGAGAGGCGTGCAGCAGCTCCATGAGGCCTTCATCGTTGTTCTGCTTTAGTTTCAAGGTAGTAAGCTTTTCAACACTCCTAGGGGCCTTGCTTCAGCACCCGTTTCAGTACCAGAATACTGCGTAGAGACAGTAAGCTCTGGTCCTGCGTGTATGCTGCGTGTCAACCTAGAAATTGGAGACTGATGGCATAAAGCTTCTTTTCCCATTATGAAAGCTCCGTTCATGCGGCCTCGAAGCTACCTGAAAAGCATTGTTGTTGCCGGGGTTTTCCTCACTGCCGGCATGGTTCTGAGAAGAAAATGAGTTTTCTCCTAAGAAACCTTGGGTTTCCCGTTCCTTGTTGGAAGCTCAACCTGCTCTGCTCTATACCTAAAATGAAAGTCAACGTGAGCCCAAGCTTCGAAGTAAGGCCCTGATTATCCTTGCAAAACGAGAGGCGTGCAGCAGCTCCATGAGGCCTTCATCGTTGTTCTGCTTTAGTTTCAAGGTAGTAAGCTTTTCAACACTCCTAGGGGCCTTGCTTCAGCACCCGTTTCAGTACCAGAACACTGCGTAGAACCAGGAAGCTCTGGTCCTGCGTGTATGCTGCGTGTCAACCTAGAAATTGGAGACTGATGGCATAAAGCTTCTTTTCCCATTATGAAAGCTCCGTTCATGCGGCCTCGAAGCTACCTGAAAAGCATTGTTGTTGCCGGGGTTTTCCTCACTGCCGGCATGGTTCTGAGAAGAAAATGAGTTTTCTCCTAAGAAACCTTGGGTTTCCCGTTCCTTGTTGGAAGCTCAACCTGCTCTGCTCTATACCTAAAATGAAAGTCAACGTGAGCCCAAGCTTCGAAGTAAGGCCCTGATTATCCTTGCAAAACGAGAGGCGTGCAGCAGCTCCATGAGGCCTTCATCGTTGTTCTGCTTTAGTTTCAAGGTAGTAAGCTTTTCAACACTCCTAGGGGCCTTGCTTCAGCACCCGTTTCAGTCAGAACACTGCGTAGAACCAGGAAGCTCTGCTCCTGCGTGTATGCTGCGTGTCAACCTAGAAATTAGAGACTGATGGCACAAGGCTAGTTTTCCCATTATGAAAGCTCCGTTGATGCGGCCCCGAAGCTACCTGAAAAGCACTGTTGTTACCGTGCTTTTACTTACATCCGGCATGGTTCATAGAAGAAAATGAGTTTTCTCGAAAGAAACCTTGTGCTTCCAGTTCCTAGTTGGAAGCTCACCCTGCTCTGCTCTATACCAAACGTGAAAGTCAATGTGAGCACTAGCCTCGAAGTAAGGCCCTGATTATCCTGGCAAAACGGGAGGCGTGCAGCAGCTCCATGAGGCCTTCATCGCTGTTCTGCTTTAGTTTCACGGTAGTAAGCTTTCCAACATTCCTAGGGACTTTGCTTAAGCAACCGTTTCGGTACCAGAACACTGCGTAGAGACAGTAAGCTCTGGTCCTGCGTGTATGCTGCGTGTCAACCTAGAAATTGGAGACTGATGGCATAAGGCTTCTTTTCCCATTATGAAAGCTCCGTTCATGCGGCCTCGAAGCTACCTGAAAAGCATTGTTGTTGCCGGGGTTTTCCTCACTGCCGGCATGGTTCTGAGAAGAAAATGAGTTTTCTCCTAAGAAACCTTGGGTTTCCAGTTCCTTGTTGGAAGCTCACCCTGCTCTGCGCTATACCTAAAATGAAAGTCAACGTGAGCCCAAGCTTCGAAGTAAGGCCCTGATTATCCTTGCAAAACGAGAGGCGTGCAGCAGCTCCATGAGGCCTTCATCGTTGTTCTGCTTTAGTTTCAAGGTAGTAAGCTTTTCAACACTCCTAGGGGCCTTGCTTCAGCACCCGTTTCAGTACCAGAACACTGCGTAGAACCAGGAAGCTCTGGTCCTGCGTGTATGCTGCGTGTCAACCTAGAAATTGGAGACTGATGGCATAAAGCTTCTTTTCCCATTATGAAAGCTCCGTTCATGCGGCCTCGAAGCTACCTGAAAAGCATTGTTGTTGCCGGGGTTTTCCTCACTGCCGGCATGGTTCTGAGAAGAAAATGAGTTTTCTCCTAAGAAACCTTGGGTTTCCCGTTCCTTGTTGGAAGCTCAACCTGCTCTGCTCTATACCTAAAATGAAAGTCAACGTGAGCCCAAGCTTCGAAGTAAGGCCCTGATTATCCTTGCAAAACGAGAGGCGTGCAGCAGCTCCATGAGGCCTTCATCGTTGTTCTGCTTTAGTTTCAAGGTAGTAAGCTTTTCAACACTCCTAGGGGCCTTGCTTCAGCACCCGTTTCAGTCAGAACACTGCGTAGAACCAGGAAGCTCTGCTCCTGCGTGTATGCTGCGTGTCAACCTAGAAATTAGAGACTGATGGCACAAGGCTAGTTTTCCCATTATGAAAGCTCCGTTGATGCGGCCCCGAAGCTACCTGAAAAGCACTGTTGTTACCGTGCTTTTACTTACAGCCGGCATGGTTCATAGAAGAAAATGAGTTTTCTCGAAAGAAACCTTGTGCTTCCAGTTCCTAGTTGGAAGCTCACCCTGCTCTGCTCTATACCAAACGTGAAAGTCAATGTGAGCACTAGCCTCGAAGTAAGGCCCTGATTATCCTGGCAAAACGGGAGGCGTGCAGCAGCTCCATGAGGCCTTCATCGCTGTTCTGCTTTAGTTTCACGGTAGTAAGCTTTCCAACATTCCTAGGGACTTTGCTTAAGCAACCGTTTCGGTACCAGAACACTGCGTAGAGACAGTAAGCTCTGGTCCTGCGTGTATGCTGCGTGTCAACCTAGAAATTGGAGACTGATGGCATAAGGCTTCTTTTCCCATTATGAAAGCTCCGTTCATGCGGCCTCGAAGCTACCTGAAAAGCATTGTTGTTGCCGGGGTTTTCCTCACTGCCGGCATGGTTCTGAGAAGAAAATGAGTTTTCTCCTAAGAAACCTTGGGTTTCCAGTTCCTTGTTGGAAGCTCACCCTGCTCTGCGCTATACCTAAAATGAAAGTCAACGTGAGCCCAAGCTTCGAAGTAAGGCCCTGATTATCCTTGCAAAACGAGAGGCGTGCAGCAGCTCCATGAGGCCTTCATCGTTGTTCTGCTTTAGTTTCAAGGTAGTAAGCTTTTCAACACTCCTAGGGGCCTTGCTTCAGCACCCGTTTCAGTACCAGAACACTGCGTAGAACCAGGAAGCTCTGGTCCTGCGTGTATGCTGCGTGTCAACCTAGAAATTGGAGACTGATGGCATAAAGCTTCTTTTCCCATTATGAAAGCTCCGTTCATGCGGCCTCGAAGCTACCTGAAAAGCATTGTTGTTGCCGGGGTTTTCCTCACTGCCGGCATGGTTCTGAGAAGAAAATGAGTTTTCTCCTAAGAAACCTTGGGTTTCCCGTTCCTTGTTGGAAGCTCAACCTGCTCTGCTCTATACCTAAAATGAAAGTCAACGTGAGCCCAAGCTTCGAAGTAAGGCCCTGATTATCCTTGCAAAACGAGAGGCGTGCAGCAGCTCCATGAGGCCTTCATCGTTGTTCTGCTTTAGTTTCAAGGTAGTAAGCTTTTCAACACTCCTAGGGGTCTTGCTTCAGCACCCGTTTCTGTACCAGAACACTGCGTAGAACCAGGAAGCTCTGCTCCTGCGTGTATGCTGCGTGTCAACCTAGAAATTAGAGACTGATTTCACAAGGCTTGTTTTCCCATTTTGAAAGCTCCATTCATGCGGCCCCGAAGCTACCTGAAAAGCACTGTTGTTACCGTGCTTTTACTTACAGCCGGCATGGTTCATAGAAGAAAATGAGTTTTCTCGAAAGAAACCTTGTGCTTCCAGTTCCTAGTTGGAAGCTCACCCTGCTCTGCTCTATACCAAACGTGAAAGTCAATGTGAGCACTAGCCTCGAAGTAAGGCCCGGATTATCCTTGCAAAACGGGAGGCGTGCAGCAGCTCCATGAGGCCTTCATCGCTGTTCTGCTTTAGTTTCACGGTAGTAAGCTTTCCAACATTCCTAGGGACTTTGCTTAAGCAACCGTTTCGGTACCAGAACACTGCGTAGAGACAGTAAGCTCTGGTCCTGCGTGTATGCTGCGTGTCAACCTAGAAATTGGAGACTGATGGCATAAGGCTTCTTTTCCCATTATGAAAGCTCCGTTTATGCGGCATCGAAGCTACCTGAAAAGCATTGTTGTTGCCGGGGTTTTCCTCACTGCCGGCATGGTTCTGAGAAGAAAATGAGTTTTCTCCTGAGAAACCTTGGGTTTCCAGTTCCTTGTTGGAAGCTCACCCTGCTCCGCGCTATACCTAAAGTGAAAGTCAACGTGAGCCCAAGCTTCGAAGTAAGGCCCTGATTATCCTTGCAAAACGAGAGGCGTGCAGCAGTTCCATGAGGCCTTCATCGTTGTTCTGCTTTAGTTTCAAGGTAGTAAGCTTTGCAACACTCCTAGGGGACTTGCTTCAGCACCCGTTTCAGTACCAGAACACTGCGTAGAACCAGGAAGCTCTGCTCCTGCGTGTATGCTGCGTGTCAACCTAGAAATTAGAGACCGATGGCACAAGGCTAGTTTTCCCATTATGAAAGCTCCGTTGATGCGGCCCCGAAGCTACCTGAAAAGCACTGTTGTTACCGTGCTTTTACTTACAGCCGGCATGGTTCATAGAAGAAAATGAGTTTTCTCGAAAGAAACCTTGTGCTTCCAGTTCCTAGTTGGAAGCTCACCCGGCTCTGCTCTATACCAAACGTGAAAGTCAATGTGAGCACTAGCCTCGAAGTAAGGCCCTGATTATCCTGGCAAAACGGGAGGCGTGCAGCAGCTCCATGAGGCCTTCATCGCTGTTCTGCTTTAGTTTCACGGTAGTAAGCTTTCCAAGACTCCTAGGGACTTTGCTTAAGCAACCGTTTCGGTACCAGAACACTGCGTAGAGACAGTAAGCTCTGGTCCTGCGTGTATGCTGCGTGTCAACCTAGAAATTGGAGACTGATGGCATAAGGCTTCTTTTCCCATTATGAAATCTCCGTTTATGCGGCCTCGAAGCTACCTGAAAAGCATTGTTGTTGCCGGGGTTTTCCTCACTGCCGGCATGGTTCTGAGAAGAAAATGAGTTTTCTCCTGAGAAACCTTGGGTTTCCAGTTCCTTGTTGGAAGCTCACCCTGCTCTGCGCTATACCTAAAGTGAAAGTCAACGTGAGCCCAAGCTTCGAAGTAAGGCCCTGTTTATCCTTGCAAAACGAGAGGCGTGCAGCAATTCCATGAGGCCTTCATCGTTGTTCTGCTTTAGTTTCAAGGTAGTAAGCTTTTCAACACTCCTAGGGGACTTGCTTCAGCACCCGTTTCAGTACCAGAACACTGCGTAGAACCAGGAAGCTCTGCTCCTGCGTGTATGCTGCGTGTCAACCTAGAAATTAGAGACTGATGGCACAAGGCTAGTTTTCCCATTATGAAAGCTCCGTTGATGCGGCCCCGAAGCTACCTGAAAAGCACTGTTGTTACTGTGCTTTTACTTACAGCCGGCATGGTTCATAGAAGAAAATGAGTTTTCTCGAAAGAAACCTTGTGCTTCCAGTTCCTAGTTGGAAGCTCACCCGGCTCTGCTCTATACCAAACGTGAAAGTCAATGTGAGCACTAGCCTCGAAGTAAGGCCCTGATTATCCTGGCAAAACGGGAGGCGTGCAGCAGCTCCATGAGGCCTTCATCGCTGTTCTGCTTTAGTTTCACGGTAGTAAGCTTTGCAAGACTCCTAGGGACTTTGCTTAAGCAACCGTTTCGGTACCAGAACACTGCGTAGAGACAGTAAGCTCTGGTCCTGCGTGTATGCTGCGTGTCAACCTAGAAATTGGAGACTGATGGCATAAGGCTTCTTTTCCCATTATGAAAGCTCCGTTCATGCGGCCTCGAAGCTACCTGAAAAGCATGGTTGTTGCCGGGGTTTTCCTCACTGCCGGCATGGTTCTGAGAAGAAAATGAGTTTTCTCCTAAGAAACCTGGGATTTCCAGTTCCTTGTTGGAAGCTCACCCTGCTCTGCGCTATACCTAAAATGAAAGTCAACGTGAGCCCAAGCTTCGAAGTAAGGCCCTGATTATCCTTGCAAAACGAGAGGCGTGCAGCAGCTCCATGAGGCCTTCATCGTTGTTCTGCTTTAGTTTCAAGGTAGTAAGCTTTGCAACACTCCTAGGGGACTTGCTTCAGCACCCGTTTCAGTACCAGAACACTGCGTAGAACCAGGAAGCTCTGCTCCTGCGTGTATGCTCCGTGTCAACCTAGAAATTAGAGACCGATGGCACAAGGCTAGTTTTCCCATTATGAAAGCTCCGTTGATGCGGCCCCGAAGCTACCTGAAAAGCACTGTTGTTACCGTGCTTTTACTTACAGCCGGCATGGTTCATAGAAGAAAATGAGTTTTCTCGAAAGAAACCTTGTGCTTCCAGTTCCTAGTTGGAAGCTCACCCGGCTCTGCTCTATACCAAACGTGAAAGTCAATGTGAGCACTAGCCTCGAAGTAAGGCCCTGATTATCCTGGCAAAACGGGAGGCGTGCAGCAGCTCCATGAGGCCTTCATCGCTGTTCTGCTTTAGTTTCACGGTAGTAAGCTTTCCAAGACTCCTAGGGACTTTGCTTAAGCAACCGTTTCGGTACCAGAACACTGCGTAGAGACAGTAAGCTCTGGTCCTGCGTGTATGCTGCGTGTCAACCTAGAAATTGGAGACTGATGGCATAAGGCTTCTTTTCCCATTATGAAAGCTCCGTTCATGCGGCCTCGAAGCTACCTGAAAAGCATTGTTGTTGCCGGGGTTTTCCTCACTGCCGGCATGGTTCTGAGAAGAAAATGAGTTTTCTCCTAAGAAACCTTGGGTTTCCCGTTCCTTGTTGGAAGCTCACCCTGCTCTGCTCTATACCTAAAATGAAAGTCAACGTGAGCCCAAGCTTCGAAGTAAGGCCCTGATTATCCTTGCAAAACGAGAGGCGTGCAGCAGCTCCATGAGGCCTTCATCGTTGTTCTGCTTTAGTTTCAAGGTAGTAAGCTTTTCAACACTCCTAGGGGCCTTGCTTCAGCACCCGTTTCAGTCAGAACACTGCGTAGAACCAGGAAGCTCTGCTCCTGCGTGTATGCTGCGTGTCAACCTAGAAATTAGAGACTGATGGCACAAGGCTTGTTTTCCCATTTTGAAAGCTCCATTCATGCGGCCCCGAAGCTACCTGAAAAGCACTGTTGTTACCGTGCTTTTACTTACAGCCGGCATGGTTCATAGAAGAAAATGAGTTTTCTCGAAAGAAACCTTGTGCTTCAAGTTCCTAGTTGGAAGCTCACCCTGCTCTGCTCTATACCAAACGTGAAAGTCAATGTGAGCACTAGCCTCGAAGTAAGGCCCGGATTATCCTTGCAAAACGGGAGGCGTGCAGCAGCTCCATGAGGCCTTCATCGCTGTTCTGCTTTAGTTTCACGGTAGTAAGCTTTCCAACATTCCTAGGGACTTTGCTTAAGCAACCGTTTCGGTACCAGAACACTGCGTAGAGACAGTAAGCTCTGGTCCTGCGTGTATGCTGCGTGTCAACCTAGAAATTGGAGACTGATGGCATAAGGCTTCTTTTCCCATTATGAAAGCTCCGTTTATGCGGCCTCGAAGCTACCTGAAAAGCATTGTTGTTGCCGGGGTTTTCCTCACTGCCGGCATGGTTCTGAGAAGAAAATGAGTTTTCTCCTGAGAAACCTTGGGTTTCCAGTTCCTTGTTGGAAGCTCACCCTGCTCTGCGCTATACCTAAAGTGAAAGTCAACGTGAGCCCAAGCTTCGAAGTAAGGCCCTGATTATCCTTGCAAAACGAGAGGCGTGCAGCAGTTCCATGAGGCCTTCATCGTTGTTCTGCTTTAGTTTCAAGGTAGTAAGCTTTGCAACACTCCTAGGGGACTTGCTTCAGCACCCGATTCAGTACCAGAACACTGCGTAGAACCAGGAAGCTCTGCTCCTGCGTGTATGCTGCGTGTCAACCTAGAAATTAGAGACCGATGGCACAAGGCTAGTTTTCCCATTATGAAAGCTCCGTTGATGCGGCCCCGAAGCTACCTGAAAAGCACTGTTGTTACCGTGCTTTTACTTACAGCCGGCATGGTTCATAGAAGAAAATGAGTTTTCTCGAAAGAAACCTTGTGCTTCCAGTTCCTAGTTGGAAGCTCACCCGGCTCTGCTCTATACCAAACGTGAAAGTCAATGTGAGCACTAGCCTCGAAGTAAGGCCCTGATTATCCTGGCAAAACGGGAGGCGTGCAGCAGCTCCATGAGGCCTTCATCGCTGTTCTGCTTTAGTTTCACGGTAGTAAGCTTTCCAAGACTCCTAGGGACTTTGCTTAAGCAACCGTTTCGGTACCAGAACACTGCGTAGAGACAGTAAGCTCTGGTCCTGCGTGTATGCTGCGTGTCAACCTAGAAATTGGAGACTGATGGCATAAGGCTTCTTTTCCCATTATGAAAGCTCCGTTCATGCGGCCTCGAAGCTACCTGAAAAGCATTGTTGTTGCCGGGGTTTTCCTCACTGCCGGCATGGTTCTGAGAAGAAAATGAGTTTTCTCCTAAGAAACCTTGGGTTTCCCGTTCCTTGTTGGAAGCTCACCCTGCTCTGCTCTATACCTAAAATGAAAGTCAACGTGAGCCCAAGCTTCGAAGTAAGGCCCTGATTATCCTTGCAAAACGAGAGGCGTGCAGCAGCTCCATGAGGCCTTCATCGTTGTTCTGCTTTAGTTTCAAGGTAGTAAGCTTTTCAACACTCCTAGGGGCCTTGCTTCAGCACCCGTTTCAGTCAGAACACTGCGTAGAACCAGGAAGCTCTGCTCCTGCGTGTATGCTGCGTGTCAACCTAGAAATTAGAGACTGATGGCACAAGGCTTGTTTTCCCATTTTGAAAGCTCCATTCATGCGGCCCCGAAGCTACCTGAAAAGCACTGTTGTTACCGTGCTTTTACTTACAGCCGGCATGGTTCATAGAAGAAAATGAGTTTTCTCGAAAGAAACCTTGTGCTTCCAGTTCCTAGTTGGAAGCTCACCCTGCTCTGCTCTATACCAAACGTGAAAGTCAATGTGAGCACTAGCCTCGAAGTAAGGCCCGGATTATCCTTGCAAAACGGGAGGCGTGCAGCAGCTCCATGAGGCCTTCATCGCTGTTCTGCTTTAGTTTCACGGTAGTAAGCGTTCCAACATTCCTAGGGACTTTGCTTAAGCAACCGTTTCGGTACCAGAACACTGCGTAGAGACAGTAAGCTCTGGTCCTGCGTGTATGCTGCGTGTCAACCTAGAAATTGGAGACTGATGGCATAAGGCTTCTTTTCCCATTATGAAAGCTCCGTTCATGCGGCCTCGAAGCTACCTGAAAAGCATTGTTGTTGCCGGGGTTTTCCTCACTGCCGGCATGGTTCTGAGAAGAAAATGAGTTTTCTCCTGAGAAACCTTGGGTTTCCAGTTCCTTGTTGGAAGCTCACCCTGCTCTGCGCTATACCTAAAGTGAAAGTCAACGTGAGCCCAAGCTTCGAAGTAAGGCCCTGATTATCCTTGCAAAACGAGAGGCGTGCAGCAGTTCCATGAGGCCTTCATCGTTGTTCTGCTTTAGTTTCAAGGTAGTAAGCTTTGCAACACTCCTAGGGGACTTGCTTCAGCACCCGTTTCAGTACCAGAACACTGCGTAGAACCAGGAAGCTCTGCTCCTGCGTGTATGCTGCGTGTCAACCTAGAAATTAGAGACCGATGGCACAAGGCTAGTTTTCCCATTATGAAAGCTCCGTTGATGCGGCCCCGAAGCTACCTGAAAAGCACTGTTGTTACCGTGCTTTTACTTACAGCCGGCATGGTTCATAGAAGAAAATGAGTTTTCTCGAAAGAAACCTTGTGCTTCCAGTTCCTAGTTGGAAGCTCACCCGGCTCTGCTCTATACCAAACGTGAAAGTCAATGTGAGCACTAGCCTCGAAGTAAGGCCCTGATTATCCTGGCAAAACGGGAGGCGTGCAGCAGCTCCATGAGGCCTTCATCGCTGTTCTGCTTTAGTTTCACGGTAGTAAGCTTTCCAAGACTCCTAGGGACTTTGCTTAAGCAACCGTTTCGGTACCAGAACACTGCGTAGAGACAGTAAGCTCTGGTCCTGCGTGTATGCTGCGTGTCAACCTAGAAATTGGAGACTTATGGCATAAGGCTTCTTTTCCCATTATGAAAGCTCCGTTCATGCGGCCTCGAAGCTACCTGAAAAGCATTGTTGTTGCCGGGGTTTTCCTCACTGCTGGCATGGTTCTGAGAAGAAAATGAGTTTTCTCCTAAGAAACCTTGGGTTTCCAGTTCCTTGTTGGAAGCTCACCCTGCTCTGCGCTATACCTAAAATGAAAGTCAACGTGAGCCCAAGCTTCGAAGTAAGGCCCTGATTATCCTTGCAAAACGAGAGGCGTGCAGCAGCTCCATGAGGCCTTCATCGTTGTTCTGCTTTAGTTTCAAGGTAGTAAGCTTTTCAACACTCCTAGGGGCCTTGCTTCAGCACCCGTTTCAGTACCAGAACACTGCGTAGAACCAGGAAGCTCTGCTCCTGCGTGTATGCTGCGTGTCAACCTAGAAATTAGAGACTGATGGCACAAGGCTAGTTTTCCCATTATGAAAGCTCCGTTGATGCGGCCCCGAAGCTACCTGAAAAGCACTGTTGTTACCGTGCTTTTACTTACAGCCGGCATGGTTCATAGAAGAAAATGAGTTTTCTCGAAAGAAACCTTGTGCTTCCAGTTCCTAGTTGGAAGCTCACCCTGGTCTGCTCTATACCAAACGTGAAAGTCAATGTGAGCACTAGCCTCGAAGTAAGGCCCTGATTATCCTGGCAAAACGGGAGGCGTGCAGCAGCTCCATGAGGCCTTCATCGCTGTTCTGCTTTAGTTTCACGGTAGTAAGCTTTCCAAGACTCCTAGGGACTTTGCTTAAGCAACCGTTTCGGTACCAGAACACTGCGTAGAGACAGTAAGCTCTGGTCCTGCGTGTATGCTGCGTGTCAACCTAGAAATTGGAGACTGATGGCATAAGGCTTCTTTTCCCATTATGAAAGCTCCGTTCATGCGGCCTCGAAGCTACCTGAAAAGCATTGTTGTTGCCGGGGTTTTCCTCACTGCCGGCATGGTTCTGAGAAGAAAATGAGTTTTCTCCTAAGAAACCTTGGGTTTCCAGTTCCTTGTTGGAAGCTCACCCTGCTCTGCGCTATACCTAAAATGAAAGTCAACGTGAGCCCAAGCTTCGAAGTAAGGCCCTGATTATCCTTGCAAAACGAGAGGCGTGCAGCAGCTCCATGAGGCCTTCATCGTTGTTCTGCTTTAGTTTCAAGGTAGTAAGCTTTTCAACACTCCTAGGGGCCTTGCTTCAGCACCCGTTTCAGTACCAGAACACTGCGTAGAACCAGGAAGCTCTGGTCCTGCGTGTATGCTGCGTGTCAACCTAGAAATTGGAGACTGATGGCATAAAGCTTCTTTTCCCATTATGAAAGCTCCGTTCATGCGGCCTCGAAGCTACCTGAAAAGCATGGTTGTTGCCGGGGTTTTCCTCACTGCCGGCATGGTTCTGAGAAGAAAATGAGTTTTCTCCTAAGAAACCTTGGGTTTCCCGTTCCTTGTTGGAAGCTCAACCTGCTCTGCTCTATACCTAAAATGAAAGTCAACGTGAGCCCAAGCTTCGAAGTAAGGCCCTGATTATCCTTGCAAAACGAGAGGCGTGCAGCAGCTCCATGAGGCCTTCATCGTTGTTCTGCTTTCGTTTCAAGGTAGTAAGCTTTTCAACACTCCTAGGGGCCTTGCTTCAGCACCCGTTTCAGTCAGAACACTGCGTAGAACCAGGAAGCTCTGCTCCTGCGTGTATGCTGCGTGTCAACCTAGAAATTAGAGACTGATGGCACAAGGCTTGTTTTCCCATTGTGAAAGCTCCATTCATGCGGCCCCGAAGCTACCTGAAAAGCACTGTTGTTACCGTGCTTTTACTTACAGCCGGCATGGCACATAGAAGAAATGAGTTTTCTCGAAAGAAACCTTGTGCTTCCAGTTCCTAGTTGGAAGCTCACCCTGCTCTGCTCTATACCAAACGTGAAAGTCAATGTGAGCACTAGCCTCGAAGTAAGGCCCTGATTATCCTCGCAAAACAGGTGGCGTGCAGCAGCTCCATGAGGCCTTCATCGCTGTTCTGCTTTAGTTTCACGGTAGTAAGCTTTCCAAGACTCCTAGGGACTTTGCTTAAGCAACCGTTTCGGTACCAGAACACTGCGTAGAGACAGTAAGCTCTGGTCCTGCGTGTATGCTGCGTGTCAACCTAGAAATTGGAGACTGATGGCATAAGGCTTCTTTTCCCATTATGAAAGCTCCGTTCATGCGGCCTCGAAGCTACCTGAAAAGCATTGTTGTTGCCGGGGTTTTCCTCACTGCCGGCATGGTTCTGAGAAGAAAATGAGTTTTCTCCTAAGAAACCTGGGATTTCCAGTTCCTTGTTGGAAGCTCACCCTGCTCTGCGCTATACCTAAAATGAAAGTCAACGTGAGCCCAAGCTTGGAAGTAAGGCCCTGATTATCCTTGCAAAACGAGAGGCGTGCAGCAGCTCCATGAGGCCTTCATCGTTGTTCTGCTTTAGTTTCAAGGTAGTAAGCTTTTCAACACTCCTAGGGGCCTTGCTTCAGCACCCGTTTCAGTACCAGAAAACTGCGTAGAACCAGGAAGCTCTGCTCCTCATGTATGCTGCGTGTCAACCTAGAAATTGGAAACTGATGGCATAAAGCTTCTTTTCCCATTATGAAAGCTCCGTTCATGCGGCCTCGAAGCTACCTGAAAAGCATGGTTGTTGCCGGGGTTTTCCTCACTGCCGGCATGGTTCTGAGAAGAAAATGAGTTTTCTCCTGAGAAACCTTGGGTTTCCAGTTCCTTGTTGGAAGCTCACCCTGCTCTGCGCTATACCTAAAGTGAAAGTCAACGTGAGCCCAAGCTTCGAAGTAAGGCCCTGATTATCCTTGCAAAACGAGAGGCGTGCAGCAGCTCCATGAGGCCTTCATCGTTGTTCTGCTTTAGTTTCAAGGTAGTAAGCTTTTCAACACTCCTAGGGGCCTTGCTTCAGCACCCGTTTCAGTACCAGAACACTGCGTAGAACCAGGAAGCTCTGCTCCTGCGTGTATGCTGCGTGTCAACCTAGAAATTAGAGACTGATGGCACAAGGCTAGTTTTCCCATTATGAAAGCTCCGTTGATGCGGCCCCGAAGCTGCCTGAAAAGCACTGTTGTTACCGTGCTTTTACTTACAGCCGGCATGGTTCATAGAAGAAAATGAGTTTTCTCGAAAGAAACCTTGTGCTTCCAGTTCCTAGTTGGAAGCTCACCCTGCTCTGCTCTATACCAAACGTGAAAGTCAATGTGAGCACTAGCCTCGAAGTAAGGCCCTGATTATCCTGGCAAAACGGGAGGCGTGCAGCAGCTCCATGAGGCCTTCATCGCTGTTCTGCTTTAGTTTCACGGTAGTAAGCTTTCCAAGACTCCTAGGGACTTTGCTTAAGCAACCGTTTCGGTACCAGAACACTGCGTAGAGACAGTAAGCTCTGGTCCTGCGTGTATGCTGCGTGTCAACCTAGAAATTGGAGACTGATGGCATAAGGCTTCTTTTCCCATTATGAAAGCTCCGTTCATGCGGCCTCGAAGCTACCTGAAAAGCATGGTTGTTGCCGGGGTTTTCCTCACTGCCGGCATGGTTCTGAGAAGAAAATGAGTTTTCTCCTAAGAAACCTTGGGTTTCCCGTTCCTTGTTGGAAGCTCAACCTGCTCTGCTCTATACCTAAAATGAAAGTCAACGTGAGCCCAAGCTTCGAAGTAAGGCCCTGATTATCCTTGCAAAACGAGAGGCGTGCAGCAGCTCCATGAGGCCTTCATCGTTGTTCTGCATTAGTTTCAAGGTAGTAAGCTTTTCAACACTCCTAGGGGCCTTGCTTCAGCACCCGTTTCAGTCAGAACACTGCGTAGAACCAGGAAGCTCTGCTCCTGCGTGTATGCTGCGTGTCAACCTAGAAATTAGAGACTGATGGCACAAGGCTTGTTTTCCCATTGTGAAAGCTCCATTCATGCGGCCCCGAAGCTACCTGAAAAGCACTGTTGTTACCGTGCTTTTACTTACAGCCGGCATGGCACATAGAAGAAATGAGTTTTCTCGAAAGAAACCTTGTGCTTCCAGTTCCTAGTTGGAAGCTCACCCTGCTCTGCTCTATACCAAACGTGAAAGTCAATGTGAGCACTAGCCTCGAAGTAAGGCCCTGATTATCCTCGCAAAACAGGTGGCGTGCAGCAGCTCCATGAGGCCTTCATCGCTGTTCTGCTTTAGTTTCACGGTAGTAAGCTTTCCAAGACTCCTAGGGACTTTGCTTAAGCAACCGTTTCGGTACCAGAACACTGCGTAGAGACAGTAAGCTCTGGTCCTGCGTGTATGCTGCGTGTCAACCTAGAAATTGGAGACTGATGGCATAAGGCTTCTTTTCCCATTATGAAAGCTCCGTTCATGCGGCCTCGAAGCTACCTGAAAAGCATTGTTGTTGCCGGGGTTTTCCTCACTGCCGGCATGGTTCTGAGAAGAAAATGAGTTTTCTCCTAAGAAACCTGGGATTTCCAGTTCCTTGTTGGAAGCTCACCCTGCTCTGCGCTATACCTAAAATGAAAGTAAACGTGAGCCCAAGCTTTGAAGTAAGGCCCTGATTATCCTTGCAAAACGAGAGGCGTGCAGCAGCTCCATGAGGCCTTCATCGTTGTTCTGCTTTAGTTTCAAGGTAGTAAGCTTTTCAACACTCCTAGGGGCCTTGCTTCAGCACCCGTTTCAGTACCAGAACACTGCGTAGAACCAGGAAGCTCTGCTCCTCGTGTATGCTGCGTGTCAACCTAGAAATTGGAAACTGATGGCATAAAGCTTCTTTTCCCATTATGAAAGCTCCGTTCATGCGGCCTCGAAGCTACCTGAAAAGCATGGTTGTTGCCGGGGTTTTCCTCACTGCCGGCATGGTTCTGAGAAGAAAATGAGTTTTCTCCTGAGAAACCTTGGGTTTCCAGTTCCTTGTTGGAAGCTCACCCTGCTCTGCGCTATACCTAAAGTGAAAGTCAACGTGAGCCCAAGCTTCGAAGTAAGGCCCTGATTATCCTTGCAAAACGAGAGGCGTGCAGCAGCTCCATGAGGCCTTCATCGTTGTTCTGCTTTAGTTTCAAGGTAGTAAGCTTTTCAACACTCCTAGGGGCCTTGCTTCAGCACCCGTTTCAGTACCAGAACACTGCGTAGAACCAGGAAGCTCTGCTCCAGCGTGTATGCTGCGTGTCAACCTAGAAATTAGAGACTGATGGCACAAGGCTAGTTTTCCCATTATGAAAGCTCCGTTGATGCGGCCCCGAAGCTGCCTGAAAAGCACTGTTGTTACCGTGCTTTTACTTACAGCCGGCATGGTTCATAGAAGAAAATGAGTTTTCTCGAAAGAAACCTTGTGCTTCCAGTTCCTAGTTGGAAGCTCACCCGGCTCTGCTCTATACCAAACGTGAAAGTCAATGTGAGCACTAGCCTCGAAGTAAGGCCCTGATTATCCTGGCAAAACGGGAGGCGTGCAGCAGCTCCATGAGGCCTTCATCGCTGTTCTGCTTTAGTTTCACGGTAGTAAGCTTTCCAAGACTCCTAGGGACTTTGCTTAAGCAACCGTTTCGGTACCAGAACACTGCGTAGAGACAGTAAGCTCTGGTCCTGCGTGTATGCTGCGTGTCAACCTAGAAATTGGAGACTGATGGCATAAGGCTTCTTTTCCCATTATGAAAGCTCCGTTCATGCGGCCTCGAAGCTACCTGAAAAGCATTGTTGTTGCCGGGGTTTTCCTCACTGCCGGCATGGTTCTGAGAAGAAAATGAGTTTTCTCCTAAGAAACCTGGGGTTTCCAGTTCCTTGTTGGAAGCTCACCCTGCTCTGCGCTATACCTAAAATGAAAGTCAACGTGAGCCCAAGCTTCGAAGTAAGGCCCTGATTATGCTTGCAAAACGAGAGGCGTGCAGCAGCTCCATGAGGCCTTCATCGTTGTTCTGCTTTAGTTTCAAGGTAGTAAGCTTTTCAACACTCCTAGGGGCCTTGCTTCAGCACCCGTTTCAGTACCAGAACACTGCGTAGAACAAGGAAGCTCTGGTCCTGCGTGTATGCTGCGTGTCAACCTAGAAATTGGAGACTGATGGCATAAAGCTTCTTTTCCCATTATGAAAGCTCCGTTCATGCGGCCTCGAAGCTACCTGAAAAGCATGGTTGTTGCCGGGGTTTTCCTCACTGCCGGCATGGTTCTGAGAAGAAAATGAGTTTTCTCCTAAGAAACCTTGGGTTTCCCGTTCCTTGTTGGAAGCTCAACCTGCTCTGCTCTATACCTAAAATGAAAGTCAACGTGAGCCCAAGCTTCGAAGTAAGGCCCTGATTATCCTTGCAAAACGAGAGGCGTGCAGCAGCTCCATGAGGCCTTCATCGTTGTTCTGCTTTAGTTTCAAGGTAGTAAGCTTTTCAACACTCCTAGGGGCCTTGCTTCAGCACCCGTTTCAGTCAGAACACTGCGTAGAACCAGAAAGCTCTGCTCCTGCGTGTATGCTGCGTGTCAACCTAGAAATTAGAGACTGATGGCACAAGGCTTGTTTTCCCATTGTGAAAGCTCCATTCATGCGGCCCCGAAGCTACCTGAAAAGCACTGTTGTTACCGTGCTTTTACTTACAGCCGGCATGGCACATAGAAGAAATGAGTTTTCTCGAAAGAAACCTTGTGCTTCCAGTTCCTAGTTGGAAGCTCACCCTGCTCTGCTCTATACCAAACGTGAAAGTCAATGTGAGCACTAGCCTCGAAGTAAGGCCCTGATTATCCTCGCAAAACAGGTGGCGTGCAGCAGCTCCATGAGGCCTTCATCGCTGTTCTGCTTTAGTTTCACGGTAGTAAGCTTTCCAAGACTCCTAGGGACTTTGCTTAAGCAACCGTTTCGGTACCAGAACACTGCGTAGAGACAGTAAGCTCTGGTCCTGCGTGTATGCTGCGTGTCAACCTAGAAATTGGAGACTGATGGCATAAGGCTTCTTTTCCCATTATGAAAGCTCCGTTCATGCGGCCTCGAAGCTACCTGAAAAGCATTGTTGTTGCCGGGGTTTTCCTCACTGCCGGCATGGTTCTGAGAAGAAAATGAGTTTTCTCCTAAGAAACCTGGGATTTCCAGTTCCTTGTTGGAAGCTCACCCTGCTCTGCGCTATACCTAAAATGAAAGTCAACGTGAGCCCAAGCTTCGAAGTAAGGCCCTGATTATCCTTGCAAAACGAGAGGCGTGCAGCAGCTCCATGAGGCCTTCATCGTTGTTCTGCTTTAGTTTCAAGGTAGTAAGCTTTTCAACACTCCTAGGGGCCTTGCTTCAGCACCCGTTTCAGTACCAGAACACTGCGTAGAACCAGGAAGCTCTGCTCCTCGTGTATGCTGCGTGTCAACCTAGAAATTGGAAACTGATGGCATAAAGCTTCTTTTCCCATTATGAAAGCTCCGTTCATGCGGCCTCGAAGCTACCTGAAAAGCATTGTTGTTGCCGGGGTTTTCCTCACTGCCGGCATGGTTCTGAGAAGAAAATGAGTTTTCTCCTGAGAAACCTTGGGTTTCCAGTTCCTTGTTGGAAGCTCACCCTGCTCTGCGCTATACCTAAAGTGAAAGTCAACGTGAGCCCAAGCTTCGAAGTAAGGCCCTGATTATCCTTGCAAAACGAGAGGCGTGCAGCAGCTCCATGAGGCCTTCATCGTTGTTCTGCTTTAGTTTCAAGGTAGTAAGCTTTTCAACACTCCTAGGGGCCTTGCTTCAGCACCCGTTTCAGTACCAGAACACTGCGTAGAACCAGGAAGCTCTGCTCCAGCGTGTATGCTGCGTGTCAACCTAGAAATTAGAGACTGATGGCACAAGGCTAGTTTTCCCATTATGAAAGCTCCGTTGATGCGGCCCCGAAGCTACCTGAAAAGCACTGTTGTTACCGTGCTTTTACTTACAGCCGGCATGGTTCATAGAAGAAAATGAGTTTTCTCGAAAGAAACCTTGTGCTTCCAGTTCCTAGTTGGAAGCTCACCCGGCTCTGCTCTATACCAAACGTGAAAGTCAATGTGAGCACTAGCCTCGAAGTAAGGCCCTGATTATCCTGGCAAAACGGGAGGCGTGCAGCAGCTCCATGAGGCCTTCATCGCTGTTCTGCTTTAGTTTCACGGTAGTAAGCTTTCCAAGACTCCTAGGGACTTTGCTTAAGCAACCGTTTCGGTACCAGAACACTGCGTAGAGACAGTAAGCTCTGGTCCTGCGTGTATGCTGCGTGTCAACCTAGAAATTGGAGACTGATGGCATAAGGCTTCTTTTCCCATTATGAAAGCTCCGTTCATGCGGCCTCGAAGCTACCTGAAAAGCATTGTTGTTGCCGGGGTTTTCCTCACTGCCGGCATGGTTCTGAGAAGAAAATGAGTTTTCTCCTAAGAAACCTGGGGTTTCCAGTTCCTTGTTGGAAGCTCACCCTGCTCTGCGCTATACCTAAAATGAAAGTCAACGTGAGCCCAAGCTTCGAAGTAAGGCCCTGATTATCCTTGCAAAACGAGAGGCGTGCAGCAGCTCCATGAGGCCTTCATCGTTGTTCTGCTTTAGTTTCAAGGTAGTAAGCTTTTCAACACTCCTAGGGGCCTTGCTTCAGCACCCGTTTCAGTACCAGAACACTGCGTAGAACAAGGAAGCTCTGGTCCTGCGTGTATGCTGCGTGTCAACCTAGAAATTGGAGACTGATGGCATAAAGCTTCTTTTCCCATTATGAAAGCTCCGTTCATGCGGCCTCGAAGCTACCTGAAAAGCATGGTTGTTGCCGGGGTTTTCCTCACTGCCGGCATGGTTCTGAGAAGAAAATGAGTTTTCTCCTAAGAAACCTTGGGTTTCCCGTTCCTTGTTGGAAGCTCAACCTGCTCTGCTCTATACCTAAAATGAAAGTCAACGTGAGCCCAAGCTTCGAAGTAAGGCCCTGATTATCCTTGCAAAACGAGAGGCGTGCAGCAGCTCCATGAGGCCTTCATCGTTGTTCTGCATTAGTTTCAAGGTAGTAAGCTTTTCAACACCCTAGGGGCCTTGCTTCAGCACCCGTTTCAGTCAGAACACTGCGTAGAACCAGGAAGCTCTGCTCCTGCGTGTATGCTGCGTGTCAACCTAGAAATTGGAGACTGATGGCATAAGGCTTCTTTTCCCATTATGAAAGCTCCGTTCATGCGGCCTCGAAGCTACCTGAAAAGCATTGTTGTTGCCGGGGTTTTCCTCACTGCCGGCATGGTTCTGAGAAGAAAATGAGTTTTCTCCTAAGAAACCTGGGGTTTCCAGTTCCTTGTTGGAAGCTCACCCTGCTCTGCGCTATACCTAAAATGAAAGTCAACGTGAGCCCAAGCTTCGAAGTAAGGCCCTGATTATCCTTGCAAAACGAGAGGCGTGCAGCAGCTCCATGAGGCCTTCATCGTTGTTCTGCTTTAGTTTCAAGGTAGTAAGCTTTTCAACACTCCTAGGGGCCTTGCTTCAGCACCCGTTTCAGTACCAGAACACTGCGTAGAACCAGGAAGCTCTGGTCCTGCGTGTATGCTGCGTGTCAACCTAGAAATTGGAGACTGATGGCATAAAGCTTCTTTTCCCATTATGAAAGCTCCGTTCATGCGGCCTCGAAGCTACCTGAAAAGCATGGTTGTTGCCGGGGTTTTCCTCACTGCCGGCATGGTTCTGAGAAGAAAATGAGTTTTCTCCTAAGAAACCTTGGGTTTCCCGTTCCTTGTTGGAAGCTCAACCTGCTCTGCTCTATACCTAAAATGAAAGTCAACGTGAGCCCAAGCTTCGAAGTAAGGCCCTGATTATCGTTGCAAAACGAGAGGCGTGCAGCAGCTCCATGAGGCCTTCATCGTTGTTCTGCTTTAGTTTCAAGGTAGTAAGCTTTTCAACACTCCTAGGGGCCTTGCTTCAGCACCCGTTTCAGTCAGAACACTGCGTAGAACCAGGAAGCTCTGCTCCTGCGTGTATGCTGCGTGTCAACCTAGAAATTAGAGACTGATGGCACAAGGCTTGTTTTCCCATTGTGAAAGCTCCATTCATGCGGCCCCGAAGCTACCTGAAAAGCACTGTTGTTACCGTGCTTTTACTTACAGCCGGCATGGCACATAGAAGAAATGAGTTTTCTCGAAAGAAACCTTGTGCTTCCAGTTCCTAGTTGGAAGCTCACCCTGCTCTGCTCTATACCAAACGTGAAAGTCAATGTGAGCACTAGCCTCGAAGTAAGGCCCTGATTATCCTCGCAAAACAGGTGGCGTGCAGCAGCTCCATGAGGCCTTCATCGCTGTTCTGCTTTAGTTTCAAGGTAGTAAGCTTTTCAACACTCCTAGGGGCCTTGCTTCAGCACCCGTTTCAGTACCAGAACACTGCGTAGAACCAGGAAGCTCTGCTCCAGCGTGTATGCTGCGTGTCAACCTAGAAATTAGAGACTGATGGCACAAGGCTAGTTTTCCCATTATGAAAGCTCCGTTGATGCGGCCCCGAAGCTACCTGAAAAGCACTGTTGTTACCGTGCTTTTACTTACAGCCGGCATGGTTCATAGAAGAAAATGAGTTTTCTCGAAAGAAACCTTGTGCTTCCAGTTCCTAGTTGGAAGCTCACCCGGCTCTGCTCTATACCAAACGTGAAAGTCAATGTGAGCACTAGCCTCGAAGTAAGGCCCTGATTATCCTGGCAAAACGGGAGGCGTGCAGCAGCTCCATGAGGCCTTCATCGCTGTTCTGCTTTAGTTTCACGGTAGTAAGCTTTCCAAGACTCCTAGGGACTTTGCTTAAGCAACCGTTTCGGTACCAGAACACTGCGTAGAGACAGTAAGCTCTGGTCCTGCGTGTATGCTGCGTGTCAACCTAGAAATTGGAGACTGATGGCATAAGGCTTCTTTTCCCATTATGAAAGCTCCGTTCATGCGGCCTCGAAGCTACCTGAAAAGCATTGTTGTTGCCGGGGTTTTCCTCACTGCCGGCATGGTTCTGAGAAGAAAATGAGTTTTCTCCTAAGAAACCTGGGGTTTCCAGTTCCTTGTTGGAAGCTCACCCTGCTCTGCGCTATACCTAAAATGAAAGTCAACGTGAGCCCAAGCTTCGAAGTAAGGCCCTGATTATCCTTGCAAAACGAGAGGCGTGCAGCAGCTCCATGAGGCCTTCATCGTTGTTCTGCTTTAGTTTCAAGGTAGTAAGCTTTTCAACACTCCTAGGGGCCTTGCTTCAGCACCCGTTTCAGTACCAGAACACTGCGTAGAACAAGGAAGCTCTGGTCCTGCGTGTATGCTGCGTGTCAACCTAGAAATTGGAGACTGATGGCATAAAGCTTCTTTTCCCATTATGAAAGCTCCGTTCATGCGGCCTCGAAGCTACCTGAAAAGCATGGTTGTTGCCGGGGTTTTCCTCACTGCCGGCATGGTTCTGAGAAGAAAATGAGTTTTCTCCTAAGAAACCTTGGGTTTCCCGTTCCTTGTTGGAAGCTCAACCTGCTCTGCTCTATACCTAAAATGAAAGTCAACGTGAGCCCAAGCTTCGAAGTAAGGCCCTGATTATCCTTGCAAAACGAGAGGCGTGCAGCAGCTCCATGAGGCCTTCATCGTTGTTCTGCATTAGTTTCAAGGTAGTAAGCTTTTCAACACTCCTAGGGGCCTTGCTTCAGCACCCGTTTCAGTCAGAACACTGCGTAGAACCAGGAAGCTCTGCTCCTGCGTGTATGCTGTGTGTCAACCTAGAAATTGGAGACTGATGGCATAAGGCTTCTTTTCCCATTATGAAAGCTCCGTTCATGCGGCCTCGAAGCTACCTGAAAAGCATTGTTGTTGCCGGGGTTTTCCTCACTGCCGGCATGGTTCTGAGAAGAAAATGAGTTTTCTCCTAAGAAACCTGGGGTTTCCAGTTCCTTGTTGGAAGCTCACCCTGCTCTGCGCTATACCTAAAATGAAAATCAACGTGAGCCCAAGCTTCGAAGTAAGGCCCTGATTATCCTTGCAAAACGAGAGGCGTGCAGCAGCTCCATGAGGCCTTCATCGTTGTTCTGCTTTAGTTTCAAGGTAGTAAGCTTTTCAACACTCCTAGGGGCCTTGCTTCAGCACCCGTTTCAGTACCAGAACACTGCGTAGAACCAGGAAGCTCTGGTCCTGCGTGTATGCTGCGTGTCAACCTAGAAATTGGAGACTGATGGCATAAAGCTTCTTTTCCCATTATGAAAGCTCCGTTCATGCGGCCTCGAAGCTACCTGAAAAGCATGGTTGTTGCCGGGGTTTTCCTCACTGCCGGCATGGTTCTGAGAAGAAAATGAGTTTTCTCCTAAGAAACCTTGGGTTTCCCGTTCCTTGTTGGAAGCTCAACCTGCTCTGCTCTATACCTAAAATGAAAGTCAACGTGAGCCCAAGCTTCGAAGTAAGGCCCTGATTATCCTTGCAAAACGAGAGGCGTGCAGCAGCTCCATGAGGCCTTCATCGTTGTTCTGCTTTAGTTTCAAGGTAGTAAGCTTTTCAACACTCCTAGGGGCCTTGCTTCAGCACCCGTTTCAGTCAGAACACTGCGTAGAACCAGGAAGCTCTGCTCCTGCGTGTATGCTGCGTGTCAACCTAGAAATTAGAGACTGATGGCACAAGGCTTGTTTTCCCATTGTGAAAGCTCCATTCATGCGGCCCCGAAGCTACCTGAAAAGCACTGTTGTTACCGTGCTTTTACTTACAGCCGGCATGGCACATAGAAGAAATGAGTTTTCTCGAAAGAAACCTTGTGCTTCCAGTTCCTAGTTGGAAGCTCACCCTGCTCTGCTCTATACCAAACGTGAAAGTCAATGTGAGCACTAGCCTCGAAGTAAGGCCCTGATTATCCTCGCAAAACAGGTGGCGTGCAGCAGCTCCATGAGGCCTTCATCGCTGTTCTGCTTTAGTTTCACGGTAGTAAGCTTTCCAAGACTCCTAGGGACTTTGCTTAAGCAACCGTTTCGGTACCAGAACACTGCGTAGAGACAGTAAGCTCTGGTCCTGCGTGTATGCTGCGTGTCAACCTAGAAATTGGAGACTGATGGCATAAGGCTTCTTTTCCCATTATGAAAGCTCCGTTCATGCGGCCTCGAAGCTACCTGAAAAGCATTGTTGTTGCCGGGGTTTTCCTCACTGCCGGCATGGTTCTGAGAAGAAAATGAGTTTTCTCCTGAGAAACCTTGGGTTTCCAGTTCCTTGTTGGAAGCTCACCCTGCTCTGCGCTATACCTAAAGTGAAAGTCAACGTGAGCCCAAGCTTCGAAGTAAGGCCCTGATTATCCTTGCAAAACGAGAGGCGTGCAGCAGCTCCATGAGGCCTTCATCGTTGTTCTGCTTTAGTTTCAAGGTAGTAAGCTTTTCAACACTCCTAGGGGCCTTGCTTCAGCACCCGTTTCAGTACCAGAACACTGCGTAGAACCAGGAAGCTCTGCTCCTGCGTGTATGCTGCGTGTCAACCTAGAAATTAGAGACTGATGGCACAAGGCTAGTTTTCCCATTATGAAAGCTCCGTTGATGCGGCCCCGAAGCTACCTGAAAAGCACTGTTGTTACCGTGCTTTTACTTACAGCCGGCATGGTTCATAGAAGAAAATGAGTTTTCTCGAAAGAAACCTTGTGCTTCCAGTTCCTAGTTGGAAGCTCACCCTGCTCTGCTCTATACCAAACGTGAAAGTCAATGTGAGCACTAGCCTCGAAGTAAGGCCCTGATTATCCTCGCAAAACAGGTGGCGTGCAGCAGCTCCATGAGGCCTTCATCGCTGTTCTGCTTTAGTTTCACGGTAGTAAGCTTTCCAAGACTCCTAGGGACTTTGCTTAAGCAACCGTTTCGGTACCAGATCACTGCGTAGAGACAGTAAGCTCTGGTCCTGCGTGTATGCTGCGTGTCAACCTAGAAATTGGAGACTGATGGCATAAGGCTTCTTTTCCCATTATGAAAGCTCCGTTCATGCGGCCTCGAAGCTACCTGAAAAGCATTGTTGTTGCCGGGGTTTTCCTCACTGCCGGCATGGTTCTGAGAAGAAAATGAGTTTTCTCCTAAGAAACCTGGGATTTCCAGTTCCTTGTTGGAAGCTCACCCTGCTCTGCGCTATACCTAAAATGAAAGTCAACGTGAGCCCAAGCTTCGAAGTAAGGCCCTGATTACCCTTGCAAAACGAGAGGCGTGCAGCAGCTCCATGAGGCCTTCATCGTTGTTCTGCTTTAGTTTCAAGGTAGTAAGCTTTTCAACACTCCTAGGGGCCTTGCTTCAGCACCCGTTTCAGTACCAGAACACTGCGTAGAACCAGGAAGCTCTGCTCCTCGTGTATGCTGCGTGTCAACCAGAAATTGGAAACTGATGGCATAAAGCTTCTTTTCCCATTATGAAAGCTCCGTTCATGCGGCCTCGAAGCTACCTGAAAAGCATTGTTGTTGCCGGGGTTTTCCTCACTGCCGGCATGGTTCTGAGAAGAAAATGAGTTTTCTCCTGAGAAACCTTGGGTTTCCAGTTCCTTGTTGGAAGCTCACCCTGCTCTGCGCTATACCTAAAGTGAAAGTCAACGTGAGCCCAAGCTTCGAAGTAAGGCCCTGATTATCCTTGCAAAACGAGAGGCGTGCAGCAGCTCCATGAGGCCTTCATCGTTGTTCTGCTTTAGTTTCAAGGTAGTAAGCTTTTCAACACTCCTAGGGGCCTTGCTTCAGCACCCGTTTCAGTACCAGAACACTGCGTAGAACCAGGAAGCTCTGGTCCTGAGTGTATGCTGCGTGTCAACCTAGAAATTGGAGACTGATGGCATAAAGCTTCTTTTCCCATTATGAAAGCTCCGTTCATGCGGCCTCGAAGCTACCTGAAAAGCATGGTTGTTGCCGGGGTTTTCCTCACTGCCGGCATGGTTCTGAGAAGAAAATGAGTTTTCTCCTAAGAAACCTTGGGTTTCCCGTTCCTTGTTGGAAGCTCAACCTGCTCTGCTCTATACCTAAAATGAAAGTCAACGTGAGCCCAAGCTTCGAAGTAAGGCCCTGATTATCCTTGCAAAACGAGAGGCGTGCAGCAGCTCCATGAGGCCTTCATCGTTGTTCTGCTTTAGTTTCAAGGTAGTAAGCTTTTCAACACTCCTAGGGGCCTTGCTTCAGCACCCGTTTCAGTCAGCACACTGCGTAGAACCAGGAAGCTCTGCTCCTGCGTGTATGCTGCGTGTCAACCTAGAAATTAGAGACTGATGGCACAAGGCTTGTTTTCCCATTGTGAAAGCTCCATTCATGCGGCCCCGAAGCTACCTGAAAAGCACTGTTGTTACCGTGCTTTTACTTACAGCCGGCATGGCACATAGAAGAAATGAGTTTTCTCGAAAGAAACCTTGTGCTTCCAGTTCCTAGTTGGAAGCTCACCCTGCTCTGCTCTATACCAAACGTGAAAGTCAATGTGAGCACTAGCCTCGAAGTAAGGCCCTGATTATCCTCGCAAAACAGGTGGCGTGCAGCAGCTCCATGAGGCCTTCATCGCTGTTCTGCTTTAGTTTCACGGTAGTAAGCTTTCCAAGACTCCTAGGGACTTTGCTTAAGCAACCGTTTCGGTACCAGAACACTGCGTAGAGACAGTAAGCTCTGGTCCTGCGTGTATGCTGCGTGTCAACCTAGAAATTGGAGACTGATGGCATAAGGCTTCTTTTCCCATTATGAAAGCTCCGTTCATGCGGCCTCGAAGCTACCTGAAAAGCATTGTTGTTGCCGGGGTTTTCCTCACTGCCGGCATGGTTCTGAGAAGAAAATGAGTTTTCTCCTAAGAAACCTGGGATTTCCAGTTCCTTGTTGGAAGCTCACCCTGCTCTGCGCTATACCTAAAATGAAAGTCAACGTGAGCCCAAGCTTCGAAGTAAGGCCCTGATTATCCTTGCAAAACGAGAGGCGTGCAGCAGCTCCATGAGGCCTTCATCGTTGTTCTGCTTTAGTTTCAAGGTAGTAAGCTTTTCAACACTCCTAGGGGCCTTGCTTCAGCACCCGTTTCAGTACCAGAACACTGCGTAGAACCAGGAAGCTCTGCTCCTCGTGTATGCTGCGTGTCAACCTAGAAATTGGAAACTGATGGCATAAAGCTTCTTTTCCCATTATGAAAGCTCCGTTCATGCGGCCTCGAAGCTACCTGAAAAGCATTGTTGTTGCCGGGGTTTTCCTCACTGCCGGCATGGTTCTGAGAAGAAAATGAGTTTTCTCCTGAGAAACCTTGGGTTTCCAGTTCCTTGTTGGAAGCTCACCCTGCTCTGCGCTATACCTAAAGTGAAAGTCAACGTGAGCCCAAGCTTCGAAGTAAGGCCCTGATTATCCTTGCAAAACGAGAGGCGTGCAGCAGCTCCATGAGGCCTTCATCGTTGTTCTGCTTTAGTTTCAAGGTAGTAAGCTTTTCAACACTCCTAGGGGCCTTGCTTCAGCACCCGTTTCAGTACCAGAACACTGCGTAGAACCAGGAAGCTCTGCTCCTGCGTGTATGCTGCGTGTCAACCTAGAAATTAGAGACTGATGGCACAAGGCTAGTTTTCCCATTATGAAAGCTCCGTTGATGCGGCCCCGAAGCTACCTGAAAAGCACTGTTGTTACCGTGCTTTTACTTACAGCCGGCATGGTTCATAGAAGAAAATGAGTTTTCTCGAAAGAAACCTTGTGCTTCCAGTTCCTAGTTGGAAGCTCACCCTGCTCTGCTCTATACCAAACGTGAAAGTCAATGTGAGCACTAGCCTCGAAGTAAGGCCCTGATTATCCTCGCAAAACAGGTGGCGTGCAGCAGCTCCATGAGGCCTTCATCGCTGTTCTGCTTTAGTTTCACGGTAGTAAGCTTTCCAAGACTCCTAGGGACTTTGCTTAAGCAACCGTTTCGGTACCAGATCACTGCGTAGAGACAGTAAGCTCTGGTCCTGCGTGTATGCTGCGTGTCAACCTAGAAATTGGAGACTGATGGCATAAGGCTTCTTTTCCCATTATGAAAGCTCCGTTCATGCGGCCTCGAAGCTACCTGAAAAGCATTGTTGTTGCCGGGGTTTTCCTCACTGCCGGCATGGTTCTGAGAAGAAAATGAGTTTTCTCCTAAGAAACCTGGGATTTCCAGTTCCTTGTTGGAAGCTCACCCTGCTCTGCGCTATACCTAAAATGAAAGTCAACGTGAGCCCAAGCTTCGAAGTAAGGCCCTGATTACCCTTGCAAAACGAGAGGCGTGCAGCAGCTCCATGAGGCCTTCATCGTTGTTCTGCTTTAGTTTCAAGGTAGTAAGCTTTTCAACACTCCTAGGGGCCTTGCTTCATCACCCGTTTCAGTACCAGAACACTGCGTAGAACCAGGAAGCTCTGCTCCTCGTGTATGCTGCGTGTCAACCAGAAATTGGAAACTGATGGCATAAAGCTTCTTTTCCCATTATGAAAGCTCCGTTCATGCGGCCTCGAAGCTACCTGAAAAGCATTGTTGTTGCCGGGGTTTTCCTCACTGCCGGCATGGTTCTGAGAAGAAAATGAGTTTTCTCCTGAGAAACCTTGGGTTTCCAGTTCCTTGTTGGAAGCTCACCCTGCTCTGCGCTATACCTAAAGTGAAAGTCAACGTGAGCCCAAGCTTCGAAGTAAGGCCCTGATTATCCTTGCAAAACGAGAGGCGTGCAGCAGCTCCATGAGGCCTTCATCGTTGTTCTGCTTTAGTTTCAAGGTAGTAAGCTTTTCAACACTCCTAGGGGCCTTGCTTCAGCACCCGTTTCAGTACCAGAACACTGCGTAGAACAAGGAAGCTCTGGTCCTGCGTGTATGCTGCGTGTCAACCTAGAAAGTGGAGACTGATGGCATAAAGCTTCTTTTCCCATTATGAAAGCTCCGTTCATGCGGCCTCGAAGCTACCTGAAAAGCATGGTTGTTGCCGGGGTTTTCCTCACTGCCGGCATGGTTCTGAGAAGAAAATGAGTTTTCTCCTAAGAAACCTTGGGTTTCCCGTTCCTTGTTGGAAGCTCAACCTGCTCTGCTCTATACCTAAAATGAAAGTCAACGTGAGCCCAAGCTTCGAAGTAAGGCCCTGATTATCCTTGCAAAACGAGAGGCGTGCAGCAGCTCCATGAGGCCTTCATCGTTGTTCTGCTTTAGTTTCAAGGTAGTAAGCTTTTCAACACTCCTAGGGGCCTTGCTTCAGCACCCGTTTCAGTCAGAACACTGCGTAGAACCAGGAAGCTCTGCTCCTGCGTGTATGCTGCGTGTCAACCTAGAAATTAGAGACTGATGGCACAAGGCTTGTTTTCCCATTGTGAAAGCTCCATTCATGCGGCCCCGAAGCTACCTGAAAAGCACTGTTGTTACCGTGCTTTTACTTACAGCCGGCATGGCACATAGAAGAAATGAGTTTTCTCGAAAGAAACCTTGTGCTTCCAGTTCCTAGTTGGAAGCTCACCCTGCTCTGCTCTATACCAAACGTGAAAGTCAATGTGAGCACTAGCCTCGAAGTAAGGCCCTGATTATCCTCGCAAAACAGGTGGCGTGCAGCAGCTCCATGAGGCCTTCATCGCTGTTCTGCTTTAGTTTCACGGTAGTAAGCTTTCCAAGACTCCTAGGGACTTTGCTTAAGCAACCGTTTCGGTACCAGAACACTGCGTAGAGACAGTAAGCTCTGGTCCTGCGTGTATGCTGCGTGTCAACCTAGAAATTGGAGACTGATGGCATAAGGCTTCTTTTCCCATTATGAAAGCTCCGTTCATGCGGCCTCGAAGCTACCTGAAAAGCATGGTTGTTGCCGGGGTTTTCCTCACTGCCGGCATGGTTCTGAGAAGAAAATGAGTTTTCTCCTAAGAAACCTGGGATTTCCAGTTCCTTGTTGGAAGCTCACCCTGCTCTGCGCTATACCTAAAATGAAAGTCAACGTGAGCCCAAGCTTCGAAGTAAGGCCCTGATTATCCTTGCAAAACGAGAGGCGTGCAGCAGCTCCATGAGGCCTTCATCGCTGTTCTGCTTTAGTTTCAAGGTAGTAAGCTTTTCAACACTCCTAGGGGCCTTGCTTCAGCACCCGTTTCAGTACCAGAACACTGCGTAGAACCAGGAAGCTCTGGTCCTGCGTGTATGCTGCGTGTCAACCTAGAAATTGGAGACTGATGGCATAAAGCTTCTTTTCCCATTATGAAAGCTCCGTTCATGCGGCCTCGAAGCTACCTGAAAAGCATGGTTGTTGCCGGGGTTTTCCTCACTGCCGGCATGGTTCTGAGAAGAAAATGAGTTTTCTCCTAAGAAACCTTGGGTTTCCCGTTCCTTGTTGGAAGCTCAACCTGCTCTGCTCTATACCTAAAATGAAAGTCAACGTGAGCCCAAGCTTCGAAGTAAGGCCCTGATTATCCTTGCAAAACGAGAGGCGTGCAGCAGCTCCATGAGGCCTTCATCGTTGTTCTGCTTTAGTTTCAAGGTAGTAAGCTTTTCAACACTCCTAGGGGCCTTGCTTCAGCACCCGTTTCAGTCAGAACACTGCGTAGAACCAGGAAGCTCTGCTCCTGCGTGTATGCTGCGTGTCAACCTAGAAATTAGAGACTGATGGCACAAGGCTTGTTTTCCCATTGTGAAAGCTCCATTCATGCGGCCCCGAAGCTACCTGAAAAGCACTGTTGTTACCGTGCTTTTACTTACAGCCGGCATGGCACATAGAAGAAATGAGTTTTCTCGAAAGAAACCTTGTGCTTCCAGTTCCTAGTTGGAAGCTCACCCTGCTCTGCTCTATACCAAACGTGAAAGTCAATGTGAGCACTAGCCTCGAAGTAAGGCCCTGATTATCCTCGCAAAACAGGTGGCGTGCAGCAGCTCCATGAGGCCTTCATCGCTGTTCTGCTTTAGTTTCACGGTAGTAAGCTTTCCAAGACTCCTAGGGACTTTGCTTAAGCAACCGTTTCGGTACCAGAACACTGCGTAGAGACAGTAAGCTCTGGTCCTGCGTGTATGCTGCGTGTCAACCTAGAAATTGGAGACTGATGGCATAAGGCTTCTTTTCCCATTATGAAAGCTCCGTTCATGCGGCCTCGAAGCTACCTGAAAAGCATTGTTGTTGCCGGGGTTTTCCTCACTGCCGGCATGGTTCTGAGAAGAAAATGAGTTTTCTCCTGAGAAACCTGGGATTTCCAGTTCCTTGTTGGAAGCTCACCCTGCTCTGCGCTATACCTAAAATGAAAGTCAACGTGAGCCCAAGCTTCGAAGTAAGGCCCTGATTATCCTTGCAAAACGAGAGGCGTGCAGCAGCTCCATGAGGCCTTCATCGCTGTTCTGCTTTAGTTTCAAGGTAGTAAGCTTTTCAACACTCCTAGGGGCCTTGCTTCAGCACCCGTTTCAGTACCAGAACACTGCGTAGAACCAGGAAGCTCTGGTCCTGCGTGTATGCTGCGTGTCATCCTAGAAATTGGAGACTGATGGCATAAAGCTTCTTTTCCCATTATGAAAGCTCCGTTCATGCGGCCTCGAAGCTACCTGAAAAGCATGGTTGTTGCCGGGGTTTTCCTCACTGCCGGCATGGTTCTGAGAAGAAAATGAGTTTTCTCCTAAGAAACCTTGGGTTTCCCGTTCCTTGTTGGAAGCTCAACCTGCTCTGCTCTATACCTAAAATGAAAGTCAACGTGAGCCCAAGCTTCGAAGTAAGGCCCTGATTATCCTTGCAAAACGAGAGGCGTGCAGCAGCTCCATGAGGCCTTCATCGTTGTTCTGCTTTAGTTTCAAGGTAGTAAGCTTTTCAACACTCCTAGGGGCCTTGCTTCAGCACCCGTTTCAGTCAGAACACTGCGTAGAACCAGGAAGCTCTGCTCCTGCGTGTATGCTGCGTGTCAACCTAGAAATTAGAGACTGATGGCACAAGGCTTGTTTTCCCATTGTGAAAGCTCCATTCATGCGGCCCCGAAGCTACCTGAAAAGCACTGTTGTTACCGTGCTTTTACTTACAGCCGGCATGGCACATAGAAGAAATGAGTTTTCTCGAAAGAAACCTTGTGCTTCCAGTTCCTAGTTGGAAGCTCACCCTGCTCTGCTCTATACCAAACGTGAAAGTCAATGTGAGCACTAGCCTCGAAGTAAGGCCCTGATTATCCTCGCAAAACAGGTGGCGTGCAGCAGCTCCATGAGGCCTTCATCGCTGTTCTGCTTTAGTTTCACGGTAGTAAGCTTTCCAAGACTCCTAGGGACTTTGCTTAAGCAACCGTTTCGGTACCAGAACACTGCGTAGAGACAGTAAGCTCTGGTCCTGCGTGTATGCTGCGTGTCAACCTAGAAATTGGAGACTGATGGCATAAGGCTTCTTTTCCCATTATGAAAGCTCCGTTCATGCGGCCTCGAAGCTACCTGAAAAGCATTGTTGTTGCCGGGGTTTTCCTCACTGCCGGCATGGTTCTGAGAAGAAAATGAGTTTTCTCCTGAGAAACCTTGGGTTTCCAGTTCCTTGTTGGAAGCTCACCCTGCTCTGCGCTATACCTAAAGTGAAAGTCAACGTGAGCCCAAGCTTCGAAGTAAGGCCCTGATTATCCTTGCAAAACGAGAGGCGTGCAGCAGCTCCATGAGGCCTTCATCGTTGTTCTGCTTTAGTTTCAAGGTAGTAAGCTTTTCAACACTCCTAGGGGCCTTGCTTCAGCACCCGTTTCAGTACCAGAACACTGCGTAGAACCAGGAAGCTCTGCTCCTGCGTGTATGCTGCGTGTCAACCTAGAAATTAGAGACTGATGGCACAAGGCTAGTTTTCCCATTATGAAAGCTCCGTTGATGCGGCCCCGAAGCTACCTGAAAAGCACTGTTGTTACCGTGCTTTTACTTACAGCCGGCATGGTTCATAGAAGAAAATGAGTTTTCTCGAAAGAAACCTTGTGCTTCCAGTTCCTAGTTGGAAGCTCACCCTGCTCTGCTCTATACCAAACGTGAAAGTCAATGTGAGCACTAGCCTCGAAGTAAGGCCCTGATTATCCTCGCAAAACAGGTGGCGTGCAGCAGCTCCATGAGGCCTTCATCGCTGTTCTGCTTTAGTTTCACGGTAGTAAGCTTTCCAAGACTCCTAGGGACTTTGCTTAAGCAACCGTTTCGGTACCAGATCACTGCGTAGAGACAGTAAGCTCTGGTCCTGCGTGTATGCTGCGTGTCAACCTAGAAATTGGAGACTGATGGCATAAGGCTTCTTTTCCCATTATGAAAGCTCCGTTCATGCGGCCTCGAAGCTACCTGAAAAGCATTGTTGTTGCCGGGGTTTTCCTCACTGCCGGCATGGTTCTGAGAAGAAAATGAGTTTTCTCCTAAGAAACCTGGGATTTCCAGTTCCTTGTTGGAAGCTCACCCTGCTCTGCGCTATACCTAAAATGAAAGTCAACGTGAGCCCAAGCTTCGAAGTAAGGCCCTGATTACCCTTGCAAAACGAGAGGCGTGCAGCAGCTCCATGAGGCCTTCATCGTTGTTCTGCTTTAGTTTCAAGGTAGTAAGCTTTTCAACACTCCTAGGGGCCTTGCTTCAGCACCCGTTTCAGTACCAGAACACTGCGTAGAACCAGGAAGCTCTGCTCCTCGTGTATGCTGCGTGTCAACCAGAAATTGGAAACTGATGGCATAAAGCTTCTTTTCCCATTATGAAAGCTCCGTTCATGCGGCCTCGAAGCTACCTGAAAAGCATTGTTGTTGCCGGGGTTTTCCTCACTGCCGGCATGGTTCTGAGAAGAAAATGAGTTTTCTCCTGAGAAACCTTGGGTTTCCAGTTCCTTGTTGGAAGCTCACCCTGCTCTGCGCTATACCTAAAGTGAAAGTCAACGTGAGCCCAAGCTTCGAAGTAAGGCCCTGATTATCCTTGCAAAACGAGAGGCGTGCAGCAGCTCCATGAGGCCTTCATCGTTGTTCTGCTTTAGTTTCAAGGTAGTAAGCTTTTCAACACTCCTAGGGGCCTTGCTTCAGCACCCGTTTCAGTACCAGAACACTGCGTAGAACAAGGAAGCTCTGGTCCTGCGTGTATGCTGCGTGTCAACCTAGAAATTGGAGACTGATGGCATAAAGCTTCTTTTCCCATTATGAAAGCTCCGTTCATGCGGCCTCGAAGCTACCTGAAAAGCATGGTTGTTGCCGGGGTTTTCCTCACTGCCGGCATGGTTCTGAGAAGAAAATGAGTTTTCTCCTAAGAAACCTTGGGTTTCCCGTTCCTTGTTGGAAGCTCAACCTGCTCTGCTCTATACCTAAAATGAAAGTCAACGTGAGCCCAAGCTTCGAAGTAAGGCCCTGATTATCCTTGCAAAACGAGAGGCGTGCAGCAGCTCCATGAGGCCTTCATCGTTGTTCTGCTTTAGTTTCAAGGTAGTAAGCTTTTCAACACTCCTAGGGGCCTTGCTTCAGCACCCGTTTCAGTCAGAACACTGCGTAGAACCAGGAAGCTCTGCTCCTGCGTGTATGCTGCGTGTCAACCTAGAAATTAGAGACTGATGGCACAAGGCTTGTTTTCCCATTGTGAAAGCTCCATTCATGCGGCCCCGAAGCTACCTGAAAAGCACTGTTGTTACCGTGCTTTTACTTACAGCCGGCATGGCACATAGAAGAAATGAGTTTTCTCGAAAGAAACCTTGTGCTTCCAGTTCCTAGTTGGAAGCTCACCCTGCTCTGCTCTATACCAAACGTGAAAGTCAATGTGAGCACTAGCCTCGAAGTAAGGCCCTGATTATCCTCGCAAAACAGGTGGCGTGCAGCAGCTCCATGAGGCCTTCATCGCTGTTCTGCTTTAGTTTCACGGTAGTAAGCTTTCCAAGACTCCTAGGGACTTTGCTTAAGCAACCGTTTCGGTACCAGAACACTGCGTAGAGACAGTAAGCTCTGGTCCTGCGTGTATGCTGCGTGTCAACCTAGAAATTGGAGACTGATGGCATAAGGCTTCTTTTCCCATTATGAAAGCTCCGTTCATGCGGCCTCGAAGCTACCTGAAAAGCATTGTTGTTGCCGGGGTTTTCCTCACTGCCGGCATGGTTCTGAGAAGAAAATGAGTTTTCTCCTAAGAAACCTGGGATTTCCAGTTCCTTGTTGGAAGCTCACCCTGCTCTGCGCTATACCTAAAATGAAAGTCAACGTGAGCCCAAGCTTCGAAGTAAGGCCCTGATTATCCTTGCAAAACGAGAGGCGTGCAGCAGCTCCATGAGGCCTTCATCGTTGTTCTGCTTTAGTTTCAAGGTAGTAAGCTTTTCAACACTCCTAGGGGCCTTGCTTCAGCACCCGTTTCAGTACCAGAACACTGCGTAGAACCAGGAAGCTCTGCTCCTCGTGTATGCTGCGTGTCAACCTAGAAATTGGAAACTGATGGCATAAAGCTTCTTTTCCCATTATGAAAGCTCCGTTCATGCGGCCTCGAAGCTACCTGAAAAGCATTGTTGTTGCCGGGGTTTTCCTCACTGCCGGCATGGTTCTGAGAAGAAAATGAGTTTTCTCCTGAGAAACCTTGGGTTTCCAGTTCCTTGTTGGAAGCTCACCCTGCTCTGCGCTATACCTAAAGTGAAAGTCAACGTGAGCCCAAGCTTCGAAGTAAGGCCCTGATTATCCTTGCAAAACGAGAGGCGTGCAGCAGCTCCATGAGGCCTTCATCGTTGTTCTGCTTTAGTTTCAAGGTAGTAAGCTTTTCAACACTCCTAGGGGCCTTGCTTCAGCACCCGTTTCAGTACCAGAACACTGCGTAGAACCAGGAAGCTCTGCTCCTGCGTGTATGCTGCGTGTCAACCTAGAAATTAGAGACTGATGGCACAAGGCTAGTTTTCCCATTATGAAAGCTCCGTTGATGCGGCCCCGAAGCTACCTGAAAAGCACTGTTGTTACCGTGCTTTTACTTACAGCCGGCATGGTTCATAGAAGAAAATGAGTTTTCTCGAAAGAAACCTTGTGCTTCCAGTTCCTAGTTGGAAGCTCACCCGGCTCTGCTCTATACCAAACGTGAAAGTCAATGTGAGCACTAGCCTCGAAGTAAGGCCCTGATTATCCTGGCAAAACGGGAGGCGTGCAGCAGCTCCATGAGGCCTTCATCGCTGTTCTGCTTTAGTTTCACGGTAGTAAGCTTTCCAAGACTCCTAGGGACTTTGCTTAAGCAACCGTTTCGGTACCAGAACACTGCGTAGAGACAGTAAGCTCTGGTCCTGCGTGTATGCTGCGTGTCAACCTAGAAATTGGAGACTGATGGCATAAGGCTTCTTTTCCCATTATGAAAGCTCCGTTCATGCGGCCTCGAAGCTACCTGAAAAGCATTGTTGTTGCCGGGGTTTTCCTCACTGCCGGCATGGTTCTGAGAAGAAAATGAGTTTTCTCCTAAGAAACCTGGGGTTTCCAGTTCCTTGTTGGAAGCTCACCCTGCTCTGCGCTATACCTAAAATGAAAGTCAACGTGAGCCCAAGCTTCGAAGTAAGGCCCTGATTATCCTTGCAAAACGAGAGGCGTGCAGCAGCTCCATGAGGCCTTCATCGCTGTTCTGCTTTAGTTTCAAGGTAGTAAGCTTTTCAACACTCCTAGGGGCCTTGCTTCAGCACCCGTTTCAGTACCAGAACACTGCGTAGAACCAGGAAGCTCTGGTCCTGCGTGTATGCTGCGTGTCAACCTAGAAATTGGAGACTGATGGCATAAAGCTTCTTTTCCCATTATGAAAGCTCCGTTCATGCGGCCTCGAAGCTACCTGAAAAGCATGGTTGTTGCCGGGGTTTTCCTCACTGCCGGCATGGTTCTGAGAAGAAAATGAGTTTTCTCCTAAGAAACCTTGGGTTTCCCGTTCCTTGTTGGAAGCTCAACCTGCTCTGCTCTATACCTAAAATGAAAGTCAACGTGAGCCCAAGCTTCGAAGTAAGGCCCTGATTATCCTTGCAAAACGAGAGGCGTGCAGCAGCTCCATGAGGCCTTCATCGTTGTTCTGCTTTAGTTTCAAGGTAGTAAGCTTTTCAACACTCCTAGGGGCCTTGCTTCAGCACCCGTTTCAGTCAGAACACTGCGTAGAACCAGGAAGCTCTGCTCCTGCGTGTATGCTGCGTGTCAACCTAGAAATTAGAGACTGATGGCACAAGGCTTGTTTTCCCATTGTGAAAGCTCCATTCATGCGGCCCCGAAGCTACCTGAAAAGCACTGTTGTTACCGTGCTTTTACTTACAGCCGGCATGGCACATAGAAGAAATGAGTTTTCTCGAAAGAAACCTTGTGCTTCCAGTTCCTAGTTGGAAGCTCACCCTGCTCTGCTCTATACCAAACGTGAAAGTCAATGTGAGCACTAGCCTCGAAGTAAGGCCCTGATTATCCTCGCAAAACAGGTGGCGTGCAGCAGCTCCATGAGGCCTTCATCGCTGTTCTGCTTTAGTTTCACGGTAGTAAGCTTTCCAAGACTCCTAGGGACTTTGCTTAAGCAACCGTTTCGGTACCAGAACACTGCGTAGAGACAGTAAGCTCTGGTCCTGCGTGTATGCTGCGTGTCAACCTAGAAATTGGAGACTGATGGCATAAGGCTTCTTTTCCCATTATGAAAGCTCCGTTCATGCGGCCTCGAAGCTACCTGAAAAGCATTGTTGTTGCCGGGGTTTTCCTCACTGCCGGCATGGTTCTGAGAAGAAAATGAGTTTTCTCCTAAGAAACCTGGGATTTCCAGTTCCTTGTTGGAAGCTCACCCTGCTCTGCGCTATACCTAAAATGAAAGTCAACGTGAGCCCAAGCTTCGAAGTAAGGCCCTGATTATCCTTGCAAAACGAGAGGCGTGCAGCAGCTCCATGAGGCCTTCATCGTTGTTCTGCTTTAGTTTCAAGGTAGTAAGCTTTTCAACACTCCTAGGGGCCTTGCTTCAGCACCCGTTTCAGTACCAGAACACTGCGTAGAACCAGGAAGCTCTGCTCCTCGTGTATGCTGCGTGTCAACCTAGAAATTGGAAACTGATGGCATAAAGCTTCTTTTCCCATTATGAAAGCTCCGTTCATGCGGCCTCGAAGCTACCTGAAAAGCATTGTTGTTGCCGGGGTTTTCCTCACTGCCGGCATGGTTCTGAGAAGAAAATGAGTTTTCTCCTGAGAAACCTTGGGTTTCCAGTTCCTTGTTGGAAGCTCACCCTGCTCTGCGCTATACCTAAAGTGAAAGTCAACGTGAGCCCAAGCTTCGAAGTAAGGCCCTGATTATCCTTGCAAAACGAGAGGCGTGCAGCAGCTCCATGAGGCCTTCATCGTTGTTCTGCTTTAGTTTCAAGGTAGTAAGCTTTTCAACACTCCTAGGGGCCTTGCTTCAGCACCCGTTTCAGTACCAGAACACTGCGTAGAACCAGGAAGCTCTGCTCCTGCGTGTATGCTGCGTGTCAACCTAGAAATTAGAGACTGATGGCACAAGGCTAGTTTTCCCATTATGAAAGCTCCGTTGATGCGGCCCCGAAGCTACCTGAAAAGCACTGTTGTTACCGTGCTTTTACTTACAGCCGGCATGGTTCATAGAAGAAAATGAGTTTTCTCGAAAGAAACCTTGTGCTTCCAGTTCCTAGTTGGAAGCTCACCCGGCTCTGCTCTATACCAAACGTGAAAGTCAATGTGAGCACTAGCCTCGAAGTAAGGCCCTGATTATCCTGGCAAAACGGGAGGCGTGCAGCAGCTCCATGAGGCCTTCATCGCTGTTCTGCTTTAGTTTCACGGTAGTAAGCTTTCCAAGACTCCTAGGGACTTTGCTTAAGCAACCGTTTCGGTACCAGAACACTGCGTAGAGACAGTAAGCTCTGGTCCTGCGTGTATGCTGCGTGTCAACCTAGAAATTGGAGACTGATGGCATAAGGCTTCTTTTCCCATTATGAAAGCTCCGTTCATGCGGCCTCGAAGCTACCTGAAAAGCATTGTTGTTGCCGGGGTTTTCCTCACTGCCGGCATGGTTCTGAGAAGAAAATGAGTTTTCTCCTAAGAAACCTGGGGTTTCCAGTTCCTTGTTGGAAGCTCACCCTGCTCTGCGCTATACCTAAAATGAAAGTCAACGTGAGCCCAAGCTTCGAAGTAAGGCCCTGATTATCCTTGCAAAACGAGAGGCGTGCAGCAGCTCCATGAGGCCTTCATCGTTGTTCTGCTTTAGTTTCAAGGTAGTAAGCTTTTCAACACTCCTAGGGGCCTTGCTTCAGCACCCGTTTCAGTACCAGAACACTGCGTAGAACAAGGAAGCTCTGGTCCTGCGTGTATGCTGCGTGTCAACCTAGAAATTGGAGACTGATGGCATAAAGCTTCTTTTCCCATTATGAAAGCTCCGTTCATGCGGCCTCGAAGCTACCTGAAAAGCATGGTTGTTGCCGGGGTTTTCCTCACTGCCGGCATGGTTCTGAGAAGAAAATGAGTTTTCTCCTAAGAAACCTTGGGTTTCCCGTTCCTTGTTGGAAGCTCAACCTGCTCTGCTCTATACCTAAAATGAAAGTCAACGTGAGCCCAAGCTTCGAAGTAAGGCCCTGATTATCCTTGCAAAACGAGAGGCGTGCAGCAGCTCCATGAGGCCTTCATCGTTGTTCTGCTTTAGTTTCAAGGTAGTAAGCTTTTCAACACTCCTAGGGGCCTTGCTTCAGCACCCGTTTCAGTACCAGAACACTGCGTAGAACCAGGAAGCTCTGCTCCTGCGTGTATGCTGCGTGTCAACCTAGAAATTAGAGACTGATGGCACAAGGCTAGTTTTCCCATTATGAAAGCTCCGTTGATGCGGCCCCGAAGCTACCTGAAAAGCACTGTTGTTACCGTGCTTTTACTTACAGCCGGCATGGTTCATAGAAGAAAATGAGTTTTCTCGAAAGAAACCTTGTGCTTCCAGTTCCTAGTTGGAAGCTCACCCTGCTCTGCTCTATACCAAACGTGAAAGTCAATGTGAGCACTAGCCTCGAAGTAAGGCCCTGATTATCCTCGCAAAACAGGTGGCGTGCAGCAGCTCCATGAGGCCTTCATCGCTGTTCTGCTTTAGTTTCACGGTAGTAAGCTTTCCAAGACTCCTAGGGACTTTGCTTAAGCAACCGTTTCGGTACCAGATCACTGCGTAGAGACAGTAAGCTCTGGTCCTGCGTGTATGCTGCGTGTCAACCTAGAAATTGGAGACTGATGGCATAAGGCTTCTTTTCCCATTATGAAAGCTCCGTTCATGCGGCCTCGAAGCTACCTGAAAAGCATTGTTGTTGCCGGGGTTTTCCTCACTGCCGGCATGGTTCTGAGAAGAAAATGAGTTTTCTCCTAAGAAACCTGGGATTTCCAGTTCCTTGTTGGAAGCTCACCCTGCTCTGCGCTATACCTAAAATGAAAGTCAACGTGAGCCCAAGCTTCGAAGTAAGGCCCTGATTACCCTTGCAAAACGAGAGGCGTGCAGCAGCTCCATGAGGCCTTCATCGTTGTTCTGCTTTAGTTTCAAGGTAGTAAGCTTTTCAACACTCCTAGGGGCCTTGCTTCAGCACCCGTTTCAGTACCAGAACACTGCGTAGAACCAGGAAGCTCTGCTCCTCGTGTATGCTGCGTGTCAACCAGAAATTGGAAACTGATGGCATAAAGCTTCTTTTCCCATTATGAAAGCTCCGTTCATGCGGCCTCGAAGCTACCTGAAAAGCATTGTTGTTGCCGGGGTTTTCCTCACTGCCGGCATGGTTCTGAGAAGAAAATGAGTTTTCTCCTGAGAAACCTTGGGTTTCCAGTTCCTTGTTGGAAGCTCACCCTGCTCTGCGCTATACCTAAAGTGAAAGTCAACGTGAGCCCAAGCTTCGAAGTAAGGCCCTGATTATCCTTGCAAAACGAGAGGCGTGCAGCAGCTCCATGAGGCCTTCATCGTTGTTCTGCTTTAGTTTCAAGGTAGTAAGCTTTTCAACACTCCTAGGGGCCTTGCTTCAGCACCCGTTTCAGTACCAGAACACTGCGTAGAACAAGGAAGCTCTGGTCCTGCGTGTATGCTGCGTGTCAACCTAGAAATTGGAGACTGATGGCATAAAGCTTCTTTTCCCATTATGAAAGCTCCGTTCATGCGGCCTCGAAGCTACCTGAAAAGCATGGTTGTTGCCGGGGTTTTCCTCACTGCCGGCATGGTTCTGAGAAGAAAATGAGTTTTCTCCTAAGAAACCTTGGGTTTCCCGTTCCTTGTTGGAAGCTCAACCTGCTCTGCTCTATACCTAAAATGAAAGTCAACGTGAGCCCAAGCTTCGAAGTAAGGCCCTGATTATCCTTGCAAAACGAGAGGCGTGCAGCAGCTCCATGAGGCCTTCATCGTTGTTCTGCTTTAGTTTCAAGGTAGTAAGCTTTTCAACACTCCTAGGGGCCTTGCTTCAGCACCCGTTTCAGTACCAGAACACTGCGTAGAACAAGGAAGCTCTGGTCCTGCGTGTATGCTGCGTGTCAACCTAGAAATTGGAGACTGATGGCATAAAGCTTCTTTTCCCATTATGAAAGCTCCGTTCATGCGGCCTCGAAGCTACCTGAAAAGCATGGTTGTTGCCGGGGTTTTCCTCACTGCCGGCATGGTTCTGAGAAGAAAATGAGTTTTCTCCTAAGAAACCTTGGGTTTCCCGTTCCTTGTTGGAAGCTCAACCTGCTCTGCTCTATACCTAAAATGAAAGTCAACGTGAGCCCAAGCTTCGAAGTAAGGCCCTGATTATCCTTGCAAAACGAGAGGCGTGCAGCAGCTCCATGAGGCCTTCATCGTTGTTCTGCTTTAGTTTCAAGGTAGTAAGCTTTTCAACACTCCTAGGGGCCTTGCTTCAGCACCCGTTTCAGTCAGAACACTGCGTAGAACCAGGAAGCTCTGCTCCTGCGTGTATGCTGCGTGTCAACCTAGAAATTAGAGACTGATGGCACAAGGCTTGTTTTCCCATTGTGAAAGCTCCATTCATGCGGCCCCGAAGCTACCTGAAAAGCACTGTTGTTACCGTGCTTTTACTTACAGCCGGCATGGCACATAGAAGAAATGAGTTTTCTCGAAAGAAACCTTGTGCTTCCAGTTCCTAGTTGGAAGCTCACCCTGCTCTGCTCTATACCAAACGTGAAAGTCAATGTGAGCACTAGCCTCGAAGTAAGGCCCTGATTATCCTCGCAAAACAGGTGGCGTGCAGCAGCTCCATGAGGCCTTCATCGCTGTTCTGCTTTAGTTTCACGGTAGTAAGCTTTCCAAGACTCCTAGGGACTTTGCTTAAGCAACCGTTTCGGTACCAGAACACTGCGTAGAGACAGTAAGCTCTGGTCCTGCGTGTATGCTGCGTGTCAACCTAGAAATTGGAGACTGATGGCATAAGGCTTCTTTTCCCATTATGAAAGCTCCGTTCATGCGGCCTCGAAGCTACCTGAAAAGCATTGTTGTTGCCGGGGTTTTCCTCACTGCCGGCATGGTTCTGAGAAGAAAATGAGTTTTCTCCTAAGAAACCTGGGATTTCCAGTTCCTTGTTGGAAGCTCACCCTGCTCTGCGCTATACCTAAAATGAAAGTCAACGTGAGCCCAAGCTTCGAAGTAAGGCCCTGATTATCCTTGCAAAACGAGAGGCGTGCAGCAGCTCCATGAGGCCTTCATCGTTGTTCTGCTTTAGTTTCAAGGTAGTAAGCTTTTCAACACTCCTAGGGGCCTTGCTTCAGCACCCGTTTCAGTACCAGAACACTGCGTAGAACCAGGAAGCTCTGCTCCTCGTGTATGCTGCGTGTCAACCTAGAAATTGGAAACTGATGGCATAAAGCTTCTTTTCCCATTATGAAAGCTCCGTTCATGCGGCCTCGAAGCTACCTGAAAAGCATTGTTGTTGCCGGGGTTTTCCTCACTGCCGGCTTGGTTCTGAGAAGAAAATGAGTTTTCTCCTGAGAAACCTTGGGTTTCCAGTTCCTTGTTGGAAGCTCACCCTGCTCTGCGCTATACCTAAAGTGAAAGTCAACGTGAGCCCAAGCTTCGAAGTAAGGCCCTGATTATCCTTGCAAAACGAGAGGCGTGCAGCAGCTCCATGAGGCCTTCATCGTTGTTCTGCTTTAGTTTCAAGGTAGTAAGCTTTTCAACACTCCTAGGGGCCTTGCTTCAGCACCCGTTTCAGTACCAGAACACTGCGTAGAACCAGGAAGCTCTGCTCCTGCGTGTATGCTGCGTGTCAACCTAGAAATTAGAGACTGATGGCACAAGGCTAGTTTTCCCATTATGAAAGCTCCGTTGATGCGGCCCCGAAGCTACCTGAAAAGCACTGTTGTTACCGTGCTTTTACTTACAGCCGGCATGGTTCATAGAAGAAAATGAGTTTTCTCGAAAGAAACCTTGTGCTTCCAGTTCCTAGTTGGAAGCTCACCCTGCTCTGCTCTATACCAAACGTGAAAGTCAATGTGAGCACTAGCCTCGAAGTAAGGCCCTGATTATCCTCGCAAAACAGGTGGCGTGCAGCAGCTCCATGAGGCCTTCATCGCTGTTCTGCTTTAGTTTCACGGTAGTAAGCTTTCCAAGACTCCTAGGGACTTTGCTTAAGCAACCGTTTCGGTACCAGATCACTGCGTAGAGACAGTAAGCTCTGGTCCTGCGTGTATGCTGCGTGTCAACCTAGAAATTGGAGACTGATGGCATAAGGCTTCTTTTCCCATTATGAAAGCTCCGTTCATGCGGCCTCGAAGCTACCTGAAAAGCATTGTTGTTGCCGGGGTTTTCCTCACTGCCGGCATGGTTCTGAGAAGAAAATGAGTTTTCTCCTAAGAAACCTGGGATTTCCAGTTCCTTGTTGGAAGCTCACCCTGCTCTGCGCTATACCTAAAATGAAAGTCAACGTGAGCCCAAGCTTCGAAGTAAGGCCCTGATTACCCTTGCAAAACGAGAGGCGTGCAGCAGCTCCATGAGGCCTTCATCGTTGTTCTGCTTTAGTTTCAAGGTAGTAAGCTTTTCAACACTCCTAGGGGCCTTGCTTCAGCACCCGTTTCAGTACCAGAACACTGCGTAGAACCAGGAAGCTCTGCTCCTCGTGTATGCTGCGTGTCAACCAGAAATTGGAAACTGATGGCATAAAGCTTCTTTTCCCATTATGAAAGCTCCGTTCATGCGGCCTCGAAGCTACCTGAAAAGCATTGTTGTTGCCGGGGTTTTCCTCACTGCCGGCATGGTTCTGAGAAGAAAATGAGTTTTCTCCTGAGAAACCTTGGATTTCCAGTTCCTTGTTGGAAGCTCACCCTGCTCTGCGCTATACCTAAAGTGAAAGTCAACGTGAGCCCAAGCTTCGAAGTAAGGCCCTGATTATCCTTGCAAAACGAGAGGCGTGCAGCAGCTCCATGAGGCCTTCATCGTTGTTCTGCTTTAGTTTCAAGGTAGTAAGCTTTGCAACACTCCTAGGGGCCTTGCTTCCGCACCCGTTTCTGTACCAGAACACTGCGTACAACCAGGAAGCTCTGCTCCTGCGTGTATGCTGCGTGTCAACCTAGAAATTAGAGACCGATGGCACAAGGCTAGTTTTCCCATTATGAAAGCTCCGTTGATGCGGCCCCGAAGCTACCTGAAAAGCACTGTTGTTACCGTGCTTTTACTTACAGCCGGCATGGTTCATAGAAGAAAATGAGTTTTCTCGAAAGAAACCTTGTGCTTCCAGTTCCTAGTTGGAAGCTCACCCGGCTCTGCTCTATACCAAACGTGAAAGTCAATGTGAGCACTAGCCTCGAAGTAAGGCCCTGATTATCCTGGCAAAACGGGAGGCGTGCAGCAGCTCCATGAGGCCTTCATCGCTGTTCTGCTTTAGTTTCACGGTAGTAAGCTTTCCAAGACTCCTAGGGACTTTGCTTAAGCAACCGTTTCGGTACCAGAACACTGCGTAGAGACAGTAAGCTCTGGTCCTGCGTGTATGCTGCGTGTCAACCTAGAAATTGGAGACTGATGGCATAAGGCTTCTTTTCCCATTATGAAAGCTCCGTTCATGCGGCCTCGAAGCTACCTGAAAAGCATTGTTGTTGCCGGGGTTTTCCTCACTGCCGGCATGGTTCTGAGAAGAAAATGAGTTTTCTCCTGAGAAACCTTGGGGTTCCAGTTCCTTGTTGGTGGCTCACCCTGCTCTGCGCTATACCTAAAATGAAAGTCAACGTGAGCCCAAGTTTCGAAGTAAGGCCCTGATTATCCTTGCAAAACGAGAGGCGTGCAGCAGCTCCATGAGGCCTTCATCGTTGTTCTGCTTTAGTTTCAAGGTAGTAAGCTTTTCAACACTCCTAGGGGCCTTGCTTCAGCACCCGTTTCAGTACCAGAACACTGCGTAGAACAAGGAAGCTCTGGTCCTGCGTGTATGCTGCGTGTCAACCTAGAAATTGGAGACTGATGGCATAAAGCTTCTTTTCCCATTATGAAAGCTCCGTTCATGCGGCCTCGTAGCTACCTGAAAAGCATTGTTGTTGCCGGGGTTTTCCTCACTGCCGGCATGGTTCTGAGAAGAAAATGAGTTTTCTCCTAAGAAACCTTGGGTTTCCCGTTCCTTGTTGGAAGCTCACCCTGCTCTGCTCTATACCTAAAATGAAAGTCAACATGAGCCCAAGCTTCGAAGTAAGGCCCTGATTATCCTTGCAAAACGAGAGGCGTGCAGCAGCTCCATGAGGCCTTCATCGTTGTTCTGCTTTAGTTTCAAGGTAGTAAGCTTTTCAACACTCCTAGGGGCCTTGCTTCAGCACCCGTTTCAGTCAGAACACTGCGTAGAACCAGGAAGCTCTGCTCCTGCGTGTATGCTGCGTGTCAACCTAGAAATTAGAGACTGATTTCACAAGGCTTGTTTTCCCATTTTGAAAGCTCCATTCATGCGGCCCCGAAGCTACCTGAAAAGCACTGTTGTTACCGTGCTTTTACTTACAGCCGGCATGGTTCATAGAAGAAAATGAGTTTTCTCGAAAGAAACCTTGTGCTTCCAGTTCCTAGTTGGAAGCTCACCCTGCTCTGCTCTATACCAAACGTGAAAGTCAATGTGAGCACTAGCCTCGAAGTAAGGCCCGGATTATCCTTGAAAAACGGGAGGCGTGCAGCAGCTCCATGAGGCCTTCATCGCTGTTCTGCTTTAGTTTCACGGTAGTAAGCTTTCCAACATTCCTAGGGACTTTGCTTAAGCAACCGTTTCGGTACCAGAACACTGCGTAGAGACAGTAAGCTCTGGTCCTGCGTGTATGCTGCGTGTCAACCTAGAAATGGAGACTGATGGCATAAGGCTTCTTTTCCCATTATGAAAGCTCCGTTTATGCGGCCTCGAAGCTACCTGAAAAGCATTGTTGTTGCCGGGGTTTTCCTCACTGCCGGCATGGTTCTGAGAAGAAAATGAGTTTTCTCCTGAGAAACCTTGGGTTTCCAGTTCCTTGTTGGAAGCTCACCCTGCTCTGCGCTATACCTAAAGTGAAAGTCAACGTGAGCCCAAGCTTCGAAGTAAGGCCCTGATTATCCTTGCAAAACGAGAGGCGTGCAGCAGTTCCATGAGGCCTTCATCGTTGTTCTGCTTTAGTTTCAAGGTAGTAAGCTTTGCAACACTCCTAGGGGACTTGCTTCAGCACCCGTTTCAGTACCAGAACACTGCGTAGAACCAGGAAGCTCTGCTCCTGCGTGTATGCTGCATGTCAACCTAGAAATTAGAGACCGATGGCACAAGGCTAGTTTTCCCATTATGAAAGCTCCGTTGATGCGGCCCCGAAGCTACCTGAAAAGCACTGTTGTTACCGTGCTTTTACTTACAGCCGGCATGGCACATAGAAGAAATGAGTTTTCTCGAAAGAAACCTTGTGCTTCCAGTTCCTAGTTGGAAGCTCACCCTGCTCTGCTCTATACCAAACGTGAAAGTCAATGTGAGCACTAGCCTCGAAGTAAGGCCCTGATTATCCTCGCAAAACAGGTGGCGTGCAGCAGCTCCATGAGGCCTTCATCGCTGTTCTGCTTTAGTTTCACGGTAGTAAGCTTTCCAAGACTCCTAGGGACTTTGCTTAAGCAACCGTTTCGGTACCAGAACACTGCGTAGAGACAGTAAGCTCTGGTCCTGCGTGTATGCTGCGTGTCAACCTAGAAATTGGAGACTGATGGCATAAGGCTTCTTTTCCCATTATGAAAGCTCCGTTCATGCGGCCTCGAAGCTACCTGAAAAGCATTGTTGTTGCCGGGGTTTTCCTCACTGCCGGCATGGTTCTGAGAAGAAAATGAGTTTTCTCCTAAGAAACCTGGGATTTCCAGTTCCTTGTTGGAAGCTCACCCTGCTCTGCGCTATACCTAAAATGAAAGTCAACGTGAGCCCAAGCTTCGAAGTAAGGCCCTGATTATCCTTGCAAAACGAGAGGCGTGCAGCAGCTCCATGAGGCCTTCATCGTTGTTCTGCTTTAGTTTCAAGGTAGTAAGCTTTTCAACACTCCTAGGGGCCTTGCTTCAGCACCCGTTTCAGTACCAGAACACTGCGTAGAACCAGGAAGCTCTGCTCCTCGTGTATGCTGCGTGTCAACCTAGAAATTGGAAACTGATGGCATAAAGCTTCTTTTCCCATTATGAAAGCTCCGTTCATGCGGCCTCGAAGCTACCTGAAAAGCATTGTTGTTGCCGGGGTTTTCCTCACTGCCGGCATGGTTCTGAGAAGAAAATGAGTTTTCTCCTGAGAAACCTTGGGTTTCCAGTTCCTTGTTGGAAGCTCACCCTGCTCTGCGCTATACCTAAAGTGAAAGTCAACGTGAGCCCAAGCTTCGAAGTAAGGCCCTGATTATCCTTGCAAAACGAGAGGCGTGCAGCAGCTCCATGAGGCCTTCATCGTTGTTCTGCTTTAGTTTCAAGGTAGTAAGCTTTTCAACACTCCTAGGGGCCTTGCTTCAGCACCCGTTTCAGTACCAGAACACTGCGTAGAACCAGGAAGCTCTGCTCCTGCGTGTATGCTGCGTGTCAACCTAGAAATTAGAGACTGATGGCACAAGGCTAGTTTTCCCATTATGAAAGCTCCGTTGATGCGGCCCCGAAGCTACCTGAAAAGCACTGTTGTTACCGTGCTTTTACTTACAGCCGGCATGGTTCATAGAAGAAAATGAGTTTTCTCGAAAGAAACCTTGTGCTTCCAGTTCCTAGTTGGAAGCTCACCCTGCTCTGCTCTATACCAAACGTGAAAGTCAATGTGAGCACTAGCCTCGAAGTAAGGTCCTGATTATCCTCGCAAAACAGGTGGCGTGCAGCAGCTCCATGAGGCCTTCATCGCTGTTCTGCTTTAGTTTCACGGTAGTAAGCTTTCCAAGACTCCTAGGGACTTTGCTTAAGCAACCGTTTCGGTACCAGATCACTGCGTAGAGACAGTAAGCTCTGGTCCTGCGTGTATGCTGCGTGTCAACCTAGAAATTGGAGACTGATGGCATAAGGCTTCTTTTCCCATTATGAAAGCTCCGTTCATGCGGCCTCGAAGCTACCTGAAAAGCATTGTTGTTGCCGGGGTTTTCCTCACTGCCGGCATGGTTCTGAGAAGAAAATGAGTTTTCTCCTAAGAAACCTGGGATTTCCAGTTCCTTGTTGGAAGCTCACCCTGCTCTGCGCTATACCTAAAATGAAAGTCAACGTGAGCCCAAGCTTCGAAGTAAGGCCCTGATTACCCTTGCAAAACGAGAGGCGTGCAGCAGCTCCATGAGGCCTTCATCGTTGTTCTGCTTTAGTTTCAAGGTAGTAAGCTTTTCAACACTCCTAGGGGCCTTGCTTCAGCACCCGTTTCAGTACCAGAACACTGCGTAGAACCAGGAAGCTCTGCTCCTCGTGTATGCTGCGTGTCAACCTAGAAATTGGAAACTGATGGCATAAAGCTTCTTTTCCCATTATGAAAGCTCCGTTCATGCGGCCTCGAAGCTACCTGAAAAGCATTGTTGTTGCCGGGGTTTTCCTCACTGCCGGCATGGTTCTGAGAAGAAAATGAGTTTTCTCCTGAGAAACCTTGGGTTTCCAGTTCCTTGTTGGAAGCTCACCCTGCTCTGCGCTATACCTAAAGTGAAAGTCAACGTGAGCCCAAGCTTCGAAGTAAGGCCCTGATTATCCTTGCAAAACGAGAGGCGTGCAGCAGCTCCATGAGGCCTTCATCGTTGTTCTGCTTTAGTTTCAAGGTAGTAAGCTTTTCAACACTCCTAGGGGCCTTGCTTCAGCACCCGTTTCAGTACCAGAACACTGCGTAGAACCAGGAAGCTCTGCTCCTGCGTGTATGCTGCGTGTCAACCTAGAAATTAGAGACTGATGGCACAAGGCTAGTTTTCCCATTATGAAAGCTCCGTTGATGCGGCCCCGAAGCTACCTGAAAAGCACTGTTGTTACCGTGCTTTTACTTACAGCCGGCATGGTTCATAGAAGAAAATGAGTTTTCTCGAAAGAAACCTTGTGCTTCCAGTTCCTAGTTGGAAGCTCACCCGGCTCTGCTCTATACCAAACGTGAAAGTCAATGTGAGCACTAGCCTCGAAGTAAGGCCCTGATTATCCTGGCAAAACGGGAGGCGTGCAGCAGCTCCATGAGGCCTTCATCGCTGTTCTGCTTTAGTTTCACGGTAGTAAGCTTTCCAAGACTCCTAGGGACTTTGCTTAAGCAACCGTTTCGGTACCAGAACACTGCGTAGAGACAGTAAGCTCTGGTCCTGCGTGTATGCTGCGTGTCAACCTAGAAATTGGAGACTGATGGCATAAGGCTTCTTTTCCCATTATGAAAGCTCCGTTCATGCGGCCTCGAAGCTACCTGAAAAGCATTGTTGTTGCCGGGGTTTTCCTCACTGCCGGCATGGTTCTGAGAAGAAAATGAGTTTTCTCCTAAGAAACCTGGGGTTTCCAGTTCCTTGTTGGAAGCTCACCCTGCTCTGCGCTATACCTAAAATGAAAGTCAACGTGAGCCCAAGCTTCGAAGTAAGGCCCTGATTATCCTTGCAAAACGAGAGGCGTGCAGCAGCTCCATGAGGCCTTCATCGTTGTTCTGCTTTAGTTTCAAGGTAGTAAGCTTTTCAACACTCCTAGGGGCCTTGCTTCAGCACCCGTTTCAGTACCAGAACACTGCGTAGAACAAGGAAGCTCTGGTCCTGCGTGTATGCTGCGTGTCAACCTAGAAATTGGAGACTGATGGCATAAAGCTTCTTTTCCCATTATGAAAGCTCCGTTCATGCGGCCTCGAAGCTACCTGAAAAGCATGGTTGTTGCCGGGGTTTTCCTCACTGCCGGCATGGTTCTGAGAAGAAAATGAGTTTTCTCCTAAGAAACCTTGGGTTTCCCGTTCCTTGTTGGAAGCTCAACCTGCTCTGCTCTATACCTAAAATGAAAGTCAACGTGAGCCCAAGCTTCGAAGTAAGGCCCTGATTATCCTTGCAAAACGAGAGGCGTGCAGCAGCTCCATGAGGCCTTCATCGTTGTTCTGCTTTAGTTTCAAGGTAGTAAGCTTTTCAACACTCCTAGGGGCCTTGCTTCAGCACCCGTTTCAGTACCAGAACACTGCGTAGAACCAGGAAGCTCTGCTCCTGCGTGTATGCTGCGTGTCAACCTAGAAATTAGAGACTGATGGCACAAGGCTAGTTTTCCCATTATGAAAGCTCCGTTGATGCGGCCCCGAAGCTACCTGAAAAGCACTGTTGTTACCGTGCTTTTACTTACAGCCGGCATGGTTCATAGAAGAAAATGAGTTTTCTCGAAAGAAACCTTGTGCTTCCAGTTCCTAGTTGGAAGCTCACCCTGCTCTGCTCTATACCAAACGTGAAAGTCAATGTGAGCACTAGCCTCGAAGTAAGGCCCTGATTATCCTCGCAAAACAGGTGGCGTGCAGCAGCTCCATGAGGCCTTCATCGCTGTTCTGCTTTAGTTTCACGGTAGTAAGCTTTCCAAGACTCCTAGGGACTTTGCTTAAGCAACCGTTTCGGTACCAGATCACTGCGTAGAGACAGTAAGCTCTGGTCCTGCGTGTATGCTGCGTGTCAACCTAGAAATTGGAGACTGATGGCATAAGGCTTCTTTTCCCATTATGAAAGCTCCGTTCATGCGGCCTCGAAGCTACCTGAAAAGCATTGTTGTTGCCGGGGTTTTCCTCACTGCCGGCATGGTTCTGAGAAGAAAATGAGTTTTCTCCTAAGAAACCTGGGATTTCCAGTTCCTTGTTGGAAGCTCACCCTGCTCTGCGCTATACCTAAAATGAAAGTCAACGTGAGCCCAAGCTTCGAAGTAAGGCCCTGATTACCCTTGCAAAACGAGAGGCGTGCAGCAGCTCCATGAGGCCTTCATCGTTGTTCTGCTTTAGTTTCAAGGTAGTAAGCTTTTCAACACTCCTAGGGGCCTTGCTTCAGCACCCGTTTCAGTACCAGAACACTGCGTAGAACCAGGAAGCTCTGCTCCTCGTGTATGCTGCGTGTCAACCAGAAATTGGAAACTGATGGCATAAAGCTTCTTTTCCCATTATGAAAGCTCCGTTCATGCGGCCTCGAAGCTACCTGAAAAGCATTGTTGTTGCCGGGGTTTTCCTCACTGCCGGCATGGTTCTGAGAAGAAAATGAGTTTTCTCCTGAGAAACCTTGGGTTTCCAGTTCCTTGTTGGAAGCTCACCCTGCTCTGCGCTATACCTAAAGTGAAAGTCAACGTGAGCCCAAGCTTCGAAGTAAGGCCCTGATTATCCTTGCAAAACGAGAGGCGTGCAGCAGCTCCATGAGGCCTTCATCGTTGTTCTGCTTTAGTTTCAAGGTAGTAAGCTTTTCAACACTCCTAGGGGCCTTGCTTCAGCACCCGTTTCAGTACCAGAACACTGCGTAGAACAAGGAAGCTCTGGTCCTGCGTGTATGCTGCGTGTCAACCTAGAAATTGGAGACTGATGGCATAAAGCTTCTTTTCCCATTATGAAAGCTCCGTTCATGCGGCCTCGAAGCTACCTGAAAAGCATGGTTGTTGCCGGGGTTTTCCTCACTGCCGGCATGGTTCTGAGAAGAAAATGAGTTTTCTCCTAAGAAACCTTGGGTTTCCCGTTCCTTGTTGGAAGCTCAACCTGCTCTGCTCTATACCTAAAATGAAAGTCAACGTGAGCCCAAGCTTCGAAGTAAGGCCCTGATTATCCTTGCAAAACGAGAGGCGTGCAGCAGCTCCATGAGGCCTTCATCGTTGTTCTGCTTTAGTTTCAAGGTAGTAAGCTTTTCAACACTCCTAGGGGCCTTGCTTCAGCACCCGTTTCAGTACCAGAACACTGCGTAGAACAAGGAAGCTCTGGTCCTGCGTGTATGCTGCGTGTCAACCTAGAAATTGGAGACTGATGGCATAAAGCTTCTTTTCCCATTATGAAAGCTCCGTTCATGCGGCCTCGAAGCTACCTGAAAAGCATGGTTGTTGCCGGGGTTTTCCTCACTGCCGGCATGGTTCTGAGAAGAAAATGAGTTTTCTCCTAAGAAACCTTGGGTTTCCCGTTCCTTGTTGGAAGCTCAACCTGCTCTGCTCTATACCTAAAATGAAAGTCAACGTGAGCCCAAGCTTCGAAGTAAGGCCCTGATTATCCTTGCAAAACGAGAGGCGTGCAGCAGCTCCATGAGGCCTTCATCGTTGTTCTGCTTTAGTTTCAAGGTAGTAAGCTTTTCAACACTCCTAGGGGCCTTGCTTCAGCACCCGTTTCAGTCAGAACACTGCGTAGAACCAGGAAGCTCTGCTCCTGCGTGTATGCTGCGTGTCAACCTAGAAATTAGAGACTGATGGCACAAGGCTTGTTTTCCCATTGTGAAAGCTCCATTCATGCGGCCCCGAAGCTACCTGAAAAGCACTGTTGTTACCGTGCTTTTACTTACAGCCGGCATGGCACATAGAAGAAATGAGTTTTCTCGAAAGAAACCTTGTGCTTCCAGTTCCTAGTTGGAAGCTCACCCTGCTCTGCTCTATACCAAACGTGAAAGTCAATGTGAGCACTAGCCTCGAAGTAAGGCCCTGATTATCCTCGCAAAACAGGTGGCGTGCAGCAGCTCCATGAGGCCTTCATCGCTGTTCTGCTTTAGTTTCACGGTAGTAAGCTTTCCAAGACTCCTAGGGACTTTGCTTAAGCAACCGTTTCGGTACCAGAACACTGCGTAGAGACAGTAAGCTCTGGTCCTGCGTGTATGCTGCGTGTCAACCTAGAAATTGGAGACTGATGGCATAAGGCTTCTTTTCCCATTATGAAAGCTCCGTTCATGCGGCCTCGAAGCTACCTGAAAAGCATTGTTGTTGCCGGGGTTTTCCTCACTGCCGGCATGGTTCTGAGAAGAAAATGAGTTTTCTCCTAAGAAACCTGGGATTTCCAGTTCCTTGTTGGAAGCTCACCCTGCTCTGCGCTATACCTAAAATGAAAGTCAACGTGAGCCCAAGCTTCGAAGTAAGGCCCTGATTATCCTTGCAAAACGAGAGGCGTGCAGCAGCTCCATGAGGCCTTCATCGTTGTTCTGCTTTAGTTTCAAGGTAGTAAGCTTTTCAACACTCCTAGGGGCCTTGCTTCAGCACCCGTTTCAGTACCAGAACACTGCGTAGAACCAGGAAGCTCTGCTCCTCGTGTATGCTGCGTGTCAACCTAGAAATTGGAAACTGATGGCATAAAGCTTCTTTTCCCATTATGAAAGCTCCGTTCATGCGGCCTCGAAGCTACCTGAAAAGCATTGTTGTTGCCGGGGTTTTCCTCACTGCCGGCTTGGTTCTGAGAAGAAAATGAGTTTTCTCCTGAGAAACCTTGGGTTTCCAGTTCCTTGTTGGAAGCTCACCCTGCTCTGCGCTATACCTAAAGTGAAAGTCAACGTGAGCCCAAGCTTCGAAGTAAGGCCCTGATTATCCTTGCAAAACGAGAGGCGTGCAGCAGCTCCATGAGGCCTTCATCGTTGTTCTGCTTTAGTTTCAAGGTAGTAAGCTTTTCAACACTCCTAGGGGCCTTGCTTCAGCACCCGTTTCAGTACCAGAACACTGCGTAGAACCAGGAAGCTCTGCTCCTGCGTGTATGCTGCGTGTCAACCTAGAAATTAGAGACTGATGGCACAAGGCTAGTTTTCCCATTATGAAAGCTCCGTTGATGCGGCCCCGAAGCTACCTGAAAAGCACTGTTGTTACCGTGCTTTTACTTACAGCCGGCATGGTTCATAGAAGAAAATGAGTTTTCTCGAAAGAAACCTTGTGCTTCCAGTTCCTAGTTGGAAGCTCACCCGGCTCTGCTCTATACCAAACGTGAAAGTCAATGTGAGCACTAGCCTCGAAGTAAGGCCCTGATTATCCTGGCAAAACGGGAGGCGTGCAGCAGCTCCATGAGGCCTTCATCGCTGTTCTGCTTTAGTTTCACGGTAGTAAGCTTTCCAAGACTCCTAGGGACTTTGCTTAAGCAACCGTTTCGGTACCAGAACACTGCGTAGAGACAGTAAGCTCTGGTCCTGCGTGTATGCTGCGTGTCAACCTAGAAATTGGAGACTGATGGCATAAGGCTTCTTTTCCCATTATGAAAGCTCCGTTCATGCGGCCTCGAAGCTACCTGAAAAGCATTGTTGTTGCCGGGGTTTTCCTCACTGCCGGCATGGTTCTGAGAAGAAAATGAGTTTTCTCCTAAGAAACCTGGGGTTTCCAGTTCCTTGTTGGAAGCTCACCCTGCTCTGCGCTATACCTAAAATGAAAGTCAACGTGAGCCCAAGCTTCGAAGTAAGGCCCTGATTATCCTTGCAAAACGAGAGGCGTGCAGCAGCTCCATGAGGCCTTCATCGTTGTTCTGCTTTAGTTTCAAGGTAGTAAGCTTTTCAACACTCCTAGGGGCCTTGCTTCAGCACCCGTTTCAGTACCAGAACACTGCGTAGAACCAGGAAGCTCTGCTCCTGCGTGTATGCTGCGTGTCAACCTAGAAATTAGAGACTGATGGCACAAGGCTAGTTTTCCCATTATGAAAGCTCCGTTGATGCGGCCCCGAAGCTACCTGAAAAGCACTGTTGTTACCGTGCTTTTACTTACAGCCGGCATGGTTCATAGAAGAAAATGAGTTTTCTCGAAAGAAACCTTGTGCTTCCAGTTCCTAGTTGGAAGCTCACCCTGCTCTGCTCTATACCAAACGTGAAAGTCAATGTGAGCACTAGCCTCGAAGTAAGGCCCTGATTATCCTCGCAAAACAGGTGGCGTGCAGCAGCTCCATGAGGCCTTCATCGCTGTTCTGCTTTAGTTTCACGGTAGTAAGCTTTCCAAGACTCCTAGGGACTTTGCTTAAGCAACCGTTTCGGTACCAGATCACTGCGTAGAGACAGTAAGCTCTGGTCCTGCGTGTATGCTGCGTGTCAACCTAGAAATTGGAGACTGATGGCATAAGGCTTCTTTTCCCATTATGAAAGCTCCGTTCATGCGGCCTCGAAGCTACCTGAAAAGCATTGTTGTTGCCGGGGTTTTCCTCACTGCCGGCATGGTTCTGAGAAGAAAATGAGTTTTCTCCTAAGAAACCTGGGATTTCCAGTTCCTTGTTGGAAGCTCACCCTGCTCTGCGCTATACCTAAAATGAAAGTCAACGTGAGCCCAAGCTTCGAAGTAAGGCCCTGATTACCCTTGCAAAACGAGAGGCGTGCAGCAGCTCCATGAGGCCTTCATCGTTGTTCTGCTTTAGTTTCAAGGTAGTAAGCTTTTCAACACTCCTAGGGGCCTTGCTTCAGCACCCGTTTCAGTACCAGAACACTGCGTAGAACCAGGAAGCTCTGCTCCTCGTGTATGCTGCGTGTCAACCAGAAATTGGAAACTGATGGCATAAAGCTTCTTTTCCCATTATGAAAGCTCCGTTCATGCGGCCTCGAAGCTACCTGAAAAGCATTGTTGTTGCCGGGGTTTTCCTCACTGCCGGCATGGTTCTGAGAAGAAAATGAGTTTTCTCCTGAGAAACCTTGGATTTCCAGTTCCTTGTTGGAAGCTCACCCTGCTCTGCGCTATACCTAAAGTGAAAGTCAACGTGAGCCCAAGCTTCGAAGTAAGGCCCTGATTATCCTTGCAAAACGAGAGGCGTGCAGCAGCTCCATGAGGCCTTCATCGTTGTTCTGCTTTAGTTTCAAGGTAGTAAGCTTTGCAACACTCCTAGGGGCCTTGCTTCCGCACCCGTTTCTGTACCAGAACACTGCGTACAACCAGGAAGCTCTGCTCCTGCGTGTATGCTGCGTGTCAACCTAGAAATTAGAGACCGATGGCACAAGGCTAGTTTTCCCATTATGAAAGCTCCGTTGATGCGGCCCCGAAGCTACCTGAAAAGCACTGTTGTTACCGTGCTTTTACTTACAGCCGGCATGGTTCATAGAAGAAAATGAGTTTTCTCGAAAGAAACCTTGTGCTTCCAGTTCCTAGTTGGAAGCTCACCCGGCTCTGCTCTATACCAAACGTGAAAGTCAATGTGAGCACTAGCCTCGAAGTAAGGCCCTGATTATCCTGGCAAAACGGGAGGCGTGCAGCAGCTCCATGAGGCCTTCATCGCTGTTCTGCTTTAGTTTCACGGTAGTAAGCTTTCCAAGACTCCTAGGGACTTTGCTTAAGCAACCGTTTCGGTACCAGAACACTGCGTAGAGACAGTAAGCTCTGGTCCTGCGTGTATGCTGCGTGTCAACCTAGAAATTGGAGACTGATGGCATAAGGCTTCTTTTCCCATTATGAAAGCTCCGTTCATGCGGCCTCGAAGCTACCTGAAAAGCATTGTTGTTGCCGGGGTTTTCCTCACTGCCGGCATGGTTCTGAGAAGAAAATGAGTTTTCTCCTGAGAAACCTTGGGGTTCCAGTTCCTTGTTGGTGGCTCACCCTGCTCTGCGCTATACCTAAAATGAAAGTCAACGTGAGCCCAAGTTTCGAAGTAAGGCCCTGATTATCCTTGCAAAACGAGAGGCGTGCAGCAGCTCCATGAGGCCTTCATCGTTGTTCTGCTTTAGTTTCAAGGTAGTAAGCTTTTCAACACTCCTAGGGGCCTTGCTTCAGCACCCGTTTCAGTACCAGAACACTGCGTAGAACAAGGAAGCTCTGGTCCTGCGTGTATGCTGCGTGTCAACCTAGAAATTGGAGACTGATGGCATAAAGCTTCTTTTCCCATTATGAAAGCTCCGTTCATGCGGCCTCGTAGCTACCTGAAAAGCATTGTTGTTGCCGGGGTTTTCCTCACTGCCGGCATGGTTCTGAGAAGAAAATGAGTTTTCTCCTAAGAAACCTTGGGTTTCCCGTTCCTTGTTGGAAGCTCACCCTGCTCTGCTCTATACCTAAAATGAAAGTCAACATGAGCCCAAGCTTCGAAGTAAGGCCCTGATTATCCTTGCAAAACGAGAGGCGTGCAGCAGCTCCATGAGGCCTTCATCGTTGTTCTGCTTTAGTTTCAAGGTAGTAAGCTTTTCAACACTCCTAGGGGCCTTGCTTCAGCACCCGTTTCAGTCAGAACACTGCGTAGAACCAGGAAGCTCTGCTCCTGCGTGTATGCTGCGTGTCAACCTAGAAATTAGAGACTGATTTCACAAGGCTTGTTTTCCCATTTTGAAAGCTCCATTCATGCGGCCCCGAAGCTACCTGAAAAGCACTGTTGTTACCGTGCTTTTACTTACAGCCGGCATGGTTCATAGAAGAAAATGAGTTTTCTCGAAAGAAACCTTGTGCTTCCAGTTCCTAGTTGGAAGCTCACCCTGCTCTGCTCTATACCAAACGTGAAAGTCAATGTGAGCACTAGCCTCGAAGTAAGGCCCGGATTATCCTTGCAAAACGGGAGGCGTGCAGCAGCTCCATGAGGCCTTCATCGCTGTTCTGCTTTAGTTTCACGGTAGTAAGCTTTCCAACATTCCTAGGGACTTTGCTTAAGCAACCGTTTCGGTACCAGAACACTGCGTAGAGACAGTAAGCTCTGGTCCTGCGTGTATGCTGCGTGTCAACCTAGAAATTGGAGACTGATGGCATAAGGCTTCTTTTCCCATTATGAAAGCTCCGTTTATGCGGCCTCGAAGCTACCTGAAAAGCATTGTTGTTGCCGGGGTTTTCCTCACTGCCGGCATGGTTCTGAGAAGAAAATGAGTTTTCTCCTGAGAAACCTTGGGTTTCCAGTTCCTTGTTGGAAGCTCACCCTGCTCTGCGCTATACCTAAAGTGAAAGTCAACGTGAGCCCAAGCTTCGAAGTAAGGCCCTGATTATCCTTGCAAAACGAGAGGCGTGCAGCAGTTCCATGAGGCCTTCATCGTTGTTCTGCTTTAGTTTCAAGGTAGTAAGCTTTGCAACACTCCTAGGGGACTTGCTTCAGCACCCGTTTCAGTACCAGAACACTGCGTAGAACCAGGAAGCTCTGCTCCTGCGTGTATGCTGCATGTCAACCTAGAAATTAGAGACCGATGGCACAAGGCTAGTTTTCCCATTATGAAAGCTCCGTTGATGCGGCCCCGAAGCTACCTGAAAAGCACTGTTGTTACCGTGCTTTTACTTACAGCCGGCATGGCACATAGAAGAAATGAGTTTTCTCGAAAGAAACCTTGTGCTTCCAGTTCCTAGTTGGAAGCTCACCCTGCTCTGCTCTATACCAAACGTGAAAGTCAATGTGAGCACTAGCCTCGAAGTAAGGCCCTGATTATCCTCGCAAAACAGGTGGCGTGCAGCAGCTCCATGAGGCCTTCATCGCTGTTCTGCTTTAGTTTCACGGTAGTAAGCTTTCCAAGACTCCTAGGGACTTTGCTTAAGCAACCGTTTCGGTACCAGAACACTGCGTAGAGACAGTAAGCTCTGGTCCTGCGTGTATGCTGCGTGTCAACCTAGAAATTGGAGACTGATGGCATAAGGCTTCTTTTCCCATTATGAAAGCTCCGTTCATGCGGCCTCGAAGCTACCTGAAAAGCATTGTTGTTGCCGGGGTTTTCCTCACTGCCGGCATGGTTCTGAGAAGAAAATGAGTTTTCTCCTAAGAAACCTGGGATTTCCAGTTCCTTGTTGGAAGCTCACCCTGCTCTGCGCTATACCTAAAATGAAAGTCAACGTGAGCCCAAGCTTCGAAGTAAGGCCCTGATTATCCTTGCAAAACGAGAGGCGTGCAGCAGCTCCATGAGGCCTTCATCGTTGTTCTGCTTTAGTTTCAAGGTAGTAAGCTTTTCAACACTCCTAGGGGCCTTGCTTCAGCACCCGTTTCAGTACCAGAACACTGCGTAGAACCAGGAAGCTCTGCTCCTCGTGTATGCTGCGTGTCAACCTAGAAATTGGAAACTGATGGCATAAAGCTTCTTTTCCCATTATGAAAGCTCCGTTCATGCGGCCTCGAAGCTACCTGAAAAGCATTGTTGTTGCCGGGGTTTTCCTCACTGCCGGCATGGTTCTGAGAAGAAAATGAGTTTTCTCCTGAGAAACCTTGGGTTTCCAGTTCCTTGTTGGAAGCTCACCCTGCTCTGCGCTATACCTAAAGTGAAAGTCAACGTGAGCCCAAGCTTCGAAGTAAGGCCCTGATTATCCTTGCAAAACGAGAGGCGTGCAGCAGCTCCATGAGGCCTTCATCGTTGTTCTGCTTTAGTTTCAAGGTAGTAAGCTTTTCAACACTCCTAGGGGCCTTGCTTCAGCACCCGTTTCAGTACCAGAACACTGCGTAGAACCAGGAAGCTCTGCTCCTGCGTGTATGCTGCGTGTCAACCTAGAAATTAGAGACTGATGGCACAAGGCTAGTTTTCCCATTATGAAAGCTCCGTTGATGCGGCCCCGAAGCTACCTGAAAAGCACTGTTGTTACCGTGCTTTTACTTACAGCCGGCATGGTTCATAGAAGAAAATGAGTTTTCTCGAAAGAAACCTTGTGCTTCCAGTTCCTAGTTGGAAGCTCACCCTGCTCTGCTCTATACCAAACGTGAAAGTCAATGTGAGCACTAGCCTCGAAGTAAGGTCCTGATTATCCTCGCAAAACAGGTGGCGTGCAGCAGCTCCATGAGGCCTTCATCGCTGTTCTGCTTTAGTTTCACGGTAGTAAGCTTTCCAAGACTCCTAGGGACTTTGCTTAAGCAACCGTTTCGGTACCAGATCACTGCGTAGAGACAGTAAGCTCTGGTCCTGCGTGTATGCTGCGTGTCAACCTAGAAATTGGAGACTGATGGCATAAGGCTTCTTTTCCCATTATGAAAGCTCCGTTCATGCGGCCTCGAAGCTACCTGAAAAGCATTGTTGTTGCCGGGGTTTTCCTCACTGCCGGCATGGTTCTGAGAAGAAAATGAGTTTTCTCCTGAGAAACCTTGGGTTTCCAGTTCCTTGTTGGAAGCTCACCCTGCTCTGCGCTATACCTAAAGTGAAGGTCAACGTGAGCCCAAGCTTCGAAGTAAGGCCCTGATTATCCTTGCAAAACGAGAGGCGTGCAGCAGCTCCATGAGGCCTTCATCGTTGTTCTGCTTTAGTTTCAAGGTAGTAAGCTTTTCAACACTCCTAGGGGCCTTGCTTCAGCACCCGTTTCAGTACCAGAACACTGCGTAGAACCAGGAAGCTCTGGTCCTGCGTGTATGCTGCGTGTCAACCTAGAAATTGGAGACTGATGGCATAAAGCTTCTTTTCCCATTATGAAAGCTCCGTTCATGCGGCCTCGAAGCTACCTGAAAAGCATGGTTGTTGCCGGGGTTTTCCTCACTGCCGGCATGGTTCTGAGAAGAAAATGAGTTTTCTCCTAAGAAACCTTGGGTTTCCCGTTCCTTGTTGGAAGCTCAACCTGCTCTGCTCTATACCTAAAATGAAAGTCAACGTGAGCCCAAGCTTCGAAGTAAGGCCCTGATTATCCTTGCAAAACGAGAGGCGTGCAGCAGCTCCATGAGGCCTTCATCGTTGTTCTGCTTTAGTTTCAAGGTAGTAAGCTTTTCAACACTCCTAGGGGCCTTGCTTCAGCACCCGTTTCAGTCAGAACACTGCGTAGAACCAGGAAGCTCTGCTCCTGCGTGTATGCTGCGTGTCAACCTAGAAATTAGAGACTGATGGCACAAGGCTTGTTTTCCCATTGTGAAAGCTCCATTCATGCGGCCCCGAAGCTACCTGAAAAGCACTGTTGTTACCGTGCTTTTACTTACAGCCGGCATGGCACATAGAAGAAATGAGTTTTCTCGAAAGAAACCTTGTGCTTCCAGTTCCTAGTTGGAAGCTCACCCTGCTCTGCTCTATACCAAACGTGAAAGTCAATGTGAGCACTAGCCTCGAAGTAAGGCCCTGATTATCCTCGCAAAACAGGTGGCGTGCAGCAGCTCCATGAGGCCTTCATCGCTGTTCTGCTTTAGTTTCACGGTAGTAAGCTTTCCAAGACTCCTAGGGACTTTGCTTAAGCAACCGTTTCGGTACCAGAACACTGCGTAGAGACAGTAAGCTCTGGTCCTGCGTGTATGCTGCGTGTCAACCTAGAAATTGGAGACTGATGGCATAAGGCTTCTTTTCCCATTATGAAAGCTCCGTTCATGCGGCCTCGAAGCTACCTGAAAAGCATTGTTGTTGCCGGGGTTTTCCTCACTGCCGGCATGGTTCTGAGAAGAAAATGAGTTTTCTCCTAAGAAACCTGGGATTTCCAGTTCCTTGTTGGAAGCTCACCCTGCTCTGCGCTATACCTAAAATGAAAGTCAACGTGAGCCCAAGCTTCGAAGTAAGGCCCTGATTATCCTTGCAAAACGAGAGGCGTGCAGCAGCTCCATGAGGCCTTCATCGTTGTTCTGCTTTAGTTTCAAGGTAGTAAGCTTTTCAACACTCCTAGGGGCCTTGCTTCAGCACCCGTTTCAGTACCAGAACACTGCGTAGAACCAGGAAGCTCTGCTCCTCGTGTATGCTGCGTGTCAACCTAGAAATTGGAAACTGATGGCATAAAGCTTCTTTTCCCATTATGAAAGCTCCGTTCATGCGGCCTCGAAGCTACCTGAAAAGCATTGTTGTTGCCGGGGTTTTCCTCACTGCCGGCATGGTTCTGAGAAGAAAATGAGTTTTCTCCTGAGAAACCTTGGGTTTCCAGTTCCTTGTTGGAAGCTCACCCTGCTCTGCGCTATACCTAAAGTGAAAGTCAACGTGAGCCCAAGCTTCGAAGTAAGGCCCTGATTATCCTTGCAAAACGAGAGGCGTGCAGCAGCTCCATGAGGCCTTCATCGTTGTTCTGCTTTAGTTTCAAGGTAGTAAGCTTTTCAACACTCCTAGGGGCCTTGCTTCAGCACCCGTTTCAGTACCAGAACACTGCGTAGAACCAGGAAGCTCTGCTCCTGCGTGTATGCTGCGTGTCAACCTAGAAATTAGAGACTGATGGCACAAGGCTAGTTTTCACATTATGAAAGCTCCGTTGATGCGGCCCCGAAGCTACCTGAAAAGCACTGTTGTTACCGTGCTTTTACTTACAGCCGGCATGGTTCATAGAAGAAAATGAGTTTTCTCGAAAGAAACCTTGTGCTTCCAGTTCCTAGTTGGAAGCTCACCCGGCTCTGCTCTATACCAAACGTGAAAGTCAATGTGAGCACTAGCCTCGAAGTAAGGCCCTGATTATCCTGGCAAAACGGGAGGCGTGCAGCAGCTCCATGAGGCCTTCATCGCTGTTCTGCTTTAGTTTCACGGTAGTAAGCTTTCCAAGACTCCTAGGGACTTTGCTTAAGCAACCGTTTCGGTACCAGAACACTGCGTAGAGACAGTAAGCTCTGGTCCTGCGTGTATGCTGCGTGTCAACCTAGAAATTGGAGACTGATGGCATAAGGCTTCTTTTCCCATTATGAAAGCTCCGTTCATGCGGCCTCGAAGCTACCTGAAAAGCATTGTTGTTGCCGGGGTTTTCCTCACTGCCGGCATGGTTCTGAGAAGAAAATGAGTTTTCTCCTAAGAAACCTTGGGTTTCCCGTTCCTTGTTGGAAGCTCAACCTGCTCTGCTCTATACCTAAAATGAAAGTCAACGTGAGCCCAAGCTTCGAAGTAAGGCCCTGATTATCCTTGCAAAACGAGAGGCGTGCAGCAGCTCCATGAGGCCTTCATCGCTGTTCTGCTTTAGTTTCAAGGTAGTAAGCTTTTCAACACTCCTAGGGGCCTTGCTTCAGCACCCGTTTCAGTCAGAACACTGCGTAGAACCAGGAAGCTCTGCTCCTGCGTGTATGCTGCGTGTCAACCTAGAAATTAGAGACTGATGGCACAAGGCTTGATTTCCCATTGTGAAAGCTCCATTCATGCGGCCCCGAAGCTACCTGAAAAGCACTGTTGTTACCGTGCTTTTACTTACAGCCGGCATGGCACATAGAAGAAATGAGTTTTCTCGAAAGAAACCTTGTGCTTCCAGTTCCTAGTTGGAAGCTCACCCTGCTCTGCTCTATACCAAACGTGAAAGTCAATGTGAGCACTAGCCTCGAAGTAAGGCCCTGATTATCCTCGCAAAACAGGTGGCGTGCAGCAGCTCCATGAGGCCTTCATCGCTGTTCTGCTTTAGTTTCACGGTAGTAAGCTTTCCAAGACTCCTAGGGACTTTGCTTAAGCAACCATTTCGGTACCAGAACACTGCGTAGAGACAGTAAGCTCTGGTCCTGCGTGTATGCTGCGTGTCAACCTAGAAATTGGAGACTGATGGCATAAGGCTTCTTTTCCCATTATGAAAGCTCCGTTCATGCGGCCTCGAAGCTACCTGAAAAGCATTGTTGTTGCCGGGGTTTTCCTCACTGCCGGCATGGTTCTGAGAAGAAAATGAGTTTTCTCCTAAGAAACCTGGGATTTCCAGTTCCTTGTTGGAAGCTCACCCTGCTCTGCGCTATACCTAAAATGAAAGTCAACGTGAGCCCAAGCTTCGAAGTAAGGCCCTGATTACCCTTGCAAAACGAGAGGCGTGCAGCAGCTCCATGAGGCCTTCATCGTTGTTCTGCTTTAGTTTCAAGGTAGTAAGCTTTTCAACACTCCTAGGGGCCTTGCTTCAGCACCCGTTTCAGTACCAGAACACTGCGTAGAACCAGGAAGCTCTGCTCCTCGTGTATGCTGCGTGTCAACCAGAAATTGGAAACTGATGGCATAAAGCTTCTTTTCCCATTATGAAAGCTCCGTTCATGCGGCCTCGAAGCTACCTGAAAAGCATTGTTGTTGCCGGGGTTTTCCTCACTGCCGGCATGGTTCTGAGAAGAAAATGAGTTTTCTCCTGAGAAACCTTGGGTTTCCAGTTCCTTGTTGGAAGCTCACCCTGCTCTGCGCTATACCTAAAGTGAAAGTCAACGTGAGCCCAAGCTTCGAAGTAAGGCCCTGATTATCCTTGCAAAACGAGAGGCGTGCAGCAGCTCCATGAGGCCTTCATCGTTGTTCTGCTTTAGTTTCAAGGTAGTAAGCTTTGCAACACTCCTAGGGGCCTTGCTTCCGCACCCGTTTCTGTACCAGAACACTGCGTACAACCAGGAAGCTCTGCTCCTGCGTGTATGCTGCGTGTCAACCTAGAAATTAGAGACCGATGGCACAAGGCTAGTTTTCCCATTATGAAAGCTCCGTTGATGCGGCCCCGAAGCTACCTGAAAAGCACTGTTGTTACCGTGCTTTTACTTACAGCCGGCATGGTTCATAGAAGAAAATGAGTTTTCTCGAAAGAAACCTTGTGCTTCCAGTTCCTAGTTGGAAGCTCACCCGGCTCTGCTCTATACCAAACGTGAAAGTCAATGTGAGCACTAGCCTCGAAGTAAGGCCCTGATTATCCTGGCAAAACGGGAGGCGTGCAGCAGCTCCATGAGGCCTTCATCGCTGTTCTGCTTTAGTTTCACGGTAGTAAGCTTTCCAAGACTCCTAGGGACTTTGCTTAAGCAACCGTTTCGGTACCAGAACACTGCGTAGAGACAGTAAGCTCTGGTCCTGCGTGTATGCTGCGTGTCAACCTAGAAATTGGAGACTGATGGCATAAGGCTTCTTTTCCCATTATGAAAGCTCCGTTCATGCGGCCTCGAAGCTACCTGAAAAGCATTGTTGTTGCCGGGGTTTTCCTCACTGCCGGCATGGTTCTGAGAAGAAAATGAGTTTTCTCCTGAGAAACCTTGGGGTTCCAGTTCCTTGTTGGTGGCTCACCCTGCTCTGCGCTATACCTAAAATGAAAGTCAACGTGAGCCCAAGTTTCGAAGTAAGGCCCTGATTATCCTTGCAAAACGAGAGGCGTGCAGCAGCTCCATGAGGCCTTCATCGTTGTTCTGCTTTAGTTTCAAGGTAGTAAGCTTTTCAACACTCCTAGGGGCCTTGCTTCAGCACCCGTTTCAGTACCAGAACACTGCGTAGAACAAGGAAGCTCTGGTCCTGCGTGTATGCTGCGTGTCAACCTAGAAATTGGAGACTGATGGCATAAAGCTTCTTTTCCCATTATGAAAGCTCCGTTCATGCGGCCTCGAAGCTACCTGAAAAGCATTGTTGTTGCCGGGGTTTTCCTCACTGCCGGCATGGTTCTGAGAAGAAAATGAGTTTTCTCCTAAGAAACCTTGGGTTTCCCGTTCCTTGTTGGAAGCTCACCCTGCTCTGCTCTATACCTAAAATGAAAGTCAACATGAGCCCAAGCTTCGAAGTAAGGCCCTGATTATCCTTGCAAAATGAGAGGCGTGCAGCAGCTCCATGAGGCCTTCATCGTTGTTCTGCTTTAGTTTCAAGGTAGTAAGCTTTTCAACACTCCTAGGGGCCTTGCTTCAGCACCCGTTTCAGTCAGAACACTGCGTAGAACCAGGAAGCTCTGCTCCTGCGTGTATGCTGCGTGTCAACCTAGAAATTAGAGACTGATTTCACAAGGCTTGTTTTCCCATTTTGAAAGCTCCATTCATGCGGCCCCGAAGCTACCTGAAAAGCACTGTTGTTACCGTGCTTTTACTTACAGCCGGCATGGTTCATAGAAGAAAATGAGTTTTATCGAAAGAAACCTTGTGCTTCCAGTTCCTAGTTGGAAGCTCACCCTGCTCTGCTCTATACCAAACGTGAAAGTCAATGTGAGCACTAGCCTCGAAGTAAGGCCCGGATTATCCTTGCAAAACGGGAGGCGTGCAGCAGCTCCATGAGGCCTTCATCGCTGTTCTGCTTTAGTTTCACGGTAGTAAGCTTTCCAACATTCCTAGGGACTTTGCTTAAGCAACCGTTTCGGTACCAGAACACTGCGTAGAGACAGTAAGCTCTGGTCCTGCGTGTATGCTGCGTGTCAACCTAGAAATTGGAGACTGATGGCATAAGGCTTCTTTTCCCATTATGAAAGCTCCGTTTATGCGGCCTCGAAGCTACCTGAAAAGCATTGTTGTTGCCGGGGTTTTCCTCACTGCCGGCATGGTTCTGAGAAGAAAATGAGTTTTCTCCTGAGAAACCTTGGGTTTCCAGTTCCTTGTTGGAAGCTCACCCTGCTCTGCGCTATACCTAAAGTGAAAGTCAACGTGAGCCCAAGCTTCGAAGTAAGGCCCTGATTATCCTTGCAAAACGAGAGGCGTGCAGCAGTTCCATGAGGCCTTCATCGTTGTTCTGCTTTAGTTTCAAGGTAGTAAGCTTTGCAACACTCCTAGGGGACTTGCTTCAGCACCCGTTTCAGTACCAGAACACTGCGTAGAACCAGGAAGCTCTGCTCCTGCGTGTATGCTGCATGTCAACCTAGAAATTAGAGACCGATGGCACAAGGCTAGTTTTCCCATTATGAAAGCTCCGTTGATGCGGCCCCGAAGCTACCTGAAAAGCACTGTTGTTACCGTGCTTTTACTTACAGCCGGCATGGTTCATAGAAGAAAATGAGTTTTCTCGAAAGAAACCTTGTGCTTCCAGTTCCTAGTTGGAAGCTCACCCTGCTCTGCTCTATACCAAACGTGAAAGTCAATGTGAGCACTAGCCTCGAAGTAAGGCCCGGATTATCCTTGCAAAACGGGAGGCGTGCAGCAGCTCCATGAGGCCTTCATCGCTGTTCTGCTTTAGTTTCACGGTAGTAAGCTTTCCAACATTCCTAGGGACTTTGCTTAAGCAACCGTTTCGGTACCAGAACACTGCGTAGAGACAGTAAGCTCTGGTCCTGCGTGTATGCTGCGTGTCAACCTAGAAATTGGAGACTGATGGCATAAGGCTTCTTTTCCCATTATGAAAGCTCCGTTTATGCGGCCTCGAAGCTACCTGAAAAGCATTGTTGTTGCCGGGGTTTTCCTCACTGCCGGCATGGTTCTGAGAAGAAAATGAGTTTTCTCCTGAGAAACCTTGGGTTTCCAGTTCCTTGTTGGAAGCTCACCCTGCTCTGCGCTATACCTAAAGTGAAAGTCAACGTGAGCCCAAGCTTCGAAGTAAGGCCCTGATTATCCTTGCAAAACGAGAGGCGTGCAGCAGTTCCATGAGGCCTTCATCGTTGTTCTGCTTTAGTTTCAAGGTAGTAAGCTTTGCAACACTCCTAGGGGACTTGCTTCAGCACCCGTTTCAGTACCAGAACACTGCGTAGAACCAGGAAGCTCTGCTCCTGCGTGTATGCTGCGTGTCAACCTAGAAATTAGAGACCGATGGCACAAGGCTAGTTTTCCCATTATGAAAGCTCCGTTGATGCGGCCCCGAAGCTACCTGAAAAGCACTGTTGTTACCGTGCTTTTACTTACAGCCGGCATGGTTCATAGAAGAAAATGAGTTTTCTCGAAAGAAACCTTGTGCTTCCAGTTCCTAGTTGGAAGCTCACCCGGCTCTGCTCTATACCAAACGTGAAAGTCAATGTGAGCACTAGCCTCGAAGTAAGGCCCTGATTATCCTGGCAAAACGGGAGGCGTGCAGCAGCTCCATGAGGCCTTCATCGCTGTTCTGCTTTAGTTTCACGGTAGTAAGCTTTCCAAGACTCCTAGGGACTTTGCTTAAGCAACCGTTTCGGTACCAGAACACTGCGTAGAGACAGTAAGCTCTGGTCCTGCGTGTATGCTGCGTGTCAACCTAGAAATTGGAGACTGATGGCATAAGGCTTCTTTTCCCATTATGAAAGCTCCGTTTATGCGGCCTCGAAGCTACCTGAAAAGCATTGTTGTTGCCGGGGTTTTCCTCACTGCCGGCATGGTTCTGAGAAGAAAATGAGTTTTCTCCTGAGAAACCTTGGGTTTCCAGTTCCTTGTTGGAAGCTCACCCTGCTCTGCGCTATACCTAAAGTGAAAGTCAACGTGAGCCCAAGCTTCGAAGTAAGGCCCTGATTATCCTTGCAAAACGAGAGGCGTGCAGCAGTTCCATGAGGCCTTCATCGTTGTTCTGCTTTAGTTTCAAGGTAGTAAGCTTTGCAACACTCCTAGGGGACTTGCTTCAGCACCCGTTTCAGTACCAGAACACTGCGTAGAACCAGGAAGCTCTGCTCCTGCGTGTATGCTGCGTGTCAACCTAGAAATTAGAGACCGATGGCACAAGGCTAGTTTTCCCATTATGAAAGCTCCGTTGATGCGGCCCCGAAGCTACCTGAAAAGCACTGTTGTTACCGTGCTTTTACTTACAGCCGGCATGGTTCATAGAAGAAAATGAGTTTTCTCGAAAGAAACCTTGTGCTTCCAGTTCCTAGTTGGAAGCTCACCCGGCTCTGCTCTATACCAAACGTGAAAGTCAATGTGAGCACTAGCCTCGAAGTAAGGCCCTGATTATCCTGGCAAAACGGGAGGCGTGCAGCAGCTCCATGAGGCCTTCATCGCTGTTCTGCTTTAGTTTCACGGTAGTAAGCTTTCCAAGACTCCTAGGGACTTTGCTTAAGCAACCGTTTGGGTACCAGAACACTGCGTAGAGACAGTAAGCTCTGGTCCTGCGTGTATGCTGCGTGTCAACCTAGAAATTGGAGACTGATGGCATAAGGCTTCTTTTCCCATTATGAAAGCTCCGTTTATGCGGCCTCGAAGCTACCTGAAAAGCATTGTTGTTGCCGGGGTTTTCCTCACTGCCGGCATGGTTCTGAGAAGAAAATGAGTTTTCTCCTGAGAAACCTTGGGTTTCCAGTTCCTTGTTGGAAGCTCACCCTGCTCTGCGCTATACCTAAAGTGAAAGTCAACGTGAGCCCAAGCTTCGAAGTAAGGCCCTGTTTATCCTTGCAAAACGAGAGGCGTGCAGCAGTTCCATGAGGCCTTCATCGTTGTTCTGCTTTAGTTTCAAGGTAGTAAGCTTTTCAACACTCCTAGGGGACTTGCTTCAGCACCCGTTTCAGTACCAGAACACTGCGTAGAACCAGGAAGCTCTGCTCCTGCGTGTATGCTGCGTGTCAACCTAGAAATTAGAGACTGATGGCACAAGGCTAGTTTTCCCATTATGAAAGCTCCGTTGATGCGGCCCCGAAGCTACCTGAAAAGCACTGTTGTTACTGTGCTTTTACTTACAGCCGGCATGGTTCATAGAAGAAAATGAGTTTTCTCGAAAGAAACCTTGTGCTTCCAGTTCCTAGTTGGAAGCTCACCCGGCTCTGCTCTATACCAAACGTGAAAGTCAATGTGAGCACTAGCCTCGAAGTAAGGCCCTGATTATCCTGGCAAAACGGGAGGCGTGCAGCAGCTCCATGAGGCCTTCATCGCTGTTCTGCTTTAGTTTCACGGTAGTAAGCTTTCCAACATTCCTAGGGACTTTGCTTAAGCAACCGTTTCGGTACCAGAACACTGCGTAGAGACAGTAAGCTCTGGTCCTGCGTGTATGCTGCGTGTCAACCTAGAAATTGGAGACTGATGGCATAAGGCTTCTTTTCCCATTATGAAAGCTCCGTTCATGCGGCCTCGAAGCTACCTGAAAAGCATTGTTGTTGCCGGGGTTTTCCTCACTGCCGGCATGGTTCTGAGAAGAAAATGAGTTTTCTCCTAAGAAACCTTGGGTTTCCAGTTCCTTGTTGGAAGCTCACCCTGCTCTGCGCTATACCTAAAATGAAAGTCAACGTGAGCCCAAGCTTCGAAGTAAGGCCCTGATTATCCTTGCAAAACGAGAGGCGTGCAGCAGCTCCATGAGGCCTTCATCGTTGTTCTGCTTTAGTTTCAAGGTAGTAAGCTTTTCAACACTCCTAGGGGCCTTGCTTCAGCACCCGTTTCAGTACCAGAACACTGCGTAGAACCAGGAAGCTCTGCTCCTCGTGTATGCTGCGTGTCAACCTAGAAATTGGAAACTGATGGCATAAAGCTTCTTTTCCCATTATGAAAGCTCCGTTCATGCGGCCTCGAAGTTACCTGAAAAGCATTGTTGTTGCCGGGGTTTTCCTCACTGCCGGCATGGTTCTGAGAAGAAAATGAGTTTTCTCCTGAGAAACCTTGGGTTTCCAGTTCCTTGTTGGAAGCTCACCCTGCTCTGCGCTATACCTAAAGTGAAAGTCAACGTGAGCCCAAGCTTCGAAGTAAGGCCCTGATTATCCTTGCAAAACGAGAGGCGTGCAGCAGCTCCATGAGGCCTTCATCGTTGTTCTGCTTTAGTTTCAAGGTAGTAAGCTTTTCAACACTCCTAGGGGCCTTGCTTCAGCACCCGTTTCAGTACCAGAACACTGCGTAGAACCAGGAAGCTCTGCTCCTGCGTGTATGCTGCGTGTCAACCTAGAAATTAGAGACTGATGGCACAAGGCTAGTTTTCCCATTATGAAAGCTCCGTTGATGCGGCCCCGAAGCTACCTGAAAAGCACTGTTGTTACCGTGCTTTTACTTACAGCCGGCATGGTTCATAGAAGAAAATGAGTTTTCTCGAAAGAAACCTTGTGCTTCCAGTTCCTAGTTGGAAGCTCACCCGGCTCTGCTCTATACCAAACGTGAAAGTCAATGTGAGCACTAGCCTCGAAGTAAGGCCCTGATTATCCTGGCAAAACGGGAGGCGTGCAGCAGCTCCATGAGGCCTTCATCGCTGTTCTGCTTTAGTTTCACGGTAGTAAGCTTTCCAAGACTCCTAGGGACTTTGCTTAAGCAACCGTTTCGGTACCAGAACACTGCGTAGAGACAGTAAGCTCTGGTCCTGCGTGTATGCTGCGTGTCAACCTAGAAATTGGAGACTGATGGCATAAGGCTTCTTTTCCCATTATGAAAGCTCCGTTCATGCGGCCTCGAAGCTACCTGAAAAGCATTGTTGTTGCCGGGGTTTTCCTCACTGCCGGCATGGTTCTGAGAAGAAAATGAGTTTTCTCCTAAGAAACCTTGGGTTTCCAGTTCCTTGTTGGAAGCTCACCCTGCTCTGCGCTATACCTAAAATGAAAGTCAACGTGAGCCCAAGCTTCGAAGTAAGGCCCTGATTATCCTTGCAAAACGAGAGGCGTGCAGCAGCTCCATGAGGCCTTCATCGTTGTTCTGCTTTAGTTTCAAGGTAGTAAGCTTTTCAACACTCCTAGGGGCCTTGCTTCAGCACCCGTTTCAGTACCAGAACACTGCGTAGAACCAGGAAGCTCTGGTCCTGCGTGTATGCTGCGTGTCAACCTAGAAATTGGAGACTGATGGCATAAAGCTTCTTTTCCCATTATGAAAGCTCCGTTCATGCGGCCTCGAAGCTACCTGAAAAGCATTGTTGTTGCCAGGGTTTTCCTCACTGCCGGCATGGTTCTGAGAAGAAAATGAGTTTTCTCCTAAGAAACCTTGGGTTTCCCGTTCCTTGTTGGAAGCTCAACCTGCTCTGCTCTATACCTAAAATGAAAGTCAACGTGAGCCCAAGCTTCGAAGTAAGGCCCTGATTATCCTTGCAAAACGAGAGGCGTGCAGCAGCTCCATGAGGCCTTCATCGTTGTTCTGCTTTAGTTTCAAGGTAGTAAGCTTTTCAACACTCCTAGGGGCCTTGCTTCAGCACCCGTTTCAGTACCAGAACACTGCGTAGAACCAGGAAGCTCTGCTCCTGCGTGTATGCTGCGTGTCAACCTAGAAATTAGAGACTGATGGCACAAGGCTAGTTTTCCCATTATGAAAGCTCCGTTGATGCGGCCCCGAAGCTACCTGAAAAGCACTGTTGTTACCGTGCTTTTACTTACAGCCGGCATGGTTCATAGAAGAAAATGAGTTTTCTCGAAAGAAACCTTGTGCTTCCAGTTCCTAGTTGGAAGCTCACCCGGCTCTGCTCTATACCAAACGTGAAAGTCAATGTGAGCACTAGCCTCGAAGTAAGGCCCTGATTATCCTGGCAAAACGGGAGGCGTGCAGCAGCTCCATGAGGCCTTCATCGCTGTTCTGCTTTAGTTTCACGGTAGTAAGCTTTCCAAGACTCCTAGGGACTTTGCTTAAGCAACCGTTTCGGTACCAGAACACTGCGTAGAGACAGTAAGCTCTGGTCCTGCGTGTATGCTGCGTGTCAACCTAGAAATTGGAGACTGATGGCATAAGGCTTCTTTTCCCATTATGAAAGCTCCGTTCATGCGGCCTCGAAGCTACCTGAAAAGCATTGTTGTTGCCGGGGTTTTCCTCACTGCCGGCATGGTTCTGAGAAGAAAATGAGTTTTCTCCTAAGAAACCTTGGGTTTCCAGTTCCTTGTTGGAAGCTCACCCTGCTCTGCGCTATACCTAAAATGAAAGTCAACGTGAGCCCAAGCTTCGAAGTAAGGCCCTGATTATCCTTGCAAAACGAGAGGCGTGCAGCAGCTCCATGAGGCCTTCATCGTTGTTCTGCTTTAGTTTCAAGGTAGTAAGCTTTTCAACACTCCTAGGGGCCTTGCTTCAGCACCCGTTTCAGTACCAGAACACTGCGTAGAACCAGGAAGCTCTGGTCCTGCGTGTATGCTGCGTGTCAACCTAGAAATTGGAGACTGATGGCATAAAGCTTCTTTTCCCATTATGAAAGCTCCGTTCATGCGGCCTCGAAGCTACCTGAAAAGCATTGTTGTTGCCAGGGTTTTCCTCACTGCCGGCATGGTTCTGAGAAGAAAATGAGTTTTCTCCTAAGAAACCTTGGGTTTCCCGTTCCTTGTTGGAAGCTCAACCTGCTCTGCTCTATACCTAAAATGAAAGTCAACGTGAGCCCAAGCTTCGAAGTAAGGCCCTGATTATCCTTGCAAAACGAGAGGCGTGCAGCAGCTCCATGAGGCCTTCATCGTTGTTCTGCTTTAGTTTCAAGGTAGTAAGCTTTTCAACACTCCTAGGGGCCTTGCTTCAGCACCCGTTTCAGTCAGAACACTGCGTAGAACCAGGAAGCTCTGCTCCTGCGTGTATGCTGCGTGTCAACCTAGAAATTAGAGACCGATGGCACAAGGCTAGTTTTCCCATTATGAAAGCTCCGTTGATGCGGCCCCGAAGCTACCTGAAAAGCACTGTTGTTACCGTGCTTTTACTTACAGCCGGCATGGTTCATAGAAGAAAATGAGTTTTCTCGAAAGAAACCTTGTGCTTCCAGTTCCTAGTTGGAAGCTCACCCGGCTCTGCTCTATACCAAACGTGAAAGTCAATGTGAGCACTAGCCTCGAAGTAAGGCCCTGATTATCCTGGCAAAACGGGAGGCGTGCAGCAGCTCCATGAGGCCTTCATCGCTGTTCTGCTTTAGTTTCACGGTAGTAAGCTTTCCAAGACTCCTAGGGACTTTGCTTAAGCAACCGTTTCGGTACCAGAACACTGCGTAGAGACAGTAAGCTCTGGTCCTGCGTGTATGCTGCGTGTCAACCTAGAAATTGGAGAGTGATGGCATAAGGCTTCTTTTCCCATTATGAAAGCTCCGTTTATGCGGCCTCGAAGCTACCTGAAAAGCATTGTTGTTGCCGGGGTTTTCCTCACTGCCGGCATGGTTCTGAGAAGAAAATGAGTTTTCTCCTGAGAAACCTTGGGTTTCCAGTTCCTTGTTGGAAGCTCACCCTGCTCTGCGCTATACCTAAAGTGAAAGTCAACGTGAGCCCAAGCTTCGAAGTAAGGCCCTGATTATCCTTGCAAAACGAGAGGCGTGCAGCAGCTCCATGAGGCCTTCATCGTTGTTCTGCTTTAGTTTCAAGGTAGTAAGCTTTTCAACACTCCTAGGGGCCTTGCTTCAGCACCCGTTTCAGTACCAGAACACTGCGTAGAACCAGGAAGCTCTGCTCCTGCGTGTATGCTGCGTGTCAACCTAGAAATTAGAGACTGATGGCACAAGGCTAGTTTTCCCATTATGAAAGCTCCGTTGATGCGGCCCCGAAGCTACCTGAAAAGCACTGTTGTTACCGTGCTTTTACTTACAGCCGGCATGGTTCATAGAAGAAAATGAGTTTTCTCGAAAGAAACCTTGTGCTTCCAGTTCCTAGTTGGAAGCTCACCCTGCTCTGCTCTATACCAAACGTGAAAGTCAATGTGAGCACTAGCCTCGAAGTAAGGCCCTGATTATCCTGGCAAAACGGGAGGCGTGCAGCAGCTCCATGAGGCCTTCATCGCTGTTCTGCTTTAGTTTCACGGTAGTAAGCTTTCCAAGACTCCTAGGGACTTTGCTTAAGCAACCGTTTCGGTACCAGAACACTGCGTAGAGACAGTAAGCTCTGGTCCTGCGTGTATGCTGCGTGTCAACCTAGAAATTGGAGACTGATGGCATAAGGCTTCTTTTCCCATTATGAAAGCTCCGTTCATGCGGCCTCGAAGATACCTGAAAAGCATTGTTGTTGCCGGGGTTTTCCTCACTGCCGGCATGGTTCTGAGAAGAAAATGAGTTTTCTCCTAAGAAACCTTGGGTTTCCAGTTCCTTGTTGGAAGCTCACCCTGCTCTGCGCTATACCTAAAATGAAAGTCAACGTGAGCCCAAGCTTCGAAGTAAGGCCTTGATTATCCTTGCAAAACGAGAGGCGTGCAGCAGCTCCATGAGGCCTTCATCGTTGTTCTGCTTTAGTTTCAAGGTAGTAAGCTTTTCAACACTCCTAGGGGCCTTGCTTCAGCACCCGTTTCAGTACCAGAACACTGCGTAGAACCAGGAAGCTCTGCTCCTGCGTGTATGCTGCGTGTCAACCTAGAAATTAGAGACTGATGGCACCAGGCTAGTTTTCCCATTATGAAAGCTCCGTTGATGCGGCCCCGAAGCTACCTGAAAAGCACTGTTGTTACCGTGCTTTTACTTACAGCCGGCATGGTTCATAGAAGAAAATGAGTTTTCTCGAAAGAAACCTTGTGCTTCCAGTTCCTAGTTGGAAGCTCACCCTGCTCTGCTCTATACCAAACGTGAAAGTCAATGTGAGCACTAGCCTCGAAGTAAGGCCCTGATTATCCTGGCAAAACGGGAGGCGTGCAGCAGCTCCATGATGCCTTCATCGCTGTTCTGCTTTAGTTTCACGGTAGTAAGCTTTCCAAGACTCCTAGGGACTTTGCTTAAGCAACCGTTTCGGTACCAGAACACTGCGTAGAGACAGTAAGCTCTGGTCCTGCGTGTATGCTGCGTGTCAACCTAGAAATTGGAGACTGATGGCATAAGGCTTCTTTTCCCATTATGAAAGCTCCGTTCATGCGGCCTCGAAGATACCTGAAAAGCATTGTTGTTGCCGGGGTTTTCCTCACTGCCGGCATGGTTCTGAGAAGAAAATGAGTTTTCTCCTAAGAAACCTGGGGTTTCCAGTTCCTTGTTGGAAGCTCACCCTGCTCTGCGCTATACCTAAAATGAAAGTCAACGTGAGCCCAAGCTTCGAAGTAAGGCCTTGATTATCCTTGCAAAACGAGAGGCGTGCAGCAGCTCCATGAGGCCTTCATCGTTGTTCTGCTTTAGTTTCAAGGTAGTAAGCTTTTCAACACTCCTAGGGGCCTTGCTTCAGCACCCGTTTCAGTACCAGAACACTGCGTAGAACAAGGAAGCTCTGGTCCTGCGTGTATGCTGCGTGTCAACCTAGAAATTGGAGACTGATGGCATAAAGCTTCTTTTCCCATTATGAAAGCTCCGTTCATGCGGCCTCGAAGCTACCTGAAAAGCATGGTTGTTGCCGGGGTTTTCCTCACTGCCGGCATGGTTCTGAGAAGAAAATGAGTTTTCTCCTAAGAAACCTTGGGTTTCCAGTTCCTTGTTGGAAGCTCACCCTGCTCTGCGCTATACCTAAAATGAAAGTCAACGTGAGCCCAAGCTTCGAAGTAAGGCCCTGATTATCCTTGCAAAACGAGAGGCGTGCAGCAGCTCCATGAGGCCTTCATCGTTGTTCTGCTTTAGTTTCAAGGTAGTAAGCTTTTCAACACTCCTAGGGGCCTTGCTTCAGCACCCGTTTCAGTACCAGAACACTGCGTAGAACCAGGAAGCTCTGGTCCTGCGTGTATGCTGCGTGTCAACCTAGAAATTGGAGACTGATGGCATAAAGCTTCTTTTCCCATTATGAAAGCTCCGTTCATGCGGCCTCGAAGCTACCTGAAAAGCATTGTTGTTGCCAGGGTTTTCCTCACTGCCGGCATGGTTCTGAGAAGAAAATGAGTTTTCTCCTAAGAAACCTTGGGTTTCCCGTTCCTTGTTGGAAGCTCAACCTGCTCTGCTCTATACCTAAAATGAAAGTCAACGTGAGCCCAAGCTTCGAAGTAAGGCCCTGATTATCCTTGCAAAACGAGAGGCGTGCAGCAGTTCCATGAGGCCTTCATCGTTGTTCTGCTTTAGTTTCAAGGTAGTAAGCTTTGCAACACTCCTAGGGGACTTGCTTCAGCACCCGTTTCAGTACCAGAACACTGCGTAGAACCAGGAAGCTCTGCTCCTGCGTGTATGCTGCATGTCAACCTAGAAATTAGAGACCGATGGCACAAGGCTAGTTTTCCCATTATGAAAGCTCCGTTGATGCGGCCCCGAAGCTACCTGAAAAGCACTGTTGTTACCGTGCTTTTACTTACAGCCGGCATGGTTCATAGAAGAAAATGAGTTTTCTCGAAAGAAACCTTGTGCTTCCAGTTCCTAGTTGGAAGCTCACCCTGCTCTGCTCTATACCAAACGTGAAAGTCAATGTGAGCACTAGCCTCGAAGTAAGGCCCGGATTATCCTTGCAAAACGGGAGGCGTGCAGCAGCTCCATGAGGCCTTCATCGCTGTTCTGCTTTAGTTTCACGGTAGTAAGCTTTCCAACATTCCTAGGGACTTTGCTTAAGCAACCGTTTCGGTACCAGAACACTGCGTAGAGACAGTAAGCTCTGGTCCTGCGTGTATGCTGCGTGTCAACCTAGAAATTGGAGACTGATGGCATAAGGCTTCTTTTCCCATTATGAAAGCTCCGTTTATGCGGCCTCGAAGCTACCTGAAAAGCATTGTTGTTGCCGGGGTTTTCCTCACTGCCGGCATGGTTCTGAGAAGAAAATGAGTTTTCTCCTGAGAAACCTTGGGTTTCCAGTTCCTTGTTGGAAGCTCACCCTGCTCTGCGCTATACCTAAAGTGAAAGTCAACGTGAGCCCAAGCTTCGAAGTAAGGCCCTGATTATCCTTGCAAAACGAGAGGCGTGCAGCAGTTCCATGAGGCCTTCATCGTTGTTCTGCTTTAGTTTCAAGGTAGTAAGCTTTGCAACACTCCTAGGGGACTTGCTTCAGCACCCGTTTCAGTACCAGAACACTGCGTAGAACCAGGAAGCTCTGCTCCTGCGTGTATGCTGCATGTCAACCTAGAAATTAGAGACCGATGGCACAAGGCTAGTTTTCCCATTATGAAAGCTCCGTTGATGCGGCCCCGAAGCTACCTGAAAAGCACTGTTGTTACCGTGCTTTTACTTACAGCCGGCATGGTTCATAGAAGAAAATGAGTTTTCTCGAAAGAAACCTTGTGCTTCCAGTTCCTAGTTGGAAGCTCACCCTGCTCTGCTCTATACCAAACGTGAAAGTCAATGTGAGCACTAGCCTCGAAGTAAGGCCCGGATTATCCTTGCAAAACGGGAGGCGTGCAGCAGCTCCATGAGGCCTTCATCGCTGTTCTGCTTTAGTTTCACGGTAGTAAGCTTTCCAACATTCCTAGGGACTTTGCTTAAGCAACCGTTTCGGTACCAGAACACTGCGTAGAGACAGTAAGCTCTGGTCCTGCGTGTATGCTGCGTGTCAACCTAGAAATTGGAGACTGATGGCATAAGGCTTCTTTTCCCATTATGAAAGCTCCGTTTATGCGGCCTCGAAGCTACCTGAAAAGCATTGTTGTTGCCGGGGTTTTCCTCACTGCCGGCATGGTTCTGAGAAGAAAATGAGTTTTCTCCTGAGAAACCTTGGGTTTCCAGTTCCTTGTTGGAAGCTCACCCTGCTCTGCGCTATACCTAAAGTGAAAGTCAACGTGAGCCCAAGCTTCGAAGTAAGGCCCTGATTATCCTTGCAAAACGAGAGGCGTGCAGCAGTTCCATGAGGCCTTCATCGTTGTTCTGCTTTAGTTTCAAGGTAGTAAGCTTTGCAACACTCCTAGGGGACTTGCTTCAGCACCCGTTTCAGTACCAGAACACTGCGTAGAACCAGGAAGCTCTGCTCCTGCGTGTATGCTGCGTGTCAACCTAGAAATTAGAGACCGATGGCACAAGGCTAGTTTTCCCATTATGAAAGCTCCGTTGATGCGGCCCCGAAGCTACCTGAAAAGCACTGTTGTTACCGTGCTTTTACTTACAGCCGGCATGGTTCATAGAAGAAAATGAGTTTTCTCGAAAGAAACCTTGTGCTTCCAGTTCCTAGTTGGAAGCTCACCCGGCTCTGCTCTATACCAAACGTGAAAGTCAATGTGAGCACTAGCCTCGAAGTAAGGCCCTGATTATCCTGGCAAAACGGGAGGCGTGCAGCAGCTCCATGAGGCCTTCATCGCTGTTCTGCTTTAGTTTCACGGTAGTAAGCTTTCCAAGACTCCTAGGGACTTTGCTTAAGCAACCGTTTCGGTACCAGAACACTGCGTAGAGACAGTAAGCTCTGGTCCTGCGTGTATGCTGCGTGTCAACCTAGAAATTGGAGACTGATGGCATAAGGCTTCTTTTCCCATTATGAAAGCTCCGTTCATGCGGCCTCGAAGCTACCTGAAAAGCATTGTTGTTGCCGGGGTTTTCCTCACTGCCGGCATGGTTCTGAGAAGAAAATGAGTTTTCTCCTGAGAAACCTTGGGTTTCCAGTTCCTTGTTGGAAGCTCACCCTGCTCTGCGCTATACCTAAAGTGAAAGTCAACGTGAGCCCAAGCTTCGAAGTAAGGCCCTGATTATCCTTGCAAAACGAGAGGCGTGCAGCAGTTCCATGAGGCCTTCATCGTTGTTCTGCTTTAGTTTCAAGGTAGTAAGCTTTGCAACACTCCTAGGGGACTTGCTTCAGCACCCGTTTCAGTACCAGAACACTGCGTAGAACCAGGAAGCTCTGCTCCTGCGTGTATGCTGCGTGTCAACCTAGAAATTAGAGACCGATGGCACAAGGCTAGTTTTCCCATTATGAAAGCTCCGTTGATGCGGCCCCGAAGCTACCTGAAAAGCACTGTTGTTACCGTGCTTTTACTTACAGCCGGCATGGTTCATAGAAGAAAATGAGTTTTCTCGAAAGAAACCTTGTGCTTCCAGTTCCTAGTTGGAAGCTCACCCGGCTCTGCTCTATACCAAACGTGAAAGTCAATGTGAGCACTAGCCTCGAAGTAAGGCCCTGATTATCCTGGCAAAACGGGAGGCGTGCAGCAGCTCCATGAGGCCTTCATCGCTGTTCTGCTTTAGTTTCACGGTAGTAAGCTTTCCAAGACTCCTAGGGACTTTGCTTAAGCAACCGTTTGGGTACCAGAACACTGCGTAGAGACAGTAAGCTCTGGTCCTGCGTGTATGCTGCGTGTCAACCTAGAAATTGGAGACTGATGGCATAAGGCTTCTTTTCCCATTATGAAAGCTCCGTTTATGCGGCCTCGAAGCTACCTGAAAAGCATTGTTGTTGCCGGGGTTTTCCTCACTGCCGGCATGGTTCTGAGAAGAAAATGAGTTTTCTCCTGAGAAACCTTGGGTTTCCAGTTCCTTGTTGGAAGCTCACCCTGCTCTGCGCTATACCTAAAGTGAAAGTCAACGTGAGCCCAAGCTTCGAAGTAAGGCTCTGTTTATCCTTGCAAAACGAGAGGCGTGCAGCAGTTCCATGAGGCCTTCATCGTTGTTCTGCTTTAGTTTCAAGGTAGTAAGCTTTTCAACACTCCTAGGGGACTTGCTTCAGCACCCGTTTCAGTACCAGAACACTGCGTAGAACCAGGAAGCTCTGCTCCTGCGTGTATGCTGCGTGTCAACCTAGAAATTAGAGACTGATGGCACAAGGCTAGTTTTCCCATTATGAAAGCTCCGTTGATGCGGCCCCGAAGCTACCTGAAAAGCACTGTTGTTACTGTGCTTTTACTTACAGCCGGCATGGTTCATAGAAGAAAATGAGTTTTCTCGAAAGAAACCTTGTGCTTCCAGTTCCTAGTTGGAAGCTCACCCGGCTCTGCTCTATACCAAACGTGAAAGTCAATGTGAGCACTAGCCTCGAAGTAAGGCCCTGATTATCCTGGCAAAACGGGAGGCGTGCAGCAGCTCCATGAGGCCTTCATCGCTGTTCTGCTTTAGTTTCACGGTAGTAAGCTTTCCAACATTCCTAGGGACTTTGCTTAAGCAACCGTTTCGGTACCAGAACACTGCGTAGAGACAGTAAGCTCTGGTCCTGCGTGTATGCTGCGTGTCAACCTAGAAATTGGAGACTGATGGCATAAGGCTTCTTTTCCCATTATGAAAGCTCCGTTCATGCGGCCTCGAAGCTACCTGAAAAGCATTGTTGTTGCCGGGGTTTTCCTCACTGCCGGCATGGTTCTGAGAAGAAAATGAGTTTTCTCCTAAGAAACCTTGGGTTTCCAGTTCCTTGTTGGAAGCTCACCCTGCTCTGCGCTATACCTAAAATGAAAGTCAACGTGAGCCCAAGCTTCGAAGTAAGGCCCTGATTATCCTTGCAAAACGAGAGGCGTGCAGCAGCTCCATGAGGCCTTCATCGTTGTTCTGCTTTAGTTTCAAGGTAGTAAGCTTTTCAACACTCCTAGGGGCCTTGCTTCAGCACCCGTTTCAGTACCAGAACACTGCGTAGAACCAGGAAGCTCTGCTCCTCGTGTATGCTGCGTGTCAACCTAGAAATTGGAAACTGATGGCATAAAGCTTCTTTTCCCATTATGAAAGCTCCGTTCATGCGGCCTCGAAGCTACCTGAAAAGCATTGTTGTTGCCGGGGTTTTCCTCACTGCCGGCATGGTTCTGAGAAGAAAATGAGTTTTCTCCTGAGAAACCTTAGGTTTCCAGTTCCTTGTTGGAAGCTCACCCTGCTCTGCGCTATACCTAAAGTGAAAGTCAACGTGAGCCCAAGCTTCGAAGTAAGGCCCTGATTATCCTTGCAAAACGAGAGGCGTGCAGCAGCTCCATGAGGCCTTCATCGTTGTTCTGCTTTAGTTTCAAGGTAGTAAGCTTTTCAACACTCCTAGGGGCCTTGCTTCAGCACCCGTTTCAGTACCAGAACACTGCGTAGAATCAGGAAGCTCTGCTCCTGCGTGTATGCTGCGTGTCAACCTAGAAATTAGAGACTGATGGCACAAGGCTAGTTTTCCCATTATGAAAGCTCCGTTGATGCGGCCCCGAAGCTACCTGAAAAGCACTGTTGTTACTGTGCTTTTACTTACAGCCGGCATGGTTCATAGAAGAAAATGAGTTTTCTCGAAAGAAACCTTGTGCTTCCAGTTCCTAGTTGGAAGCTCACCCGGCTCTGCTCTATACCAAACGTGAAAGTCAATGTGAGCACTAGCCTCGAAGTAAGGCCCTGATTATCCTGGCAAAACGGGAGGCGTGCAGCAGCTCCATGAGGCCTTCATCGCTGTTCTGCTTTAGTTTCACGGTAGTAAGCTTTCCAAGACTCCTAGGGACTTTGCTTAAGCAACCGTTTCGGTACCAGAACACTGCGTAGAGACAGTAAGCTCTGGTCCTGCGTGTATGCTGCGTGTCAACCTAGAAATTGGAGACTGATGGCATAAGGCTTCTTTTCCCATTATGAAAGCTCCGTTCATGCGGCCTCGAAGCTACCTGAAAAGCATTGTTGTTGCCGGGGTTTTCCTCACTGCCGGCATGGTTCTGAGAAGAAAATGAGTTTTCTCCTAAGAAACCTTGGGTTTCCAGTTCCTTGTTGGAAGCTCACCCTGCTCTGCGCTATACCTAAAATGAAAGTCAACGTGAGCCCAAGCTTCGAAGTAAGGCCCTGATTATCCTTGCAAAACGAGAGGCGTGCAGCAGCTCCATGAGGCCTTCATCGTTGTTCTGCTTTAGTTTCAAGGTAGTAAGCTTTTCAACACTCCTAGGGGCCTTGCTTCAGCACCCGTTTCAGTACCAGAACACTGCGTAGAACCAGGAAGCTCTGGTCCTGCGTGTATGCTGCGTGTCAACCTAGAAATTGGAGACTGATGGCATAAAGCTTCTTTTCCCATTATGAAAGCTCCGTTCATGCGGCCTCGAAGCTACCTGAAAAGCATTGTTGTTGCCAGGGTTTTCCTCACTGCCGGCATGGTTCTGAGAAGAAAATGAGTTTTCTCCTTAGAAACCTTGGGTTTCCCGTTCCTTGTTGGAAGCTCAACCTGCTCTGCTCTATACCTAAAATGAAAGTCAACGTGAGCCCAAGCTTCGAAGTAAGGCCCTGATTATCCTTGCAAAACGAGAGGCGTGCAGCAGCTCCATGAGGCCTTCATCGTTGTTCTGCTTTAGTTTCAAGGTAGTAAGCTTTTCAACACTCCTAGGGGCCTTGCTTCAGCACCCGTTTCAGTACCAGAACACTGCGTAGAACCAGGAAGCTCTGCTCCTGCGTGTATGCTGCGTGTCAACCTAGAAATTAGAGACTGATGGCACAAGGCTAGTTTTCCCATTATGAAAGCTCCGTTGATGCGGCCCCGAAGCTACCTGAAAAGCACTGTTGTTACCGTGCTTTTACTTACAGCCGGCATGGTTCATAGAAGAAAATGAGTTTTCTCGAAAGAAACCTTGTGCTTCCAGTTCCTAGTTGGAAGCTCACCCGGCTCTGCTCTATACCAAACGTGAAAGTCAATGTGAGCACTAGCCTCGAAGTAAGGCCCTGATTATCCTGGCAAAACGGGAGGCGTGCAGCAGCTCCATGAGGCCTTCATCGCTGTTCTGCTTTAGTTTCACGGTAGTAAGCTTTCCAAGACTCCTAGGGACTTTGCTTAAGCAACCGTTTCGGTACCAGAACACTGCGTAGAGACAGTAAGCTCTGGTCCTGCGTGTATGCTGCGTGTCAACCTAGAAATTGGAGACTGATGGCATAAGGCTTCTTTTCCCATTATGAAAGCTCCGTTCATGCGGCCTCGAAGCTACCTGAAAAGCATTGTTGTTGCCGGGGTTTTCCTCACTGCCGGCATGGTTCTGAGAAGAAAATGAGTTTTCTCCTAAGAAACCTTGGGTTTCCAGTTCCTTGTTGGAAGCTCACCCTGCTCTGCGCTATACCTAAAATGAAAGTCAACGTGAGCCCAAGCTTCGAAGTAAGGCCCTGATTATCCTTGCAAAACGAGAGGCGTGCAGCAGCTCCATGAGGCCTTCATCGTTGTTCTGCTTTAGTTTCAAGGTAGTAAGCTTTTCAACACTCCTAGGGGCCTTGCTTCAGCACCCGTTTCAGTACCAGAACACTGCGTAGAACCAGGAAGCTCTGGTCCTGCGTGTATGCTGCGTGTCAACCTAGAAATTGGAGACTGATGGCATAAAGCTTCTTTTCCCATTATGAAAGCTCCGTTCATGCGGCCTCGAAGCTACCTGAAAAGCATTGTTGTTGCCAGGGTTTTCCTCACTGCCGGCATGGTTCTGAGAAGAAAATGAGTTTTCTCCTAAGAAACCTTGGGTTTCCCGTTCCTTGTTGGAAGCTCAACCTGCTCTGCTCTATACCTAAAATGAAAGTCAACGTGAGCCCAAGCTTCGAAGTAAGGCCCTGATTATCCTTGCAAAACGAGAGGCGTGCAGCAGCTCCATGAGGCCTTCATCGTTGTTCTGCTTTAGTTTCAAGGTAGTAAGCTTTTCAACACTCCTAGGGGCCTTGCTTCAGCACCCGTTTCAGTCAGAACACTGCGTAGAACCAGGAAGCTCTGCTCCTGCGTGTATGCTGCGTGTCAACCTAGAAATTAGAGACCGATGGCACAAGGCTAGTTTTCCCATTATGAAAGCTCCGTTGATGCGGCCCCGAAGCTACCTGAAAAGCACTGTTGTTACCGTGCTTTTACTTACAGCCGGCATGGTTCATAGAAGAAAATGAGTTTTCTCGAAAGAAACCTTGTGCTTCCAGTTCCTAGTTGGAAGCTCACCCGGCTCTGCTCTATACCAAACGTGAAAGTCAATGTGAGCACTAGCCTCGAAGTAAGGCCCTGATTATCCTGGCAAAACGGGAGGCGTGCAGCAGCTCCATGAGGCCTTCATCGCTGTTCTGCTTTAGTTTCACGGTAGTAAGCTTTCCAAGACTCCTAGGGACTTTGCTTAAGCAACCGTTTCGGTACCAGAACACTGCGTAGAGACAGTAAGCTCTGGTCCTGCGTGTATGCTGCGTGTCAACCTAGAAATTGGAGAGTGATGGCATAAGGCTTCTTTTCCCATTATGAAAGCTCCGTTTATGCGGCCTCGAAGCTACCTGAAAAGCATTGTTGTTGCCGGGGTTTTCCTCACTGCCGGCATGGTTCTGAGAAGAAAATGAGTTTTCTCCTGAGAAACCTTGGGTTTCCAGTTCCTTGTTGGAAGCTCACCCTGCTCTGCGCTATACCTAAAGTGAAAGTCAACGTGAGCCCAAGCTTCGAAGTAAGGCCCTGATTATCCTTGCAAAACGAGAGGCGTGCAGCAGCTCCATGAGGCCTTCATCGTTGTTCTGCTTTAGTTTCAAGGTAGTAAGCTTTTCAACACTCCTAGGGGCCTTGCTTCAGCACCCGTTTCAGTACCAGAACACTGCGTAGAACCAGGAAGCTCTGCTCCTGCGTGTATGCTGCGTGTCAACCTAGAAATTAGAGACTGATGGCACAAGGCTAGTTTTCCCATTATGAAAGCTCCGTTGATGCGGCCCCGAAGCTACCTGAAAAGCACTGTTGTTACCGTGCTTTTACTTACAGCCGGCATGGTTCATAGAAGAAAATGAGTTTTCTCGAAAGAAACCTTGTGCTTCCAGTTCCTAGTTGGAAGCTCACCCTGCTCTGCTCTATACCAAACGTGAAAGTCAATGTGAGCACTAGCCTCGAAGTAAGGCCCTGATTATCCTGGCAAAACGGGAGGCGTGCAGCAGCTCCATGAGGCCTTCATCGCTGTTCTGCTTTAGTTTCACGGTAGTAAGCTTTCCAAGACTCCTAGGGACTTTGCTTAAGCAACCGTTTCGGTACCAGAACACTGCGTAGAGACAGTAAGCTCTGGTCCTGCGTGTATGCTGCGTGTCAACCTAGAAATTGGAGACTGATGGCATAAGGCTTCTTTTCCCATTATGAAAGCTCCGTTCATGCGGCCTCGAAGATACCTGAAAAGCATTGTTGTTGCCGGGGTTTTCCTCACTGCCGGCATGGTTCTGAGAAGAAAATGAGTTTTCTCCTAAGAAACCTTGGGTTTCCAGTTCCTTGTTGGAAGCTCACCCTGCTCTGCGCTATACCTAAAATGAAAGTCAACGTGAGCCCAAGCTTCGAAGTAAGGCCTTGATTATCCTTGCAAAACGAGAGGCGTGCAGCAGCTCCATGAGGCCTTCATCGTTGTTCTGCTTTAGTTTCAAGGTAGTAAGCTTTTCAACACTCCTAGGGGCCTTGCTTCAGCACCCGTTTCAGTACCAGAACACTGCGTAGAACCAGGAAGCTCTGCTCCTGCGTGTATGCTGCGTGTCAACCTAGAAATTAGAGACTGATGGCACAAGGCTAGTTTTCCCATTATGAAAGCTCCGTTGATGCGGCCCCGAAGCTACCTGAAAAGCACTGTTGTTACCGTGCTTTTACTTACAGCCGGCATGGTTCATAGAAGAAAATGAGTTTTCTCGAAAGAAACCTTGTGCTTCCAGTTCCTAGTTGGAAGCTCACCCTGCTCTGCTCTATACCAAACGTGAAAGTCAATGTGAGCACTAGCCTCGAAGTAAGGCCCTGATTATCCTGGCAAAACGGGAGGCGTGCAGCAGCTCCATGATGCCTTCATCGCTGTTCTGCTTTAGTTTCACGGTAGTAAGCTTTCCAAGACTCCTAGGGACTTTGCTTAAGCAACCGTTTCGGTACCAGAACACTGCGTAGAGACAGTAAGCTCTGGTCCTGCGTGTATGCTGCGTGTCAACCTAGAAATTGGAGACTGATGGCATAAGGCTTCTTTTCCCATTATGAAAGCTCCGTTCATGCGGCCTCGAAGATACCTGAAAAGCATTGTTGTTGCCGGGGTTTTCCTCACTGCCGGCATGGTTCTGAGAAGAAAATGAGTTTTCTCCTAAGAAACCTGGGGTTTCCAGTTCCTTGTTGGAAGCTCACCCTGCTCTGCGCTATACCTAAAATGAAAGTCAACGTGAGCCCAAGCTTCGAAGTAAGGCCTTGATTATCCTTGCAAAACGAGAGGCGTGCAGCAGCTCCATGAGGCCTTCATCGTTGTTCTGCTTTAGTTTCAAGGTAGTAAGCTTTTCAACACTCCTAGGGGCCTTGCTTCAGCACCCGTTTCAGTACCAGAACACTGCGTAGAACAAGGAAGCTCTGGTCCTGCGTGTATGCTGCGTGTCAACCTAGAAATTGGAGACTGATGGCATAAAGCTTCTTTTCCCATTATGAAAGCTCCGTTCATGCGGCCTCGAAGCTACCTGAAAAGCATGGTTGTTGCCGGGGTTTTCCTCACTGCCGGCATGGTTCTGAGAAGAAAATGAGTTTTCTCCTAAGAAACCTTGGGTTTCCAGTTCCTTGTTGGAAGCTCACCCTGCTCTGCGCTATACCTAAAATGAAAGTCAACGTGAGCCCAAGCTTCGAAGTAAGGCCCTGATTATCCTTGCAAAACGAGAGGCGTGCAGCAGCTCCATGAGGCCTTCATCGTTGTTCTGCTTTAGTTTCAAGGTAGTAAGCTTTTCAACACTCCTAGGGGCCTTGCTTCAGCACCCGTTTCAGTACCAGAACACTGCGTAGAACCAGGAAGCTCTGGTCCTGCGTGTATGCTGCGTGTCAACCTAGAAATTGGAGACTGATGGCATAAAGCTTCTTTTCCCATTATGAAAGCTCCGTTCATGCGGCCTCGAAGCTACCTGAAAAGCATTGTTGTTGCCAGGGTTTTCCTCACTGCCGGCATGGTTCTGAGAAGAAAATGAGTTTTCTCCTAAGAAACCTTGGGTTTCCCGTTCCTTGTTGGAAGCTCAACCTGCTCTGCTCTATACCTAAAATGAAAGTCAACGTGAGCCCAAGCTTCGAAGTAAGGCCCTGATTATCCTTGCAAAACGAGAGGCGTGCAGCAGTTCCATGAGGCCTTCATCGTTGTTCTGCTTTAGTTTCAAGGTAGTAAGCTTTGCAACACTCCTAGGGGACTTGCTTCAGCACCCGTTTCAGTACCAGAACACTGCGTAGAACCAGGAAGCTCTGCTCCTGCGTGTATGCTGCATGTCAACCTAGAAATTAGAGACCGATGGCACAAGGCTAGTTTTCCCATTATGAAAGCTCCGTTGATGCGGCCCCGAAGCTACCTGAAAAGCACTGTTGTTACCGTGCTTTTACTTACAGCCGGCATGGTTCATAGAAGAAAATGAGTTTTCTCGAAAGAAACCTTGTGCTTCCAGTTCCTAGTTGGAAGCTCACCCTGCTCTGCTCTATACCAAACGTGAAAGTCAATGTGAGCACTAGCCTCGAAGTAAGGCCCGGATTATCCTTGCAAAACGGGAGGCGTGCAGCAGCTCCATGAGGCCTTCATCGCTGTTCTGCTTTAGTTTCACGGTAGTAAGCTTTCCAACATTCCTAGGGACTTTGCTTAAGCAACCGTTTCGGTACCAGAACACTGCGTAGAGACAGTAAGCTCTGGTCCTGCGTGTATGCTGCGTGTCAACCTAGAAATTGGAGACTGATGGCATAAGGCTTCTTTTCCCATTATGAAAGCTCCGTTTATGCGGCCTCGAAGCTACCTGAAAAGCATTGTTGTTGCCGGGGTTTTCCTCACTGCCGGCATGGTTCTGAGAAGAAAATGAGTTTTCTCCTGAGAAACCTTGGGTTTCCAGTTCCTTGTTGGAAGCTCACCCTGCTCTGCGCTATACCTAAAGTGAAAGTCAACGTGAGCCCAAGCTTCGAAGTAAGGCCCTGATTATCCTTGCAAAACGAGAGGCGTGCAGCAGTTCCATGAGGCCTTCATCGTTGTTCTGCTTTAGTTTCAAGGTAGTAAGCTTTGCAACACTCCTAGGGGACTTGCTTCAGCACCCGTTTCAGTACCAGAACACTGCGTAGAACCAGGAAGCTCTGCTCCTGCGTGTATGCTGCGTGTCAACCTAGAAATTAGAGACCGATGGCACAAGGCTAGTTTTCCCATTATGAAAGCTCCGTTGATGCGGCCCCGAAGCTACCTGAAAAGCACTGTTGTTACCGTGCTTTTACTTACAGCCGGCATGGTTCATAGAAGAAAATGAGTTTTCTCGAAAGAAACCTTGTGCTTCCAGTTCCTAGTTGGAAGCTCACCCGGCTCTGCTCTATACCAAACGTGAAAGTCAATGTGAGCACTAGCCTCGAAGTAAGGCCCTGATTATCCTGGCAAAACGGGAGGCGTGCAGCAGCTCCATGAGGCCTTCATCGCTGTTCTGCTTTAGTTTCACGGTAGTAAGCTTTCCAAGACTCCTAGGGACTTTGCTTAAGCAACCGTTTCGGTACCAGAACACTGCGTAGAGACAGTAAGCTCTGGTCCTGCGTGTATGCTGCGTGTCAACCTAGAAATTGGAGACTGATGGCATAAGGCTTCTTTTCCCATTATGAAAGCTCCGTTTATGCGGCCTCGAAGCTACCTGAAAAGCATTGTTGTTGCCGGGGTTTTCCTCACTGCCGGCATGGTTCTGAGAAGAAAATGAGTTTTCTCCTGAGAAACCTTGGGTTTCCAGTTCCTTGTTGGAAGCTCACCCTGCTCTGCGCTATACCTAAAGTGAAAGTCAACGTGAGCCCAAGCTTCGAAGTAAGGCCCTGATTATCCTTGCAAAACGAGAGGCGTGCAGCAGTTCCATGAGGCCTTCATCGTTGTTCTGCTTTAGTTTCAAGGTAGTAAGCTTTGCAACACTCCTAGGGGACTTGCTTCAGCACCCGTTTCAGTACCAGAACACTGCGTAGAACCAGGAAGCTCTGCTCCTGCGTGTATGCTGCGTGTCAACCTAGAAATTAGAGACCGATGGCACAAGGCTAGTTTTCCCATTATGAAAGCTCCGTTGATGCGGCCCCGAAGCTACCTGAAAAGCACTGTTGTTACCGTGCTTTTACTTACAGCCGGCATGGTTCATAGAAGAAAATGAGTTTTCTCGAAAGAAACCTTGTGCTTCCAGTTCCTAGTTGGAAGCTCACCCGGCTCTGCTCTATACCAAACGTGAAAGTCAATGTGAGCACTAGCCTCGAAGTAAGGCCCTGATTATCCTGGCAAAACGGGAGGCGTGCAGCAGCTCCATGAGGCCTTCATCGCTGTTCTGCTTTAGTTTCACGGTAGTAAGCTTTCCAAGACTCCTAGGGACTTTGCTTAAGCAACCGTTTGGGTACCAGAACACTGCGTAGAGACAGTAAGCTCTGGTCCTGCGTGTATGCTGCGTGTCAACCTAGAAATTGGAGACTGATGGCATAAGGCTTCTTTTCCCATTATGAAAGCTCCGTTTATGCGGCCTCGAAGCTACCTGAAAAGCATTGTTGTTGCCGGGGTTTTCCTCACTGCCGGCATGGTTCTGAGAAGAAAATGAGTTTTCTCCTGAGAAACCTTGGGTTTCCAGTTCCTTGTTGGAAGCTCACCCTGCTCTGCGCTATACCTAAAGTGAAAGTCAACGTGAGCCCAAGCTTCGAAGTAAGGCTCTGTTTATCCTTGCAAAACGAGAGGCGTGCAGCAGTTCCATGAGGCCTTCATCGTTGTTCTGCTTTAGTTTCAAGGTAGTAAGCTTTTCAACACTCCTAGGGGACTTGCTTCAGCACCCGTTTCAGTACCAGAACACTGCGTAGAACCAGGAAGCTCTGCTCCTGCGTGTATGCTGCGTGTCAACCTAGAAATTAGAGACTGATGGCACAAGGCTAGTTTTCCCATTATGAAAGCTCCGTTGATGCGGCCCCGAAGCTACCTGAAAAGCACTGTTGTTACTGTGCTTTTACTTACAGCCGGCATGGTTCATAGAAGAAAATGAGTTTTCTCGAAAGAAACCTTGTGCTTCCAGTTCCTAGTTGGAAGCTCACCCGGCTCTGCTCTATACCAAACGTGAAAGTCAATGTGAGCACTAGCCTCGAAGTAAGGCCCTGATTATCCTGGCAAAACGGGAGGCGTGCAGCAGCTCCATGAGGCCTTCATCGCTGTTCTGCTTTAGTTTCACGGTAGTAAGCTTTCCAACATTCCTAGGGACTTTGCTTAAGCAACCGTTTCGGTACCAGAACACTGCGTAGAGACAGTAAGCTCTGGTCCTGCGTGTATGCTGCGTGTCAACCTAGAAATTGGAGACTGATGGCATAAGGCTTCTTTTCCCATTATGAAAGCTCCGTTCATGCGGCCTCGAAGCTACCTGAAAAGCATTGTTGTTGCCGGGGTTTTCCTCACTGCCGGCATGGTTCTGAGAAGAAAATGAGTTTTCTCCTAAGAAACCTTGGGTTTCCAGTTCCTTGTTGGAAGCTCACCCTGCTCTGCGCTATACCTAAAATGAAAGTCAACGTGAGCCCAAGCTTCGAAGTAAGGCCCTGATTATCCTTGCAAAACGAGAGGCGTGCAGCAGCTCCATGAGGCCTTCATCGTTGTTCTGCTTTAGTTTCAAGGTAGTAAGCTTTTCAACACTCCTAGGGGCCTTGCTTCAGCACCCGTTTCAGTACCAGAACACTGCGTAGAACCAGGAAGCTCTGCTCCTCGTGTATGCTGCGTGTCAACCTAGAAATTGGAAACTGATGGCATAAAGCTTCTTTTCCCATTATGAAAGCTCCGTTCATGCGGCCTCGAAGCTACCTGAAAAGCATTGTTGTTGCCGGGGTTTTCCTCACTGCCGGCATGGTTCTGAGAAGAAAATGAGTTTTCTCCTGAGAAACCTTGGGTTTCCAGTTCCTTGTTGGAAGCTCACCCTGCTCTGCGCTATACCTAAAGTGAAAGTCAACGTGAGCCCAAGCTTCGAAGTAAGGCCCTGATTATCCTTGCAAAACGAGAGGCGTGCAGCAGTTCCATGAGGCCTTCATCGTTGTTCTGCTTTAGTTTCAAGGTAGTAAGCTTTGCAACACTCCTAGGGGACTTGCTTCAGCACCCGTTTCAGTACCAGAACACTGCGTAGAACCAGGAAGCTCTGCTCCTGCGTGTATGCTGCGTGTCAACCTAGAAATTAGAGACCGATGGCACAAGGCTAGTTTTCCCATTATGAAAGCTCCGTTGATGCGGCCCCGAAGCTACCTGAAAAGCACTGTTGTTACCGTGCTTTTACTTACAGCCGGCATGGTTCATAGAAGAAAATGAGTTTTCTCGAAAGAAACCTTGTGCTTCCAGTTCCTAGTTGGAAGCTCACCCGGCTCTGCTCTATACCAAACGTGAAAGTCAATGTGAGCACTAGCCTCGAAGTAAGGCCCTGATTATCCTGGCAAAACGGGAGGCGTGCAGCAGCTCCATGAGGCCTTCATCGCTGTTCTGCTTTAGTTTCACGGTAGTAAGCTTTCCAAGACTCCTAGGGACTTTGCTTAAGCAACCGTTTGGGTACCAGAACACTGCGTAGAGACAGTAAGCTCTGGTCCTGCGTGTATGCTGCGTGTCAACCTAGAAATTGGAGACTGATGGCATAAGGCTTCTTTTCCCATTATGAAAGCTCCGTTTATGCGGCCTCGAAGCTACCTGAAAAGCATTGTTGTTGCCGGGGTTTTCCTCACTGCCGGCATGGTTCTGAGAAGAAAATGAGTTTTCTCCTGAGAAACCTTGGGTTTCCAGTTCCTTGTTGGAAGCTCACCCTGCTCTGCGCTATACCTAAAGTGAAAGTCAACGTGAGCCCAAGCTTCGAAGTAAGGCTCTGTTTATCCTTGCAAAACGAGAGGCGTGCAGCAGTTCCATGAGGCCTTCATCGTTGTTCTGCTTTAGTTTCAAGGTAGTAAGCTTTTCAACACTCCTAGGGGACTTGCTTCAGCACCCGTTTCAGTACCAGAACACTGCGTAGAACCAGGAAGCTCTGCTCCTGCGTGTATGCTGCGTGTCAACCTAGAAATTAGAGACTGATGGCACAAGGCTAGTTTTCCCATTATGAAAGCTCCGTTGATGCGGCCCCGAAGCTACCTGAAAAGCACTGTTGTTACTGTGCTTTTACTTACAGCCGGCATGGTTCATAGAAGAAAATGAGTTTTCTCGAAAGAAACCTTGTGCTTCCAGTTCCTAGTTGGAAGCTCACCCGGCTCTGCTCTATACCAAACGTGAAAGTCAATGTGAGCACTAGCCTCGAAGTAAGGCCCTGATTATCCTGGCAAAACGGGAGGCGTGCAGCAGCTCCATGAGGCCTTCATCGCTGTTCTGCTTTAGTTTCACGGTAGTAAGCTTTCCAACATTCCTAGGGACTTTGCTTAAGCAACCGTTTCGGTACCAGAACACTGCGTAGAGACAGTAAGCTCTGGTCCTGCGTGTATGCTGCGTGTCAACCTAGAAATTGGAGACTGATGGCATAAGGCTTCTTTTCCCATTATGAAAGCTCCGTTCATGCGGCCTCGAAGCTACCTGAAAAGCATTGTTGTTGCCGGGGTTTTCCTCACTGCCGGCATGGTTCTGAGAAGAAAATGAGTTTTCTCCTAAGAAACCTTGGGTTTCCAGTTCCTTGTTGGAAGCTCACCCTGCTCTGCGCTATACCTAAAATGAAAGTCAACGTGAGCCCAAGCTTCGAAGTAAGGCCCTGATTATCCTTGCAAAACGAGAGGCGTGCAGCAGCTCCATGAGGCCTTCATCGTTGTTCTGCTTTAGTTTCAAGGTAGTAAGCTTTTCAACACTCCTAGGGGCCTTGCTTCAGCACCCGTTTCAGTACCAGAACACTGCGTAGAACCAGGAAGCTCTGCTCCTCGTGTATGCTGCGTGTCAACCTAGAAATTGGAAACTGATGGCATAAAGCTTCTTTTCCCATTATGAAAGCTCCGTTCATGCGGCCTCGAAGCTACCTGAAAAGCATTGTTGTTGCCGGGGTTTTCCTCACTGCCGGCATGGTTCTGAGAAGAAAATGAGTTTTCTCCTGAGAAACCTTAGGTTTCCAGTTCCTTGTTGGAAGCTCACCCTGCTCTGCGCTATACCTAAAGTGAAAGTCAACGTGAGCCCAAGCTTCGAAGTAAGGCCCTGATTATCCTTGCAAAACGAGAGGCGTGCAGCAGCTCCATGAGGCCTTCATCGTTGTTCTGCTTTAGTTTCAAGGTAGTAAGCTTTTCAACACTCCTAGGGGCCTTGCTTCAGCACCCGTTTCAGTACCAGAACACTGCGTAGAATCAGGAAGCTCTGCTCCTGCGTGTATGCTGCGTGTCAACCTAGAAATTAGAGACTGATGGCACAAGGCTAGTTTTCCCATTATGAAAGCTCCGTTGATGCGGCCCCGAAGCTACCTGAAAAGCACTGTTGTTACTGTGCTTTTACTTACAGCCGGCATGGTTCATAGAAGAAAATGAGTTTTCTCGAAAGAAACCTTGTGCTTCCAGTTCCTAGTTGGAAGCTCACCCGGCTCTGCTCTATACCAAACGTGAAAGTCAATGTGAGCACTAGCCTCGAAGTAAGGCCCTGATTATCCTGGCAAAACGGGAGGCGTGCAGCAGCTCCATGAGGCCTTCATCGCTGTTCTGCTTTAGTTTCACGGTAGTAAGCTTTCCAAGACTCCTAGGGACTTTGCTTAAGCAACCGTTTGGGTACCAGAACACTGCGTAGAGACAGTAAGCTCTGGTCCTGCGTGTATGCTGCGTGTCAACCTAGAAATTGGAGAGTGATGGCATAAGGCTTCTTTTCCCATTATGAAAGCTCCGTTTATGCGGCCTCGAAGCTACCTGAAAAGCATTGTTGTTGCCGGGGTTTTCCTCACTGCCGGCATGGTTCTGAGAAGAAAATGAGTTTTCTCCTGAGAAACCTTGGGTTTCCAGTTCCTTGTTGGAAGCTCACCCTGCTCTGCGCTATACCTAAAGTGAAAGTCAACGTGAGCCCAAGCTTCGAAGTAAGGCCCTGATTATCCTTGCAAAACGAGAGGCGTGCAGCAGCTCCATGAGGCCTTCATCGTTGTTCTGCTTTAGTTTCAAGGTAGTAAGCTTTTCAACACTCCTAGGGGCCTTGCTTCAGCACCCGTTTCAGTACCAGAACACTGCGTAGAACCAGGAAGCTCTGCTCCTGCGTGTATGCTGCGTGTCAACCTAGAAATTAGAGACTGATGGCACAAGGCTAGTTTTCCCATTATGAAAGCTCCGTTGATGCGGCCCCGAAGCTACCTGAAAAGCACTGTTGTTACCGTGCTTTTACTTACAGCCGGCATGGTTCATAGAAGAAAATGAGTTTTCTCGAAAGAAACCTTGTGCTTCCAGTTCCTAGTTGGAAGCTCACCCTGCTCTGCTCTATACCAAACGTGAAAGTCAATGTGAGCACTAGCCTCGAAGTAAGGCCCTGATTATCCTGGCAAAACGGGAGGCGTGCAGCAGCTCCATGAGGCCTTCATCGCTGTTCTGCTTTAGTTTCACGGTAGTAAGCTTTCCAAGACTCCTAGGGACTTTGCTTAAGCAACCGTTTCGGTACCAGAACACTGCGTAGAGACAGTAAGCTCTGGTCCTGCGTGTATGCTGCGTGTCAACCTAGAAATTGGAGACTGATGGCATAAGGCTTCTTTTCCCATTATGAAAGCTCCGTTCATGCGGCCTCGAAGATACCTGAAAAGCATTGTTGTTGCCGGGGTTTTCCTCACTGCCGGCATGGTTCTGAGAAGAAAATGAGTTTTCTCCTAAGAAACCTGGGGTTTCCAGTTCCTTGTTGGAAGCTCACCCTGCTCTGCGCTATACCTAAAATGAAAGTCAACGTGAGCCCAAGCTTCGAAGTAAGGCCTTGATTATCCTTGCAAAACGAGAGGCGTGCAGCAGCTCCATGAGGCCTTCATCGTTGTTCTGCTTTAGTTTCAAGGTAGTAAGCTTTTCAACACTCCTAGGGGCCTTGCTTCAGCACCCGTTTCAGTACCAGAACACTGCGTAGAACAAGGAAGCTCTGGTCCTGCGTGTATGCTGCGTGTCAACCTAGAAATTGGAGACTGATGGCATAAAGCTACTTTTCCCATTATGAAAGCTCCGTTCATGCGGCCTCGAAGCTACCTGAAAAGCATGGTTGTTGCCGGGGTTTTCCTCACTGCCGGCATGGTTCTGAGAAGAAAATGAGTTTTCTCCTAAGAAACCTTGGGTTTCCAGTTCCTTGTTGGAAGCTCACCCTGCTCTGCGCTATACCTAAAATGAAAGTCAACGTGAGCCCAAGCTTCGAAGTAAGGCCCTGATTATCCTTGCAAAACGAGAGGCGTGCAGCAGCTCCATGAGGCCTTCATCGTTGTTCTGCTTTAGTTTCAAGGTAGTAAGCTTTTCAACACTCCTAGGGGCCTTGCTTCAGCACCCGTTTCAGTACCAGAACACTGCGTAGAACCAGGAAGCTCTGGTCCTGCGTGTATGCTGCGTGTCAACCTAGAAATTGGAGACTGATGGCATAAAGCTTCTTTTCCCATTATGAAAGCTCCGTTCATGCGGCCTCGAAGCTACCTGAAAAGCATTGTTGTTGCCAGGGTTTTCCTCACTGCCGGCATGGTTCTGAGAAGAAAATGAGTTTTCTCCTAAGAAACCTTGGGTTTCCCGTTCCTTGTTGGAAGCTCATCCTGCTCTGCTCTATACCTAAAATGAAAGTCAACGTGAGCCCAAGCTTCGAAGTAAGGCCCTGATTATCCTTGCAAAACGAGAGGCGTGCAGCAGCTCCATGAGGCCTTCATCGTTGTTCTGCTTTAGTTTCAAGGTAGTAAGCTTTTCAACACTCCTAGGGGCCTTGCTTCAGCACCCGTTTCAGTCAGAACACTGCGTAGAACCAGGAAGCTCTGCTCCTGCGTGTATGCTGCGTGTCAACCTAGAAATTAGAGACCGATGGCACAAGGCTAGTTTTCCCATTATGAAAGCTCCGTTGATGCGGCCCCGAAGCTACCTGAAAAGCACTGTTGTTACCGTGCTTTTACTTACAGCCGGCATGGTTCATAGAAGAAAATGAGTTTTCTCGAAAGAAACCTTGTGCTTCCAGTTCCTAGTTGGAAGCTCACCCGGCTCTGCTCTATACCAAACGTGAAAGTCAATGTGAGCACTAGCCTCGAAGTAAGGCCCTGATTATCCTGGCAAAACGGGAGGCGTGCAGCAGCTCCATGAGGCCTTCATCGCTGTTCTGCTTTAGTTTCACGGTAGTAAGCTTTCCAAGACTCCTAGGGACTTTGCTTAAGCAACCGTTTGGGTACCAGAACACTGCGTAGAGACAGTAAGCTCTGGTCCTGCGTGTATGCTGCGTGTCAACCTAGAAATTGGAGACTGATGGCATAAGGCTTCTTTTCCCATTATGAAAGCTCCGTTTATGCGGCCTCGAAGCTACCTGAAAAGCATTGTTGTTGCCGGGGTTTTCCTCACTGCCGGCATGGTTCTGAGAAGAAAATGAGTTTTCTCCTGAGAAACCTTGGGTTTCCAGTTCCTTGTTGGAAGCTCACCCTGCTCTGCGCTATACCTAAAGTGAAAGTCAACGTGAGCCCAAGCTTCGAAGTAAGGCCCTGATTATCCTTGCAAAACGAGAGGCGTGCAGCAGCTCCATGAGGCCTTCATCGTTGTTCTGCTTTAGTTTCAAGGTAGTAAGCTTTTCAACACTCCTAGGGGCCTTGCTTCAGCACCCGTTTCAGTACCAGAACACTGCGTAGAACCAGGAAGCTCTGCTCCTGCGTGTATGCTGCGTGTCAACCTAGAAATTAGAGACTGATGGCACAAGGCTAGTTTTCCCATTATGAAAGCTCCGTTGATGCGGCCCCGAAGCTACCTGAAAAGCACTGTTGTTACCGTGCTTTTACTTACAGCCGGCATGGTTCATAGAAGAAAATGAGTTTTCTCGAAAGAAACCTTGTGCTTCCAGTTCCTAGTTGGAAGCTCACCCTGCTCTGCTCTATACCAAACGTGAAAGTCAATGTGAGCACTAGCCTCGAAGTAAGGCCCTGATTATCCTGGCAAAACGGGAGGCGTGCAGCAGCTCCATGAGGCCTTCATCGCTGTTCTGCTTTAGTTTCACGGTAGTAAGCTTTCCAAGACTCCTAGGGACTTTGCTTAAGCAACCGTTTCGGTACCAGAACACTGCGTAGAGACAGTAAGCTCTGGTCCTGCGTGTATGCTGCGTGTCAACCTAGAAATTGGAGACTGATGGCATAAGGCTTCTTTTCCCATTATGAAAGCTCCGTTCATGCGGCCTCGAAGATACCTGAAAAGCATTGTTGTTGCCGGGGTTTTCCTCACTGCCGGCATGGTTCTGAGAAGAAAATGAGTTTTCTCCTAAGAAACCTGGGGTTTCCAGTTCCTTGTTGGAAGCTCACCCTGCTCTGCGCTATACCTAAAATGAAAGTCAACGTGAGCCCAAGCTTCGAAGTAAGGCCTTGATTATCCTTGCAAAACGAGAGGCGTGCAGCAGCTCCATGAGGCCTTCATCGTTGTTCTGCTTTAGTTTCAAGGTAGTAAGCTTTTCAACACTCCTAGGGGCCTTGCTTCAGCACCCGTTTCAGTACCAGAACACTGCGTAGAACAAGGAAGCTCTGGTCCTGCGTGTATGCTGCGTGTCAACCTAGAAATTGGAGACTGATGGCATAAAGCTTCTTTTCCCATTATGAAAGCTCCGTTCATGCGGCCTCGAAGCTACCTGAAAAGCATGGTTGTTGCCGGGGTTTTCCTCACTGCCGGCATGGTTCTGAGAAGAAAATGAGTTTTCTCCTAAGAAACCTTGGGTTTCCCGTTCCTTGTTGGAAGCTCAACCTGCTCTGCTCTATACCTAAAATGAAAGTCAACGTGAGCCCAAGCTTCGAAGTAAGGCCCTGATTATCCTTGCAAAACGAGAGGCGTGCAGCAGCTCCATGAGGCCTTCATCGTTGTTCTGCTTTAGTTTCAAGGTAGTAAGCTTTTCAACACTCCTAGGGGCCTTGCTTCAGCACCCGTTTCAGTCAGAACACTGCGTAGAACCAGGAAGCTCTGCTCCTGCGTGTATGCTGCGTGTCAACCTAGAAATTAGAGACTGATGGCACAAGGCTTGTTTTCCCATTGTGAAAGCTCCATTCATGCGGCCCCGAAGCTACCTGAAAAGCACTGTTGTTACCGTGCTTTTACTTACAGCCGGCATGGCACATAGAAGAAATGAGTTTTCTCGAAAGAAATCTTGTGCTTCCAGTTCCTAGTTGGAAGCTCACCCTGCTCTGCTCTATACCAAACGTGAAAGTCAATGTGAGCACTAGCCTCGAAGTAAGGCCCTGATTATCCTCGCAAAACAGGTGGCGTGCAGCAGCTCCATGAGGCCTTCATCGCTGTTCTGCTTTAGTTTCACGGTAGTAAGCTTTCCAAGACTCCTAGGGACTTTGCTTAAGCAACCGTTTCGGTACCAGAACACTGCGTAGAGACAGTAAGCTCTGGTCCTGCGTGTATGCTGCGTGTCAACCTAGAAATTGGAGACTGATGGCATAAGGCTTCTTTTCCCATTATGAAAGCTCCGTTCATGCGGCCTCGAAGCTACCTGAAAAGCATTGTTGTTGCCGGGGTTTTCCTCACTGCCGGCATGGTTCTGAGAAGAAAATGAGTTTTCTCCTAAGAAACCTGGGATTTCCAGTTCCTTGTTGGAAGCTCACCCTGCTCTGCGCTATACCTAAAATGAAAGTCAACGTGAGCCCAAGCTTCGAAGTAAGGCCCTGATTATCCTTGCAAAACGAGAGGCGTGCAGCAGCTCCATGAGGCCTTCATCGTTGTTCTGCTTTAGTTTCAAGGTAGTAAGCTTTTCAACACTCCTAGGGGCCTTGCTTCAGCACCCGTTTCAGTACCAGAACACTGCGTAGAACCAGGAAGCTCTGCTCCTCGTGTATGCTGCGTGTCAACCTAGAAATTGGAAACTGATGGCATAAAGCTTCTTTTCCCATTATGAAAGCTCCGTTCATGCGGCCTCGAAGCTACCTGAAAAGCATTGTTGTTGCCGGGGTTTTCCTCACTGCCGGCATGGTTCTGAGAAGAAAATGAGTTTTCTCCTGAGAAACCTTGGGTTTCCAGTTCCTTGTTGGAAGCTCACCCTGCTCTGCGCTATACCTAAAGTGAAAGTCAACGTGAGCCCAAACTTCTAAGTAAGGCCCTGATTATCCTTGCAAAACGAGAGGCGTGCAGCAGCTCCATGAGGCCTTCATCGTTGTTCTGCTTTAGTTTCAAGGTAGTAAGCTTTTCAACACTCCTAGGGGCCTTGCTTCAGCACCCGTTTCAGTACCAGAACACTGCGTAGAACCAGGAAGCTCTGCTCCTGCGTGTATGCTGCGTGTCAACCTAGAAATTAGAGACTGATGGCACAAGGCTAGTTTTCCCATTATGAAAGCTCCGTTGATGCGGCCCCGAAGCTACCTGAAAAGCACTGTTGTTACCGTGCTTTTACTTACAGCCGGCATGGTTCATAGAAGAAAATGAGTTTTCTCGAAAGAAACCTTGTGCTTCCAGTTCCTAGTTGGAAGCTCACCCGGCTCTGCTCTATACCAAACGTGAAAGTCAATGTGAGCACTAGCCTCGAAGTAAGGCCCTGATTATCCTGGCAAAACGGGAGGCGTGCAGCAGCTCCATGAGGCCTTCATCGCTGTTCTGCTTTAGTTTCACGGTAGTAAGCTTTCCAAGACTCCTAGGGACTTTGCTTAAGCAACCGTTTCGGTACCAGAACACTGCGTAGAGACAGTAAGCTCTGGTCCTGCGTGTATGCTGCGTGTCAACCTAGAAATTGGAGACTGATGGCATAAGGCTTCTTTTCCCATTATGAAAGCTCCGTTCATGCGGCCTCGAAGCTACCTGAAAAGCATGGTTGTTGCCGGGGTTTTCCTCACTGCCGGCATGGTTCTGAGAAGAAAATGAGTTTTCTCCTAAGAAACCTTGGGTTTCCCGTTCCTTGTTGGAAGCTCAACCTGCTCTGCTCTATACCTAAAATGAAAGTCAACGTGAGCCCAAGCTTCGAAGTAAGGCCCTGATTATCCTTGCAAAACGAGAGGCGTGCAGCAGCTCCATGAGGCCTTCATCGTTGTTCTGCTTTAGTTTCAAGGTAGTAAGCTTTTCAACACTCCTAGGGGCCTTGCTTCAGCACCCGTTTCAGTCAGAACACTGCGTAGAACCAGGAAGCTCTGCTCCTGCGTGTATGCTGCGTGTCAACCTAGAAATTAGAGACTGATGGCATAAGGCTTGTTTTCCCATTGTGAAAGCTCCATTCATGCGGCCCCGAAGCTACCTGAAAAGCACTGTTGTTACCGTGCTTTTACTTACAGCCGGCATGGCACATAGAAGAAATGAGTTTTCTCGAAAGAAACCTTGTGCTTCCAGTTCCTAGTTGGAAGCTCACCCTGCTCTGCTCTATACCAAACGTGAAAGTCAATGTGAGCACTAGCCTCGAAGTAAGGCCCTGATTATCCTCGCAAAACAGGTGGCGTGCAGCAGCTCCATGAGGCCTTCATCGCTGTTCTGCTTTAGTTTCACGGTAGTAATCTTTCCAAGACTCCTAGGGACTTTGCTTAAGCAACCGTTTCGGTACCAGAACACTGCGTAGAGACAGTAAGCTCTGGTCCTGCGTGTATGCTGCGTGTCAACCTAGAAATTGGAGACTGATGGCATAAGGCTTCTTTTCCCATTATGAAAGCTCCGTTCATGCGGCCTCGAAGCTACCTGAAAAGCATTGTTGTTGCCGGGGTTTTCCTCACTGCCGGCATGGTTCTGAGAAGAAAATGAGTTTTCTCCTAAGAAACCTGGGATTTCCAGTTCCTTGTTGGAAGCTCACCCTGCTCTGCGCTATACCTAAAATGAAAGTCAACGTGAGCCCAAGCTTCGAAGTAAGGCCCTGATTATCCTTGCAAAACGAGAGGCGTGCAGCAGCTCCATGAGGCCTTCATCGTTGTTCTGCTTTAGTTTCAAGGTAGTAAGCTTTTCAACACTCCTAGGGGCCTTGCTTCAGCACCCGTTTCAGTACCAGAACACTGCGTAGAACCAGGAAGCTCTGCTCCTCGTGTATGCTGCGTGTCAACCTAGAAATTGGAAACTGATGGCATAAAGCTTCTTTTCCCATTATGAAAGCTCCGTTCATGCGGCCTCGAAGCTACCTGAAAAGCATTGTTGTTGCCGGGGTTTTCCTCACTGCCGGCATGGTTCTGAGAAGAAAATGAGTTTTCTCCTGAGAAACCTTGGGTTTCCCGTTCCTTGTTGGAAGCTCAACCTGCTCTGCTCTATACCTAAAATGAAAGTCAACGTGAGCCCAAGCTTCGAAGTAAGGCCCTGATTATCCTTGCAAAACGAGAGGCGTGCAGCAGCTCCATGAGGCCTTCATCGTTGTTCTGCTTTAGTTTCAAGGTAGTAAGCTTTTCAACACTCCTAGGGGCCTTGCTTCAGCACCCGTTTCAGTACCAGAACACTGCGTAGAACCAGGAAGCTCTGCTCCTGCGTGTATGCTGCGTGTCAACCTAGAAATTAGAGACCGATGGCACAAGGCTAGTTTTCCCATTATGAAAGCTCCGTTGATGCGGCCCCGAAGCTACCTGAAAAGCACTGTTGTTACCGTGCTTTTACTTACAGCCGGCATGGTTCATAGAAGAAAATGAGTTTTCTCGAAAGAAACCTTGTGCTTCCAGTTCCTAGTTGGAAGCTCACCCGGCTCTGCTCTATACCAAACGTGAAAGTCAATGTGAGCACTAGCCTCGAAGTAAGGCCCTGATTATCCTGGCAAAACGGGAGGCGTGCAGCAGCTCCATGAGGCCTTCATCGCTGTTCTGCTTTAGTTTCACGGTAGTAAGCTTTCCAAGACTCCTAGGGACTTTGCTTAAGCAACCGTTTGGGTACCAGAACACTGCGTAGAGACAGTAAGCTCTGGTCCTGCGTGTATGCTGCGTGTCAACCTAGAAATTGGAGACTGATGGCATAAGGCTTCTTTTCCCATTATGAAAGCTCCGTTTATGCGGCCTCGAAGCTACCTGAAAAGCATTGTTGTTGCCGGGGTTTTCCTCACTGCCGGCATGGTTCTGAGAAGAAAATGAGTTTTCTCCTGAGAAACCTTGGGTTTCCAGTTCCTTGTTGGAAGCTCACCCTGCTCTGCGCTATACCTAAAGTGAAAGTCAACGTGAGCCCAAGCTTCGAAGTAAGGCCCTGATTATCCTTGCAAAACGAGAGGCGTGCAGCAGCTCCATGAGGCCTTCATCGTTGTTCTGCTTTAGTTTCAAGGTAGTAAGCTTTTCAACACTCCTAGGGGCCTTGCTTCAGCACCCGTTTCAGTACCAGAACACTGCGTAGAACCAGGAAGCTCTGCTCCTGCGTGTATGCTGCGTGTCAACCTAGAAATTAGAGACTGATGGCACAAGGCTAGTTTTCCCATTATGAAAGCTCCGTTGATGCGGCCCCGAAGCTACCTGAAAAGCACTGTTGTTACCGTGCTTTTACTTACAGCCGGCATGGTTCATAGAAGAAAATGAGTTTTCTCGAAAGAAACCTTGTGCTTCCAGTTCCTAGTTGGAAGCTCACCCTGCTCTGCTCTATACCAAACGTGAAAGTCAATGTGAGCACTAGCCTCGAAGTAAGGCCCTGATTATCCTGGCAAAACGGGAGGCGTGCAGCAGCTCCATGAGGCCTTCATCGCTGTTCTGCTTTAGTTTCACGGTAGTAAGCTTTCCAAGACTCCTAGGGACTTTGCTTAAGCAACCGTTTCGGTACCAGAACACTGCGTAGAGACAGTAAGCTCTGGTCCTGCGTGTATGCTGCGTGTCAACCTAGAAATTGGAGACTGATGGCATAAGGCTTCTTTTCCCATTATGAAAGCTCCGTTCATGCGGCCTCGAAGATACCTGAAAAGCATTGTTGTTGCCGGGGTTTTCCTCACTGCCGGCATGGTTCTGAGAAGAAAATGAGTTTTCTCCTAA